>NW_027507789.1:38712661-39100161 GCF_037356315.1 Lithobates pipiens
AGGTACAGACTCCATGCTGACCGCAGACGCCTGCCTGCGCCTTCCTACCAGGTTGGGGACAGGGTCTGGCTGTCATCTTGTAACCTCCGGCTTCGTGTTCCCTCACTGAAGTTTGCACCTTGGTTTATTGGGCCTTTACGTATCCTTTGCAGGATTAACCCAGTGGCTTACGCGTTGGACCTTCCTCCTAGTATGCGCATCTCAAATGTGTTTCATGTGTGTCACCAGGCCAATAAAGAATTACTTCTCTATCCAAGTATTTTTTCCCCTTTTTTGGCATACTGGCCAGCCGACCAGGGCACACCACAGGTCAATGTTGTAAGTTTTGTGGCATCTTTATGTGGTTCATATCTGTCTTGGGTTGAAGGGCTTTGACCATAAATAAGAAGGCCAGTATCGTGGCCTGAATTTATGGGAGGAGTCCAGAGGGCTATATAAGCGGACTACTCACCTGTGGTTCTTGTCTGTTCCAGTGTGCGGTACCCTCTCACCCACTCCCCTTTTTCAGGGCACTTCTCAACACATTCTCTCCACATTCATCCATTACTTATCTTGGTTATGCCCCCTTTTTTGGCATACCGGTCATTCCGACCAGGTGCACCTCAGATCTATGTTATGTTGTAAGTCTTGTGGTATCACTATGTGGTTCATATCTGTCTCTGTTGAAGGGCTTCGAACGTAAATATCTATATATATATATATATATATATATATATATATATATATATATATATATATATATATAGATATAGATATATACAGTATATATATATATATATATATATATATATATATAGAGAGAGAGTATATATATATATATATATATATATATATAGATAGATAGATAGATATATATATATATACATATATATATATATATATATATATATATATATATATATATATATATATATATATATATATATAAAATTGACCTTTATATATTTGGCTATATTTATATACGTTTGTATCATAATGATTTAGTATCAGATTCCACATACGTTTGTGGTTTAGAGAGTGCTCTGCTCTTTCTTGAGCCTTTAATACAGTCACAAACAGAAAAAAAATTTTTATATTCATATTTATAACAGTCCAAACGAGCTCCTATGCTCAGACTGTCATGTGCAGTCTAAACATGAAACAAACCCGTATCCCCATCCGTAGCCATCCCCCTGTAATTAGATGGCAGAGTGTGGAGTTGTGTTTGAACACTTGTCCGGTTTGATATTTCAGACTAATATTTTCATACTTAGTTTAAAGCCAGAGCTAGATCAAAAGAAGATTCCACTGTATTACTGAACACGGTATACCTAGTGAAGGTCAGAATCCATAGTGGCACATCGGGTCCAGGTATTAGGTCACTTAGAGGATGGCTATTCTTTTAGACGTTTGTGCTAATTTGTTATTTTTCAATTATTGGGTTGCCAAGCTATAAATTGTGTATTTTCCTGTTTATGCACCAGTAATGCTGCTCTGAATCCCTAACCAAACTGAATGGCTGCTCTGCAAATAATGGACACAGGCCACAAACAAGGTCGGACAAACTCTATAGAGAATACTAAAGCAAATTTTAGCCTAAAAATGTTATATAGAATGTGCTAAGATTTCTTACAATCATTGAAATAGTTGGAATATATGTCTTATGATGCACAGTATAGTATATTTGAGATCATTTCTACATGTGCTCTTGAAGAAGGCAAATGTTCAAAACACATTTAGCTTACTCATGTGGATTTTTGCCACCCTTTATTTTTAACTGCACGATTTTGTCATTACACAATTTGTCATATGGGTGGCGTTAAAAGTCCCTACTACAAGTACATATTTTTTAGTACATTTCTTTTAAGACATGAAATATGTAAATTTACATTGAAATTGCCTGTTTATCACTCTGAAAGGTGAAAACTTGAGGCTTTATATACAGTTAACTTAACTGCTGTCTGAGACCATGTTGGAGTAATTTGTCCTCACTTCCTGGAGGGAGGATGGAAGAAGAGGACTGTAATTAACTACTGCAGCCAAGTGCAGCTGCCACTGTTGCAGACATTTGCCTAGTGTCCGGGAGATGACTTGGGACTTGCTGCTGAGAGCCATGTGTTGCTGTGATGGACTGTCCTGCTGAGATACTGTTTCAGCTTCCCATGGTTTCAGTGTTCAAGTTTTCCTGCTCTTCCAGAGTGTTCCAGCTGTTTCAACTGTCCTGTTGTTTCAACCTTCCAGTTATTCCAGTTTTCCACCTGTTAGCCCTTGTACACACGGTCGGACATTCCGACAACAAAATCCGTCGGATTTTGTCTGACAAATTTTGTCCGACAAATTTTGTCCGAAACTGGTGTTGCATTCACACGGTCGGACAAAGTTGTCGGAAAATTCAATCGTACGTAACGTGATGACGTTATTTCGTTACGACGGGACTACGTTCAGGCTAGTAGCCAATAGCTTTGGTCTAGGAATTTGATCTGAGCATGCGTGTCACTTTGTCCGATCGGAATTCTCTACACACAATCGGACAAAGTCCGATTGGATCATGTTGTCGGAAAGTTTTATAGCCCAGCTCTAAAACTTTGTCCGTCGGGTATTCCGACAGAAACAATCTGATGGAGCCCACACACAGTCGGATTATCCGACAACATGGTCCAATCGGACATTTTCCGTCGGAATGTCCGACCATGTGTACAAGGGCTTACAGTTTTTTTGTCTGTTTCAGTATTCCAGCTGTTCCCATTCCTACTAGGAGGAGGCATTATCCAAAGCCAGTTTGGGAGGGGTGAGATCTTTTGTTGGACATCAAGGGGCTGCCTGAACCCTGGGGATCAACTTTGTTAGTGGTGGGAGGTCTCTTGGCCACCATCTTGTCTTGAGTACTACACTGTGGGATCAGGGCACCTAATGCCAGCAGGGCTGTTTTATTGTTATTTAGTCCCACTGATCAGTGGAGTAGGCAGGGCCTTCAGATTTCAGTTTGTTCTCCTTTGATATACTGTACTGTCAGTTGTAGCTGTGCAGTCATCCTAACATGTTCTGGTATTGGGATTTCTTGATCATACATCACGGGACACAGGAGCTTCATTACATAGTGGGTTATATAGGCACCTCTGGTGATTGGACACTGGTTGACCCCAATTAAGGAGAATTCCTCCCCTATATAACCCCTCCCATATGGGAGGCACCTCAGTTTTTTCGCCAGTGTCTATGGTGGTTGGTCACGTAAAACTTTAGCTCTGTGCAGGTCCCTGCAGGGGCCTAAGGGCTACAACAAACCGGATCCATACCTCGGGCCGATATTTGACTCCCAAGATGGTATGGTACCCGGGCCTCGTCAGCCGAAGAAACGAGGTTTAGCCTGTAAGTCCTCTCCATTGGAAGACTGGGCTCTGGGAAAACCAGACTTGGCGTACTGTTTACACAGAGCGCACGAAAATTTCTGGCAGAGTTTTTTACATGGTCCAGGTAGGAGGCTCTTCCCGAGAAAGAGCCCCAGATAAACCCGAAGGTTGGCTAACACTGCCCGCCGTGATGGGTGAAGGCTGGAATTTGTCTGGTTCAGCAATTCCTGCGGCGGGGACAGGTAAGGGAAGTTAATCCTATATATATTATTATATGATGGATTTCTTTATTGTGAGTAGTTGTATGTCTTACCTGGTTTCCACCACTAGAGGGAGTAAGAGCAGCTTGATGCATACTTACATGCCTTTTCAGTACACACGCTCAGTGAAGCCCGGTTCTCCAGAGGTCTCACGTCTCCACTGCAGTCCCTGCCACAATGCAATTGCAAGTGTGTTGATGCTCTCTATTCCAGGTACGGGGGCTTGTCATCACTTGAAGGCAGGCAGAGGGATCCAAACAATCCAGCAGCAATCCAGCAGGTAATGCTGCATTTTTTTCCACATAACATAATACATATTTTTAAAATGTTATATTCTACGGTGCTCCACACTCAATTAGGTGCTATACCGTGTATGCTGCTGATGAGACTGTCTGTGAAAGTCATACTGTTCTGTAACATCACATACAGCTTTAAGGCATCTCCCAAGCATGTTATTTAAAATTATTCTAAACCTTATTATTTTTTCAAATAGCGAATATGTTATATTCACCAGCTCTGTGTAATGGTTTTGCACAGAGCAGCCCCAATTCTCTTCTTCTGGGGTCCCCTTCCAGCACCACCTCTTCAGTGAGTGTCCACC
The DNA here is from genome assembly GCF_037356315.1 of Lithobates pipiens. Classification (NCBI taxonomy): domain Eukaryota; kingdom Metazoa; phylum Chordata; class Amphibia; order Anura; family Ranidae; genus Lithobates; species Lithobates pipiens. The sequence goes on from NW_027507789.1 coordinate 38,716,849, forward strand.
AAAAGAAGCCGCTTCTTATGGGGGCACTCATTTAACCTTGATCCCATGCCCGACTGCTTGTGCCTATAGATGCAAACAGCGGGACTCGACCCTAACCCTTACTCCCTCATCATAGGATTTGATTAACAGCAGCAGGAGCCAAGTAGGGCTGCAACTAACGATTATTTTCATAATCGATTAGTTGGCCGATTATTGTTTCAATTAATCGATTAACCGTAAAAAAAAGGTGTGGTGTATAATTTAGTTAATATGTAAAGTTTAAAAAAAAGGCAATTTATTCTTAAATATCTCTATATGCAGTGGTAAATATAAATAACCAACTATATGGTTAAGGAGCAAAATATCTAATCCACTCTGAGAATAATCGACAGAAGAGATATACTGTATATATTAGAGGGGATATATACTGTACATACTATTAGAAGATATATACCGTATATACTATTAGAGGCTATATACACTATTAGAGGAGAGATATAATATATATACTATTAGAGAGGATATATACTATTAGAGGGGATATATACTGTATATACTATTAGAGGATATATATATACTGCATATGCTATTAGAGGAGATATACTGTATATACCATTAGAGGAGAGAAATACTGTATATACCATTAGAGGAGAGATATACTGTATATACTATTAGAGGAGAGATATACTATTAAATGGTCAATCTGGTAAATATCATCAGACTCATTAACTTTAACCCTATTTTGTTACTGGCCGATTAATCGATTATGAAAATAGTAATCGATTAATTTAATAATCGATTAGTTGTCGATTAATCGATTCGTTGTTTCAGCCCTAGAGCCAAGGGCCAAGTTCTGGTTTGCCAAATTTTGGGCAGATTCGCTCTTCACTAGTGTTCTCTTATAGGTTAAACTAATCAAGGAAGTGATGGGCTTTTGTCATGTTTGTCTTGTACATGTTACCTAAGCACATCCATTTGTTTATTGAGAAAGGCAGTTTGCAGCAGAATGTGTATATTTCTATTTACCAATAAAGGTGACAAAATTGCAGGTTTTCTGTAAATATTGCTATGATTGAAATCACATCAGTTTATCCTTGTGCATTAGCATCCAGCAAGAACGCTATATCCTAAAGATGTACCCGGTGAGCTGTTTGATGTAAAATCGCTCCCTACCGCTAAATATTTCTGTCCCAGTAATCAAAGCAAAAGCACAATGGGCCAGTGGGTTTAGAAAGGTTCCTCTATGTTCTCACTTATTTAAAATAAAATATATACAGTAGCAGTGTTTATTTTATTTATTTATTTTGGTCAGGACAAACAAAATGCTATGTTTAAAAAATATTATTCTATATTTTAGCTAGATAAATTTAAAAAATATAATAAAAAAGATTTATCTCTGCGCTGTGGTGGGGCAGCAGCTGACACAGATAAGTCATACACCAAACCTATAAACAATCTTTGTTTCTATAAACAAAATAAAAAGGCAGACGGATCACTTCCTGTTTGAAATTCCTCTAAGGAGACACCATCATTTTTGTAGTTTTGAGAGGCTATATAAACTACTTTGACATCTGACACTAGAGAACCCCTTGATAACATCCTATTGGACAAAACGTGTCAGGGAGGAGACACTAGTGCTGACATCAGGCCACTGTCTGATACTGGGTCGGCAGTGACACCCAATGTCATATGTTTTTATGGTATTTTTATGATTTATTATTCCAATAAATACTACAGTATGGAGACTTCATCTGGCTCCCGTGAGCTTTATTTACAACAGCTACATCTGGATGGCGCGAGTTGCTGAACAGCCTTCCACACAACAGATTGTAACGGCAGCCAGCTTTTCTGGTGAGTGTTCATTTCACAGGGGTGCGGTGGATGATTCTAAAGCACTGTACTCTTCATTTTTCACGTCACCACCAAATTTTTGTGCACATCTTTGCACTGAACTATTGTGTTTTCACCTATAAGTTTATATTGCAGATCCTATCATGGGACTGCGCATTTAAATCTATATTTTTCAATAAAAAATGTTTTTATTGTTGATAGTCTTGATGTTTATTGTGTTGATTTCTATCCACTTGATTGGACTCCTCTCTCTCTCATTCTCTCTCTCTCTCTCTCTCTCTATATATATATATATATATATATATACACATGTATATATATATATATATATATATATATATATATATATATATATATATATATATATACATTTTTTTACTTTAGCATTTTTTCACTTTTAACACTTTTTTGGACTTTATTTCAATGTGCTGTCCATTTATAACACATTAGTCTCATCGCTGTTCATTAACTTTTGGCACTACCCACTTTTTCTTAAAATTTAAAACATAGCCTATTGATATTAGATTGTCTTCTATCCAGCCAACAGGTGGAGTTCCTGGCCCCCTCTCACATGTTTCCTCAGACTTCTCAGCTTTTTTTTTGTCATAGTCATCTGTTTAACAAGCTCAATAGCTCAATCTGAAATTAATACATAAGGAAATTAGGTATTACAATAACCCTCCCTTATCTGATGTATCTATCCAAGATTTCAGCTATATGGGAAAGTTTCAAGAGAGATATCTCCCGCTGTGTAATCTCAGTAGAAAACTCATAGTATAGATCTGCTTTATGAGAAGGAGCAGTAAGGCTGCCTCCATATAAATTCACAAATTATGTACATAAACAAAGGTTTTAAAACATTAACACATAATAATACAATTATTTACATCAAGCCGATCTCATCTACAGTTTTATCTAACAATATAATTAAAGACTATAATAAATCATTACTAGGTTTTCTCCTTGCAACAACGCTGTCTTGTCCCCCTTGCTGAAATAAAGCAAGGAACACCAAATAGATAGTTTGGTTGGTTAGAAGAATAGACATGTGACAAAATGTACTTCACTTACAATGAACCTGTCCACCAACTTACCCTTGTTGTGCCAGGTGTTTTTTTTTTTTTTGGTTTATGGTTAAACCCAATATCCCCTAGCACACCACAGGGACCTATGGTTTAAGAATACCATTTTCAACTCATCCAAACTAGTGTAAAGCACAATTTAGATTTACCATGAGATGGGCTGCTTCTCCTCAAGCCCTAAAGAATAGACTTCCAAAAAATGTATTGGAAATTTCACACTGTCCTCTGACTTTTTTTTGCCACCCCTTTCATTTATAGTTGTACCCAAGGTCCACAGGCACCTATATTTTAGATGTAACCCTTTAAAATGAATCTCATCCCTCAATGGCATAGTACACCAGGTAATACCTACACCAACCTACATTTTCCACCCTTTCTGTCTTACAGAAAAGTTTAGTCTTTCCATAGAAAGTTTCCATCTGTCAAGACCATCACTCACACCAATCTGTCTTCATAAAATTACCACTTTGCACTTGTACAATGTAGTGGATGTAGTGGATATGACATTTTGTGAATGCAAGGTAAAAAAAAAGAATGGGAAATGAAAAATCTGTAAAAGTTGAGAAGGTGTCAGTGGGCATGAGTTATAGTTTTCTACAAGTTATACTGAGGAGTTATTAGTTACTGTTGTCTTATTTTCATAAAATGCACATTGAGCGAGTACAATATAGCTGGAGACATTTATCAATCTAAAGGGTATTCTCCTGTCTTGTCACAGCAGATTCATGACCCATCCAGAAAATAAATGTACTCTATACACAAATATGAAACTGCAAGGGGGATAAGAGCTGTGGCTGGTAGACGATCATTTTCCGGTTACATTACAGAAGATTATATTATATGCCATAAAAAGAACAGTGTGTGCTCTTGTCAATACAGCTAAAGCTCACAACCCCATAGCAATAAACAGTTCAATGTTAACCTCCTGACCCAACCATAGTATCTGCTTTCTAAGCCCTCCACAGGGTCGTCTATTACAGGAGCGGACTGGAGGTTAATAGAAAGTTGAAGATAAAGAAACATACACTGCAACTAAAAAAATAACCAAGGAAATTTTCAGCTAAGAACTGCTGACGAAAATGATACAGTTGGGTCTTGCGTATTAACGGGAAAATATAACAGTTTTTGGTGAAGTGGATTTTTTGAGTGTTTAGCAGTTTATAAATTGATCTTTTATGTAATTTTTTCATTATTTGTATAACAGTTTTATTTACAGTGGGGCCGGAAAGTATTCAGACCCTTTTAAATCTTCCACTCTTTGTTATATTGCAGCCATTTGCTAAAATCATTTAAGTAAATTTTTTCCTCATTAATGTACACACAGCACCCAATATTGACAGAAAAACACAGAGATGTTGACATTTTTGCAGATTTATTAAAAAAGAAAAACTGAAATATCACATGGTCCTAAGTATTCAGACCCTTTGCTCAATATTTAGTAGAAGCACCCTTTTGATATAATACAGCCATGAGTCTTTTTGAGAAAGATTTCACACCTGGATTTGGGGATCCTCTGCCATTCCTCCATGCAGATCCTCTCCAGTTCTGTCAGGTTGGATGGTAAACGTTGGTGGACGGCCATTTTTAGGTCTCTCCAGAGATGCTCAATTGGATTTAAATCAGGGCTCTGGCTGGGCCATTCAAGAACAGTCACAGAGTTGTCGTGAAGCCACTCCTTCGTTATTTTAGCTGTGTGCTTAGGGTCATTGTCTTGTTGGAAGGTAAACCTTTGGCCCAGTCTGAGGTGCTGAGCACTCTGGAGAAGTTTTTTTTCGTTGAGGATATCACTGTACTTGGCTGCATTCATCTTTCCCTCGATTGCAACCAGTCGTCCTGTCCCTGCAGCTGAAAAACAATCCCACAGCATGATGCTGCCACCACCAGGCTTCACTGTTGGGACTGTATTGAACAGGTGATGAGCAGTGCCTGGTTTTCTCCACACATACTGCTTAGAAGTAAAGCCAAAAAGTTCTATCTTGGTCTCATCAGACCAGAGAATCTTATTTCTCACCATTTTGGAGTCCTTCAGGTGTTTTTTTAGCAAACTCCATGCAGGCTTTCATGTGTCTTGCACTGAGGAGCGGCTTCCGTCAGGCCACTCTGCCATTAAGGCCCGACTGGTGGAGAGCTGCAGTGATGGTTGACTTTCTATAACTTTCTCAGCCACAGTGATCTTTGGGTTCTTCTTTTCCTCTCTCACCAAGGTCCTTCTCCCCTGATAGCTTAGTTTGGCCGGACGGCCAGCTCTAGGAAGGGTTCTGGTCACCCCAAATGTCTTCCATTTAAGTATTATGGAGGCCACTGTGCTCTTAGGATCCTTAAGTGCAGCAGAATTTTTTTGGAACCATGGCCAGATCTGTGCCTTGCCACAATTCTGTCTCTGAGCACTTCAGGCAGTTCCTTTGACCTCATGATTCTCATTTGCTCTGACATGCACTGTGAGCTGTAAGGTCTTATATAGACAGGTGTGTGGCTTTCCTAATCAAGTCCAATCAGTATAATCAAACACAGCTGGACTCAAATGAAGGTGTAGAACCATCTCAAGGATGATCAGAAGACATGGACAGCACCTGAGGTAAATATATGAGTGTCATAACAAAAGGTCTGAATACTTAGGACCATGTGATATTTCAGTTTTTCTTTTTTAATAAATCTGCAAACATGTCAACAATTCTGCGTTTTTCTGTCAATATGGGGTGCTGTATGTACATTAATGAGGAAAAAAAATGAACTTAAATGATTTTAGCAAATGGCTGCAATATAACAAAGAGTGCAAAAATTACAGGGGGTCTGAATACTTTCCGTCCCCACTGTATTTTTTTTTTTTTACAGACAAAATTCAGCACATGGTGCATCTGTAGGATTTGTATTTTTCAAATTGCCCTTTAACCATATTTTGTTATCTGTGGGCTATAGTTAGCCTAGCTGTGTCTCTACAGTGAGTTCTCTGTGCCACGTGCTGTTCAGCATGCTTCAGAAGGTTTTGCTTAACCACTTTCAGACCGGACCATTTTGCTGGTAAATGACCAGAGGTCTTTTTACAATTTGGCACTGCGCTGCTTTAACTGGTAATTGCGCGGTCATGCAATGTTGTACCCAAACAAAATTTGCGTCCTTTTCTTCCCACAAATAGAGCTTTCTTTTGATGGTATTTGATTGCCTCTGCGATTTTAATTTTTTGCGATATAAACGTAAAAAGACCGCAAATTTTGAAAAAAAATGATATTTTCTACTTTTTGTTATTAGAAAAATCCAATAAACTCAATTTTAGTCATACATTTAGGCCAAAATGTATTCAGCCACATGTCTTTGGTAAAAAAAAAGTCAATAATTGTATATTTATTGGTTTGCGCAAATGTTGTCACATCTACAAACTAAGGTACGTTTTCTGGAATTTACGCAGCTTTTAGTTTACGACTGCCTATCTCATTTCTTGAGGTGCTAAAATGGCAGGGCAGTACAAAACCCCCCCAAATGACCCCATTTTGGAAAGTAGACCCCCTAAGGAAATTGATAAGTGGCATGTTGAGCCCATTGAATATTTTATTTTTTTGCCTCAAGCGATTGAATAATGACAAAAAAAAAAATTTTTTTTTTTTTTTTTACACAAAGTTGTCACTAAATGATATATTGCTCACACATGCTATGGGCATATGTAAAATGACACCCCAAAATAAATTCTGCTGCTTCTCCTGAGTACGGGGATACCACATATGTGGGACTTTTTGGGAGCCTAGCCATGTACGGGGCCCCGAAAACCAAGCACCGCCTTCAGGCTTTCTAAGGGCGTAAATTTTTGATTTCACTTCTCACTACCTATTACAGTTTTGAAGGCCATAAAATGCCAAGATGGCACAAAACCCCCACAAATGACCCCATTTTAGAAAGTAGACACCCCAAGCTATTTGCTGAGAGGCATGTTGAGTCCATGGAATATTTTATATTTTGCCACAAGTTGCGGAAAAATTACAAACTTTAATTTTTTTTTATTTTTTTTCCACAAAGTTGTCACTAAATGATATATTGCTCACACATGCTATGGGCATATGTGAAATGACACCCCAAAATAAATTCTGCTGCTTCTCCTGAGTACGGGGATACCACATGTGTGGGATTTTTTGGGAGCCTAGCCGCGTACGGGGCCCCGAAAACCAAGAACCGCCTTCAGGTTTTCTAAGGGCGTAAATATTTGACTTCACTCCTCACTACCTATTACAGTTTTGAAGGCCATAAAATGCCAAGATGGCACAAAACCCCCACAAATGACCCCATTTTAGAAAGTAGACACCCCAAGCTATTTGCTGAGAGGCATGTTGAGTCCATGGAATATTTTATATTTTGCCACAAGTTGCGGGAAAATTACAAACTTTTTTTTTTTTTTCACAAAGTTGTCACTAAATGATATATTGCTCACGCATGCCATGGGCATATGTGAAATGACACCCCAAAATAAATTCTGCTGCTTCTCCTGAGTACGGGGATACCACATATGTGGGACTTTTTGGGAGCCTAGCCGTGTACGGGCCCCCGAAAACCAAGCACCGCCTTCAGGCTTTCTAAGGGCGTTACAGTTTTGAAGGCCATAAAATGCCAAGATGGCACAAACCCCCCCCAAATGACCCCATTTTGGAAAGTAGACACCCCTAAATTTAGGGGTACACTAGTGAGACTAGGTAATAAATGGCGGGTTCCCTGAAACTATAAAAAAATAACTAACCAACCAGCGTCACCTGTAACAGTTATATGGTGATCACTGGTGAAAGGGTTAACTAGGGGGCAATCAGGGGGCTTTATGCGGTAGTATATGGGGGTCCCTGGCGCTATAAAAAGCTGCGGCGAACCTAAATACCTACCTGCCTAACTAGCGTCACCTGTGACACTAATACAGCGATCAGAAAAATGATCGCTTATTAGGCTGGGTTCACACTGGAGCGATGTGGGTACGCCACGAATGCGCGGCGGGTTCCCGCATCGCATGCCTCCCGGCGGCAGTTCACACTGCCCTATGCGAACTGCTGGGAGGGTCAGTGAAATGTTAATGACACCCCCAGATCAGTTCGCATATCGCAGTGCGATCTGCAAACTCGGATCGCATGGTGTGAACACCCATGCGATCCGATTCTGCTGCGGACCAAAAAAAGGGTCCCGTGCGAGTTTGCGGCGGGTGCGACACAAATTCAGCCATACTATCTGTATGGCTGAACTCGAATCGCACAGAGATCGGATGTGATTTGCACTGCAGTGCGGTGCGAATCACATCCGTTCTCATAAACCGCTGCAATGTGAACCCAGCCTTAGTGACACTGGCGACGGGGGGTGATCACGGGGTTAAACCTTTATTGGGGGGGTTAGGGGGGTACCTTAGAACTAAAGGGGGCTAACCCTAACTGCCCTAACAGTTATTACAGTCACAAATGACACCCGCTGGGTGATCAGGGGGTTAAACCTTTATTAGGTAATAAATGGCGGGTGCCCTGAAACTATAAAAAAATAACTAACCAACCAGCGTTACCTGTAACAGTTATATGGTGATCACTGGTGAAAGGGTTAACTAGGGGGCAATCAGGGGGCTTTATGCGGTAGTATATGGGGGTCCCTGGCGCTATAAAAAGCTGCGGCGAACCTAAATACCTACCTGCCTAACTAGCGTCACCTGTGACACTAATACAGCGATCAGAAAAACGATCGCTTATTAGGCTGGGTTCACACTGGAGTGATGCGGGAACGCCACGAATCCGCGGCGGGTTCCCGCATCGCATGCCTCCCGGCGGCAGTTCACACTGCCCTATGCGAACTGCTGGGAGTGTCAGTGAAATGTTAATGACACCCCCAGATCAGTTCGCATATCGCAGTGCGATCTGCAAACTCGGATCGCATGGGTGTTCTGCTGCGGACCAAAAAAAGGGTCCCGTGCGAATTTGCGGCGGGTGCGGCGGGTGTGGCGGGTGCGGCGAATGGCTGAACTCGAATCGCACAGAGATCGGATGTGATTTGCACTGCAGTGCGGTGCGAATCACGTTCGTTCTCATAAACCGCTGCAATGTGAACCCAGCCTTAGTGACACTGGCGACGGGGGGTGATCACGGGGTTAAACCTTTATTGGGGGGGTTAGGGGGGTACATTAGAACTAAAGGGGGCTAACCCTAACTGCCCTAACAGTTATTACAGTCACAAATGACACCAATGCAAAAAAAAAAAAAAAAATGACATTGGTGTCACTGTGACTGGGGGGCAGGGGTAATTGGGGGGGTGATCGGGGGGGTGTGAGTGTGCCTGGGATGTTCTACTGTGTAGTGTCGTGTTGGTGCAACTCACCGATCCTCTCTCCTCGGTGTCGGAACGAAAAATACCGACACGGAGGAGAGATTACATCACTTCCTCTCCTGTGTTTACATTACAGGAGAGGAAGTGATGTCACGGAGCATTTTCATTCGTCGGGAGCGATCGCGAGGGGGTGGCCATGAATGAATGGCCGTCCCCTCGTCCGGGATCGCTCCCGAACGAATACCGACCGCCGCGGGCACCGGGCGGGGGCCCGATCGGGCCCCCGACCCGCGGGAAGGCAGGGACGTACATGTACGCCAATATGCCTGCCCGTGCCATTCTGTCGACGTACATCGTCGTGCGGCGGTCGGGAAGTGGTTAAGTTATGAATATTTAACAATCCAGCCAATCACCTTTTTTCTGGGCTTGGTGCTGTGAGCTGGGAAGGTGTTAAATGTTTGGCACACTTCCTGGCATATGTTCTTTCCTCCTGGTTTCAGGAAATGGATCACCTACTGTTAGCATTGTGGTTCCTGGACCAGAAGGTTGTAGTTTATATCTCCACCAGTGGTTGTCTCCCAGCAGCCAGCAGATCTGAGCAATTGGTCTTCACCTAATGCTGGCTGTTGAATGGGTATTTAGTCCCACTTCTACTATTCCCTCTCGCTTCAGTGTTTTGCCTGCTAGCCAGATAAATACTTGCTGATCCTGAGCCTAGAGCTTATTTTAATCATACACGGTCTGGTTTGCGTTTCCTGAGTGCCGCTACATCTGCTCATCCCTACTGCTGAATGCCTGCAACTTGACTTAGTCCTTAGGAGACCGGACCCCATGATCGCTTCCTTTGACACCCCTGAAATTGTGTAGAGAGTAGAATAATAGAAGTGGTTTAAGGAATAAAAAAAAAAAATGTGCTCCCAGCTGCTCTCAAATAAATATGTTACACTTACACAATTCTGCAGCTAAATAGTTCAGGAAATTAGGGTTTTGTGATCCCTTACTCTGATAATACAGTAAATATGGTAAATTGCAGTTTTTTACTGCAAAATGGAAGGTATTTTTCATGTGTGTGAAAGATTGTAAAAATGCCTAGGACTTTAAAGGCAAAGTTCACTTTAGTAACATGTTACATGTTACACCTATATTTAGGGTGTAACATGTAACATGTTACTATGTAGCACCACCCCTCCCCCCAGTATCCCACATGACAGCAGACACGGGTTCTTCGCCCAGCACCCGCTTTCACTTTTGAAAATTGGCGAGATTGTGCAAGGGCAGCCGCATCATTCAATTGCAGAGATCTGCGAATGAGACAACTACCCATTTCTTCAGGAAAAGCAAACTTAGCCTTTTAGTGATTAAAAGTGACATTGGTATGGTACAGGAAGAAGAGGCACACACTTGCTGCTTTTCCTTTCTTGGCCACCAAAAGTACATGCCTGGATACCATTCTAGTTTACGGTGATCCCATGTCTTTTTTGAGTACTGCCACATAAAAAGTAAAACTGTAAACAAATGCCACAGGGTACCCCCTAAAGGCATGCTGCTTGAAACTCCACCATCTTTGGTTACTTACATTCTCCAGACCTAAGGCCCACCTCCAGAAATAAGGAATGTCCACATGTTCAGTCATTTAACGCTTTTATTATAGCAGAACATAACAACAGTTCTGATACAACACATCCTTTACCTCCACTCTCACAGTGCAAGGCCAGCATTAACACAGGGCAGAAGTCCCACTCTTTTAATGTCCTAACATAGGTCCCCATGGGTGGGCTCTCCAACAACACCACCTGTTTCGGGCCTATTCTGATGGACACACTTCCTGAGACTACAAATATCAGGGGTAGCCTCTTCCCATTGTTGTGGAAAATGTTATATGTATTTTTATATGTATTGTCATAAGAGTCCCCCTGTGTTCATTCTCCCCTAGCCCGCTCTAAAAGAGTTGACTGGGGCAGACTGACGCTGGTTGAGATCCGTTAGGTAGTGGATAACTTCCTGGGATTGGAAAGAGGTGTTTGCGGAGTGGGGGTATGTCCGCCAGCGAAAGGGCCCCTGTACATTGTACAGACGATTGTCTGGGGGCATATGCTTGCTCTGCAAGGATTGGTTGTAGGCAGATGTGCGCTCATTGTCTCTGCTGTGTCTGATCACCACATGGAGATAGGCAGTGCACATCTGTGGATAACCTTCCATCCACAAGAAAGTGTAGAGTAATCCAGGTATACGTTGTTCTCTGGAACAATGTATATTAAGGATTTCTATCAACGGAATTGTAGTCATTGTTCATTGTTTTTCTATGGTTTCCATAATTGAAAGCATTTGCTCAGTTTGCATCACTGACTATTTGAATGTATACATGTCTGTGATTGGTTCTTTTGGAGGAAAACAAATGTCTGGCTGTCTGTGAAGACATCACTTTCTTCTGTATTGTATTACATTGTATTGTCCTTATATGGGCATTCACATCCTCAAGCTTTGTAGGAGGTGTTTAGCTGGTTGGAGGCAAACCCTCCAGGGCGTGGTTTCCTGTTGATATGTAAATAAAAGCAGATTGCTCAAATCAGAGCTCACACATGCTGACCGATTGGAGAATGTAAGAATGCTGGCGACGTCTCTTTAATGGGGAACCGGAGGGGACTGCTGAGAAGCAGCCAGGCTGATATGAGGATGTAGGAATGTGGGTGATGTCTGAATACTTGGGTGAGTGGTTTGGAAGGTTAGCTAAAGTATTATATCATTAAGACGGAAATTTTATTATTATGGGAAACAGGAGATTTGGCTGTGTGCTCTGCATACGGCCAAAATTTCCAGAACACCATTAACCTCTGCCCCATGCTCTTCTGGCTCAGATTATTAAGGACTATTCTAGCCCCACTCTCCATATCCACCCATGAGGAGGGGTCTTCCTAAAAGTCGCACTAACCCCTGCTTACAAGCATACTGTCATTCACTATAATGCGTATAGTACTGTATGATGTAGCGGCAACTAACTCTCCCTGTAAACACTCTTAGCGTCCCTATCTACTCGAAGTCTCCAACACATAGTAACAAAAGGAGGGGGGTCAGCTTATAAGAAAACCCTCATTATTGCCCTTATCCACTTTCAGACCGGACCATTTTGCTGGTCAATGACCAGAGGTCTTTTTACAATTTGGCACTGCGCTGCTTTAACTGGTAATTGTGCGGTCATGCAATGTTGTACCCAAACAAAATTTGCGTCCTTTTCTTCCCACAAATAGAGCTTTCTTTTGATGGTATTTGATTGCCTCTGCGATTTAAATTTTTTGCGATATAAACGTAAAAAGACCGCAAATTTTGAAAAAAAATGATATTTTCTACTTTTTGTTATTAGAAAAATCCAATAAACTCAATTTTAGTCATACATTTAGGCCAAAATGTATTCAGCCACATGTCTTTGGTAAAAAAAAAGTCAATAACTGTATATTTATTGGTTTGCGCAAAAGTTGGCACATCTACAAACTAAGGTACGTTTTCTGGAATTTACGCAGCTTTTAGTTTACGACTGCCTATCTCATTTCTTGAGGTGCTAAAATGGCAGGGCAGTACAAACCCCCCCCAAATGACCCCATTTTGGAAAGTAGACCCCCTAAGGAAATTGATAAGTGGCATGTTGAGCCCATTGAATATTTTATTTTTTTGCCTCAATCGATTGAATAATGACAAAAAAAAATTATTTTTTTTTTTTACACAAAGTTGTCACTAAATGATATATTGCTCACACATGCTATGGGCATATGTGAAATGACACCCCAAAATAAATTCTGCTGCTTCTCCTGAGTACGGGGATAACACATATGTGGGACTTTTTGGGAGCCTAGCCGCGTACGGGGCCCCGAAAACCAAGCACCGCCTTCAGGCTTTCTAAGGGCGTAAATTTTTGATTTCACTTCTCACTACCTATTACAGTTTTGAAGGCCATAAAATGCCAAGATGGCACAAAACCCCCACAAATGACCCCATTTTAGAAAGTAGACACCCCAAGCTATTTGCTGAGAGGCATGTTGAGTCCATAGAATATTTTATATTTTGCCACAAGTTGCGGGAAAATTACAAACTTTAATTTTTTTTTATTTTTTTTTCACAAAGTTGTCACTAAATGATATATTGCTCACACATGCCATGGGCATATGTGAAATGACACCCCAAAATAAATTCTGCTGCTTCTCCTGAGTACGGGGATACCACATGTGTGGGATTTTTTGGGAGCCTAGCCGCGTACGGGGCCCAGAAAGCCAAGAACCTCCTTCAGGTTTTCTAAGGGCGTAAATATTTGACTTCACTCCTCACTACCTATTACAGTTTTGAAGGCCATAAAATGCCAAGATGGCACAAAACCCCCACAAATGACCCCATTTTAGAAAGTAGACACCCCAAGCTATTTGCTGAGAGGCATGTTGAGTCCATGGAATATTTTATATTTTGCCACAAGTTGCGGGAAAATTACAAACTTTTTTTTTTTTTTCACAAAGTTGTCACTAAATGATATATTGCTCACGCATGCCATGGGCATATGTGAAATGACACCCCAAAATAAATTCTGCTGCTTCTCCTGAGTACGGGGATACCACATATGTGGGACTTTTTGGGAGCCTAGCCGCGTACGGGGCCCCGAAAACCAAGCACCGCCTTCAGGCTTTCTAAGGGCGTTACAGTTTTGAAGGCCATAAAATGCCAAGATGGCACAAACCCCCCCCCAAATGACCCCATTTTGGAAAGTAGACACCCCTAAATTTAGGGGTACACTAGTGAGACTAGGTAATAAATGGCGGGTGCCCTGAAACTATAAAAAAATAACTAACCAACCAGCGTCACCTGTAACAGTTATATGGTGATCACTGGTGAAAGGGTTAACTAGGGGGCAATCAGGGGGCTTTATGCGGTAGTATATGGGGGTCCCTGGCGCTATAAAAAGCTGCGGCGAACCTAAATACCTACCTGCCTAACTAGCGTCACCTGTGACACTAATACAGCGATCAGAAAAACGATCGCTTATTAGGCTGGGTTCACACTGGAGCGATGCGGGAACGCCACGAATCCGCGGCGGGTTTCCGCATCGCATGCCTCCCGGCGGCAGTTCACACTGCCCTATGCGGACTGCTGGGAGTGTCAGTGAAATGTTAATGACACCCCCAGATCAGTTCGCATATCGCAGTGCGATCTGCAAACTCGGATCGCATGGTGTGAACACTCATGCGATCCGATTCTGCTGCGGACCAAAAAAAGGGTCCCGTGCGAGTTTGCAGAGGGTGCGACACGAATTCAGCCATACTATCTGTATGGCTGAACTCGAATCGCATAGAGATCGGATGTGATTTGCACTGCAGTGCGCTGCGAATCACATCTGTTCTCATAAACCGCTGCAATGTGAACCCAGCCTTAGTGACACTGGCGACGGGGGGTGATCACGGGGTTAAACCTTTATTGGGGGGGTTAGGGGGGTACCTTAGAACTAAAGGGGGCTAACTCTAACTGCCCTAACAGTTATTACAGTCACAAATGACACCAATGCAAAAAAAATGACATTGGTGTCACTGTGACTGGGGGGCAGGGGTAATTGGGGGGGTGATCGGGGGGGTGTGAGTGTGCCTGGCATGTTCTACTGTGTAGTGTCGTGTTGGTGCAACTCACCGATCCTCTCTCCTCGGTGTCGGAATGAAAAATACCGACACGGAGGAGAGATTACATCACTTCCTCTGCCTGTGTTTACATTACAGGAGAGGAAGTGATGTCACGGAGCATTTCCATTCGTCGGGAGCGATCGCGAGGGGGTGGCCATGAATGAATGGCCGCCCCCTCATCCTGGATCGCTCCCGAACGAATACCGACCGCCGCAGGCACCGGGGGGGCCCCCCACCCGCAGGAAGGCAGGGACGTATATATACGCCCATATGCCTGCCCGTGCCATTCTGTCGACGTATATCGTCGTGCGGCGGTCGGCAAGTGGTTATATACCATCTAATCACAATTCAAAAGTCATGAATGCATTATTGGTAATTGGTTGCTATAATGGCTAACAACCACATTAGTTCTCCATTTTTCCAAACTGTGAACATGGGTATGACTCAAAGTCATATTCAAACCGAACCCAAAGCTCATTCCAAATCCCAAATAAGCATCCGCTTCCTGAAACTTCGTGGCAGAAGAACGTTTTCAACACTTAAAATGTCATTTACAACCTGTGATGAATTGCCCAAACAATTTTTCTCCGGACCTTTATTTATCAAAATTTATTTGCAGCATTGAATTGTTAAAGAAAAACCATTCAATGATAGGTGATTAAACATTTCTTTTGTAGCAGGTCACCTTGGAAACAATCATTTACAAGCTGAATTGTTCCTTTTACAAGATTAATCTCAGAGGACCAGAAGAGTCTTGCAATAATGCCATTATATATGTTAATCAGACCTTTATATATTATTTCTCTGTAGGGGAATGCATCTTCCAACGTACAGCCAAGGTACTGTACAGTAAGCAGGATGAATAGAAGAGCTTAATGCATCTTTTGTTTCAGTTCATTGGGAAACATATATAAGAAGAAGCAGCACTATAGTTTAACATTTTCACATTGCGTACAGTTTTCATTTCATTTTTTCCCTTTAATTGCGGACATGCGGATTTATTCAGCAGCGGGGGAGGCAGGAAATAAGAGGAATTACTAAACTCTCAATTTTTAAAGAATATATTACCCGAACATTTTTAATTAGAGCCAGAGGTTCTAATAGGCTTCAAAATAGGGTGGGCTTGGGGTGCAGAGAATGCAAACCGAGCCCACCAGGTGTGTTACAATAGTGAATTAATATTTGCTATTTGTAACACTGAAACTCCTCCAATCCGTCAATCAGGCCCATCACCCAATTGGCTGAAAGGACAGGCGATCCTATTGGACGCCTAGGAGGAGGGGAAGAGGAGCACAACAGAAGCTTCCGTGGTGGAGAAGAGGACTCAGGAGCCGCTACTCGAGTCCCGCCACCCGCCACCTAGATGGGATAAGTGCCGGACAAACTGGCAGACAGAGGGCGGGCAGGAGAGGTGCCACAGGCCAGCCGCCCAGGTGGGGTGGCTGGTCGCTTGCCGCCCCCCCCCCCCCAAAAAAAACAGCCGCCACTGATGTTCTCCCCATGACAGCGTGGGTTTTCTCCCACACACCAAAGACAGGCTGGTAGGTAAATTGGCCCTAGTACGTATGGATGTGAGTTAGGGGCATATGCGTACGCACACTGTGTTCTGGGTGTGCCTGGGTCCTTCCTTTTCTGAATGAACACAGTGAATGATTGGTAATGATTACTCACTGTGTTCATTCCTAACTGAACCATAGTAAACTGTGCTAAGTTCACTATGCTTCAGTTTGTGAAATAAAGGAAGCCACTCAGCACACAGCACTTCCCATTCATTCACTGTCCAGTGCAGCTGAGGCTTAGTCCCTTTTCTCTGTCCCAAAAGTAAAAATAAAAATAAAAAAATAATCAAAAATAATACATTTATTTAATAAATAATATTGTAAAAAAAAGAAAAATAGTGGTACTGTACCATTGACACACATCTCTGCCCCATTCACACCGACTTCTGCTCTAATGACATCGTCCTCTGCCCTACTGACATCGTCCTCTGCTCTACTGACACCGCTCTCTGCCCTACTGACATCGTCCTCTGCTCTACTGACATCGTCCTCTGCTCTACTAACATCGTCCTCTGCTCTACTGACATCGTCCTCTGCCCTACTGACACCACTCTCTGCGCTACTGACATCATCCTCTGCTCTACTGAAATCGTCCTCTGCTCTACTGACATCGTCCTCTGCTCTACTGACACCGCTCTCTGCCCTACTGACATCGTCCTCTGCTCTACTGACACCGCTCTCTGCTCTACTGACATCGTCCTCTGCTCTACTGACACCGCTCTCTGCTCTACTGAGAACTATGCTACACTGTTCACTACACTATACTGCCCACTAGACTGACCACTACACTACACTGACCACTATACTGACCACTATACTGTCCACTACACTGACCACTATACTATACTGTCCATCGTCCTCTGCTCTACTGACACCGCTCTCTGCCCTACTGACACCGCTCTCTGCCCTACTGACATCGTCCTCTGCTCTACTGACACCGTTCTCTGCCCTACTGACATCGTCCTCTGCTCTACTGACACCGCTCTCTGCCCTACTGACATCGTCCTCTGCTCTACTGACGCCGCTCTCTGCCCTACTGACAAAGTCCACTGTTCTATTGACACCATCCGCTGCTCTACTGACACCATATGTGAGTTTAATGCCACGTAAACACGACCGGACTTTTCAACAGACTAGGTCCGACAGTCTTCCCGACGGACTTTCGGTGGAGTTCCGGCTTACTTTCTGAATGAACGGACTTGGACACACACAATCACACAAAAGTCCGATGGATTTGAGCGTGATGACGTACGACCGGACTAGAATAAGGAAGTTCATAGCCAGTAGCCAATAGCTGCCCTAGCATCGGTTTTTGTCCGTCGGACTAGCATACACACAAACGGATTTCTTGGTCCGGCGGAGTTCCGGCGGGAAAATGTAAAACATGTTCTATTTCTAAAGCCGGATTTTTGGCCCACACATGATTGAATTGTCCGACAGACTCGTTCCGTCGGACCTTTGCTGTCCAAAATCCGGTCGTGTGTACATGGCATAAGATTTAGGGTACACACCTTAATGCAATAGACTGTGCACACCTATGGTTAGGGGCCTTAGATTGTAAGCCCCTAGAGGGCAGGGACTGAATGTGCAATATATGTATATGTAAACCCATAGGTGTGCGCAGCCTATTGCATTAGGGTGTGCACCCCAAAGCTCAAACACACATGCTTTTCTCTGCAGCCTCAGCTGCATGGGACAGTGAATGAAGTGCCCTGTGCTTAAAGTTCATTCACAAACTGAAGCATGGTAAACATAGTTTAATTTACTAGCCCCTTCCCCATCCTGAAACATCCCCTGTAGCAGCTGGGGCGAGAGGAGGGAAGCTAGCAGCACTGCGAGGCAGAGGGGGGCAACATAAGGGAAGCCCAGGCGGTAGGGGAAATGGGCACTGCATGTAGTGATTAGGGTGTGCCCAGGCACACTCGGCACAACCCCTGCGCACGCCTATGTGCAAACCACTGTGATGATGCTATATAAGTACCTATATTAAATAGTGGCTTAGTGGTAGGAGAGTAAAAGGAAGATGAGAAAGCTCTGCTAAGAAGGGGAGCCATGAAAGCTCTTGCATTGCCCGCCATGAGCAAATATCTCTTTAAGTTGGCCAAGTATCTCTTTAATTTGATAAAATTAGAGCAAATCATTCTTCAAACGTTTCATAAACTGACGGTTCACATTAATGTGTCAAACGCTGTAATGTACTCGGTCATGTGTATTCATCTGCTCGCAAAATTACCCGTGATTGTTTACGACACAAAATAACATCAAATAATAATTGTGGACATCTGCATCGGACTATTTTCACTGAAGACATATTTTAATATTCATGTGCAGTAAATTGTCTATTAGTAGAGTATAATAATCATTGTCTTAATGGAATTCCATAGAAGGAATAATTATTTCTTATTCAAAGGCATCTATATGCATTGCATGTCTTTGATAAACAATGCCTGACTAAAGGATAAGATTTCCCATATATATATTAAAAATAAAAAAAAAAAGCTTTCCTGCTGTATTGTCCCAGCCAAGCGCCCAATATATATTCATAAGAGCAATTCAGGGACCTGAATACCCTTATTGAGTCGCTGCTTAGTGAATTCTCTGAAATAGGGTAACTGCTAATGTTATGAATAAAACTGTATGAAACGGAATATGAAAACCTGAAAATGTAAATATGAATTCAGCTGTAAGTGCTATTTTAGAAATGAAGGTTAACCCTAATGCAACCCCATTAGAATATAATGACACCAGATGAAAAAAAATAAAAAATTAAAGGCTTCTTGGATGCCATGCAAAAGTCATTGCTGTATAAAAGGAGAAAGACTTGCAATAGAGTAATGTATAATGTGAACCTTTATGCTATTTGTAAGTAATGCCTGCCATGATATATAACTCTGTGTGTGAGCTTCTTATTCATCTATAGCTGGCTCTATGCACAGTAGGATATCACCTGCCATGAACATTAAATAAATTAAAAAAATTGAGCTGTGAGGTTCGTAGCTCGGCGACCTGGGGTCACAGAGATCAGTGGCGTAGCGTGGGGGGGGTGCAGGGGGTGCCGTGGCCCCAGGCGTGACATTTAGGGGGGGCGCCAGTATGTGTCACTGGCTGCCTCCTCCTAATTTCAAGTTCCTGTGTCCCCCGCGCTCTGGTTGCCATGTTAAATGTCCGGTGCCCTGTTATTGGGCATATGGGGGTCATGTGAGGCGTAGGGCTGGCCTGTCCGAGATCACTCCTGAAGTCCCGCCTCTGCGCATGACCCTCCCCCCCATATGCCCAATCACAGCGCGCCGGCCGGACATTACACATGGCAGCTAGAGCACAGGGGAGACAAGCAAAATTCGGAGCTGCCGCTGTCTTCTCCTCCTCCCCCGGACCGATGCAGGCCAGGACAAGAAGGTGAGTGAGAGTCTTGTTACTGGCCGGGAGGGGGGGGGGGGCTGTAGGCCTGTAGGCAAGTCAGTGTAGTGTAGTATAGTGCACAGTGTAGTGTAGTAGACAGTGTAGTATAATGGTCAGTGTAGTGGTCAGTGTAGTATAGTAGTGGACAGTGTAGTATAATGGTCAGTGTGGTGGACAGTATAGTGTAGTGGACAATGTAGTATAATGGTCAGTGTAGTGGACAGTATAGTGTAGTTGACAGTGTAGTGGTCAGTGTAGCATAGTTCTTGGTGTAGTTCTCAGTATAGTGGACAGTATAGTATAGTGGTCAGTGTAGTGGTCAGTCTAGTGGGCAGTATAGTGTAGTGAACAGTGTAGCATAGTTTTCAGTATAGTGGACAGTATAGTATAGTGGTCAGTGTATTGTAGTGGACAGTATAGTGTAGTGAACAGTATAGTGTAGTTGACAGTATAGTGGTCAGTGTAGTGGACAGTATAGTGTAGTGGACAGTATAGTGGTCAGTGTAGTGGACAGTATAGTGTAGTGGACAGTATAGTGGTTAGTGTAGTGGACAGTATAGTGTAGTGGACAGTATAGTGTAGTGGACAGTGTAGCGTAGTTCTCAGTGTAGTGGACAGTATAGTATAGTGGTCAGTGTAGTTGACAGTATAGTATAGTGGTCAGTGTAGCGTAGTTCTCAGTGTAGTGGACAGTATATTATAGTGGTCAGTGTAGTGGACAGTATACTGTAGTGGACAGTATAGCATAGTGGTCAGTGTAGTGGACAGTATACTGTAGTGGACAGTATAGTGGTCAGTATAGTGTAATGGTCAGTGTAGTGGACAGTATAGTGTAGTGGACAGTATAGTATAATGGTCAGTGTAATGTAGTGAACAGTATAGTATAGTGGTCAGTGTAGTTGACAGTATAGTATAGTGGTCAGTGTAGCGTAGTTCTCAGTGTAGTGGACAGTATAGTATAGTGGTCAGTATAGTTTAGTGGTCAGTATACTGGTCAGTATAGTGTAGTGGACAGTATAGCATAGTGGTCAGTGTAGTGGACAGTATAGTGTAGTGGACAGTATAGTGGATAGTATAGTGGTCAGTATAGTGTAGTGGTCAGTGTAGTGGACAGTATAATATAGTGGACGGTATAGTGGTCAGTATAGTGGACAGTATAGTGTAGAGGACAGTATAGTATAGTGGTCAGTGTAGTGTGTAATGGTCAGTAAAGGAATCAGGTTGGTCAGTGTTGAAATCAAGTAGGTTAGGGTAGTGGTCAGTATAGGAATCAAGTAGGTAAATACTATTGTATTGGAAGGGACTCGGAGAGTGCTAAAAGTCGGCAGGGTAGGGGCGCAAATTACTTGCCTTGCCCCAGGTGCTGACAACCCACGCTACGCCACTGACAGAGACCCTAAATTTGGTAGGTAGCCGAAGTCCTACTCCACCACTGTTAAAAATTTGGGGCTCCTGGCACCTATGATTACAGAGATACGGGGCTCCTTGCGCAGCCTATCAAAAGCTGAGAGGATGAACTCACAGTGATTTCTTGTCAGAGGCACTGAGCTCAATGGACAGCTTGGAGCCTTGGACCAATGGTAAATCACAATAAAAATGCTGTAGTGGAAGCTGTCCTCTAACTGCAGTGTCATAGAAGGGGATGTGTCTAAAAGACAAACGCTCCCTTCCATAATCCCATGTTTTTCTCACACAGTTAAGAAGGAAAGTCTGCTGCTGCTGAAAAGGTTTTTTTGATCAAGCTAAATAATATAATATTACGCATAATATATGTTATAACATAATAATTTACTTTTTATCTATTTACTGTGAAATTACTGGTTTGAAGTTATTACTTCAGTCTTTAGTAATTTGTCCGTTAAGCCACCTGCTTGAGTACAGTTTTTGAAAATATAGTAAATTACCTTAAAAACAATATATAATAATTATTTGTATATTACTTATTTATGATAATTAACCACTTGCCATCCAGGCCATTTCTGACTTCCCTCCTACATGTAAAAATCATATTTTTTTTGCTAGAAAATTGCTCAGAACCCCCAAACATTACATCTTAAAGGGACGGCGTTTGTAAATATTTTTTGTTAAATGAGTATAACTAGTAGAACTGCAATCAGCTACATGAGAATCAAATACTTAATTTGTGAATATGTAACCTGTGTGTATATGGCTCTGATACTAGCCAGTGCCTCACCAACCCCTGACCTCACCGCACGTCCCTGCTGTACTATCAGCAGATGAATAGGGGAAAAGAGACTGATTGTGTGTTCATACAAAGTATGAACTCCGATCTATCTTGTCTCCTAGCTAGTCCCATCCCCCCTTCAGTTATAACACAGAGAGGGAACACAATTAACCCCTTGATCGCCCCCTAGTGTTAACACCTTCACTGCCAGTGACATTTTTACAGTAATCAACGCATTTTTATAGCGCTGATCACTGTATAAATGCCAATGGTCCCAAAAATGTGTCAACATTGTCCGATTTGTCCGCCATAATGTTGCAGTTACTATAAAAATCGCAGATCGCCGCCATTACTAGTGAAAAAAAAATGCTAAATAAAAAAAATGCTAAATCCCCTGTTTTGTAAACGCTATACCTTTTGCGCAAACCAATCAATATACCCTTATTGCGATTTTTATTACCAAAAATATGTAGAAGAATACATATCGGCCTAAACTGAGAAAAAATGTGCTTAAAAAAATGGAGATATTTATTATAGCAAAAAGTCCAAAATATTGTGTGTTTTTTTTCAAAATTATCGCTCTTTTTATAGCGCAAAAAATAAAAACTACAAATGCGATCAAATACCACCAAAAAATTTGTGGAAAAAAAGGACATTATTATTATTATTATTATTATTATTATACAGGTTTTATATAGCGGCAACAGTTTGTACAGCGCTTTACAACATGAGGGCAGACATTACAGTTACATTACAATTTGGTACAAGAGGAATCAGAGGGCCCTGCTCGTTAGAGCTTACAATTTAAAAAGGAAGGGTCAATTGATACAAAAGGTAATAGCTGTGGGGGGTGAGCTGATGGAGGAAGTAAAACAGTGTTAGTTAGAAGCTGGATAGGCTTCTTTGAAGAGAAGGGTTTTCAGGGATCGTCTAAAGATGGATTGATTAGGGGACAGTCGGACAGATTGGGGTAGGGAGTTCCAAAGGATGGGAGAAGCTGGAGGCGAGCATCAGAGGAGGTGACAAGGGAGCTAGAGAGCAGGAGGTCTTGGGATGACCGAAGAGAGCGGCTTGGTTGGTATTTCGGGACTAGGTTAGTGATGTAACTAGGGGCTTTTGTCATAAATGTGTTAAATACACAATCAAACACCTAAAAAGTCCCGAGGTCTAGTGACCTCAAAGTCCCGTTTTTGGTTTAACTAGGGGCAGAGTTGTGGACAGCTTTGTAAATTATTGTTAGTACTTTGAATTTTATTTGTTGGGTGAGTGGAAGCCAGTGGAGGGATTGGCAGAGAGGGGTGGAGGACACTGAATGGCTGGTAAAGTGGATGAGTCTGGCAGCGGCATTCATTATGGACTGAAGGGGGGATAGTCTATGTAAAGGTAATCCAATGAGGAGGGAGTTGCAATAGTCAAGGCGAGAGATGACCAGGGAGTGAATTAGAAGCTTGGTGGTGTCAGTTAAAAAGGGGCGTATTCTGGAAATGTTGCGGAGGCATCAATTTTGTTTGGGTGCAACGTCGCACGACCACGCAAATGTTAGTTAAAGCGAAGCAGTGCCGAATCGCAAAAAAATGTTCTGGTCATTTAGCAGCCAAATCTTCTGGGTTAATCTTGTGTAACAGAGAAATCTTGAAGTGGCAGCATTTTGGTAAAATTCACAAGCAGATAGACTTTGTTTAAGAAGAACATTACATAAAATTCACACAAAAAAGGTCAAACCCTTTTTAGCCGTTAGGCCTTAATTATTTTCCTCTGAAATAAAGGATATCTGCTTGTGGATTTTACCTAAATTCTGGCACTTTTTTAATCTCTACAGGGCTCACAGTGCCTGATAACCGGTGGATATGTGCTATCTGATTAAGGAGAGGAGGTAGCAGAGTTGCATGTTTTCCTTTCAGTCTGAGCCTCGACCCCAACGCTATTGAACCTTTGAGGTGAAATGGAATGCTTGGATGCAAGCCAGATCTTTTTAACAAATTTCAGCACCAAATGCTCTTTTGTATAAATGGACACAAATGTCTGCAGACACACTCTAAAATCTCGAAGAAAGAATTCACGAAAGAGTGAAGGTGGTTATAGCTGCAAAGGTTAAGGTGGAGGGCGTAGAAATTTTATATTCATGTGCATGGTTTTAGAATAGGATGCCCAAAGAACTCAAACAGATGTGATGATCAGGTGCCCACAAACGTTTGGTCATGTAGCCTAGTAGCAACAGTAGCAAAGTTAGCAAATAAGACGAGTATGAGTCTCAGTTTTACAACAAAAGCAGACCAGGGTTACCCAGAAACAACTCAGGCCATGGTACTAACAGAGAAAACCTTTTATGGGTTGGCATAATTTAGCAGAAATATTTATTATGGGCAATGAATCACATATCCAACAGAAAACTGCCCTCTTCCAGATAGTGTTTATTACCTTGATAATCATCTTGTTCTTTTATAGGGAATTAAAGCTTGTTGTGGGCAGATGAGCTTCCTGGAAGTATTAAAGGCAACCCTTCTATTGACACCACCGATGTGATTTAGTATGGCGTTCTGTGATCCCAACACAGCAGAGGTCGCGCTCAGTGTAATAGTATAATCATGATTATAGTTTAAAGAATAAAAAATCTAGTGCTTGTGCAAAATTTGAAGGGTCATTCCACCCAAAACGAATGCTACAGTTTTTTAAAAATGTTGTAAAAATGTTGTTAAATTAGAAAAGCCATGAAGTTTCTTATATCTTGCAAGGACTCTATTGTTGAGATACTGTATGTTCCTTGGCCTGCACATCTGCTTTAGCTTTTCTGAAGGATTCAAATTATATTATGGAAATACAACAAGAGGTGCTGAAAAACGCAAAGGTTGGCTGGAACGTCCAAAACTCCCAGAAGGACAGGAACAAGGTCACTAATTATTGCATGAAGATTATTGCTAACAGAACATAAGACATAGATCGGGCTTTGCATTACATTATAAGTCCATCTTTATGACCACTTTAATGTGTGAGTTAATACATGTGGAATAATGTACCACTTACTGTAAATTACAAGGATATTAGGATTCACCGAACAGTTCAGGGACCTTATAATTGCACACTGTCACAGGTCCAGTATAAACTACAAAATTAGTCTATTCTACATAACGCTAAAGGCTCCAGTAATACAGTCTAAACCTATACCAAATCCAGTTACATTGTGATGCACAAGCCTCTTATGCCCTGTACACACGGTCGGAAATTCCGATAGAAAAGGTCCGATCGGATTATATTGTCGAAAAATCCGATCGTGTGTGGGCTCTATCTGACTTTTTTTGTCGGAAATTCCGACGGAAAAAATTTGAGAGCAGGATCTAAAATTTTCCGACAAAAAAATCCAATCTGACTTTTTCCAATCGTTTGTAGACAATTCCGACTGACAAAGTGCCACGCATACTCAGATCAAATTACGAGACCAAAGCTATTGGCTACTAGCCTCTACATAGTCCTGTCGTAACGCACCGAACTTCACCACATTCCAAACGATTGGATTTTCCGACAACTTTGTCCGACCCTGTGTATGCAACACCAGTTTCGGAAAAAATCAGACGGATTTTGTGGTCGGAATGTCCGACCGTGTGTACAAGGCATTAAAGTGGAAATTCATGCTCCCAATAAACGTTGACTAATTTTAATCCTCATGCTGCTAGCATTAGTAAATAGATGGGAAAGTATGTCATATTTACTTGTTTTAAACTCGTTTTACATTTCTTCAGTTACGCCCTAGTTTCTTGGAAAGTGAAAGACAATCACCGCAGTCACTATTAATACAAAATACTTTCAGGGTTGCCAACTGCCAGGAAACTTACTGACAGTTTGCAAAAATCTTAATTTTTTTAACAACTGCCAGAAAATATCAGGGGCTGATAATTTCTTGCTGTGTTGACTTTTTAAGTGTAAATCAAGCAAATTACTTTGTTATAGGTATTGTCAGTGTTTCCATATCATGTTTATACTGTTTAAATATTCACTGTATTCGTTTTCAATAGGAGTTCTGTCATTTCTCAGGTTGCCAGTAAAAAATGTGCTCCGCCAGTAGAATTTCCATGTTTTGTCGGTAAAAAATGTTGCGGGAGGTTGGGAACCCTGAAAACCTTAAACTATCTGTGACATAGATAGTACATAAATCACACGCAAATCAATGTGTTCACAAATCGGTGAACGCTTAGTTGCTGCTCAGCGCCATTAGGCGTTTTCATTCCACCCCTCCAAGATATGATGCAAATAAAGATGCAGTGCAACTAAGACAGTGTCTCTTAAATAAATGAGTCCCAAATACTGTAGCTGTTGACTTTTACTATTAGGGCATTTACTTGTCCTGCAGTTCCCTCACCCAAGCTGATTCCTGAATCGGCCCTCGGGTGCTGGCACCACCATTTTGGGTAAGGGAAACTGGCCTTGTGGCTTCACAGCCAGTTTCCTACTGCGC
The DNA here is from genome assembly GCF_037356315.1 of Lithobates pipiens. NCBI lineage: Eukaryota > Metazoa > Chordata > Amphibia > Anura > Ranidae > Lithobates > Lithobates pipiens. The sequence goes on from NW_027507789.1 coordinate 38,743,260, forward strand.
ATGCTTGAATCGTGCTGCGCTTTCTCAATGGTCCAGCTTCAGCGGGGCCGAATTTCATGGCAAACTAGGCAGGAAGTGGGAGTGGTTAAATGTCAAAACCAGGTAAGGCCCCCCCCCAAGAAGGTGCCAAAAGTGGCAACAGAGGGGGGGAGGCAGACAAGCACTCTTTTTGGGTGGAGTTCCGCTTTAAATATGTATGTGTGGCCAACCATGAGTGATTTCCAGATATTCCAGACTTCTCTTCAATGGATCACCCACATGACACATGCATAACACCCAGTGAACCATATGCACTCACCTTCTAGGCTGGGCCTAATCAATAGTCAAGGGCTACTGTATACTCCAACTGACACCTGGCTCCTAGTATAAATCACAGGCACTGACATTGGAGCTTCTATTCCACCACCTCCTCCCTGTGTGACATGTGTTCATGCAACCAATAGTGCTCTCCATACATTTTAAAACGATTTAATAAAATCTAAAATGGGACACTCACAAACAACTGCACTCTCAGTGCCATGTTCTGCGCGTTGTATTAAAAGTAAACCACCCTCTCACCACAGGGTCTCCGCACTGCCCAGTGGTAGCATCAAATGTGCTGACTTGACTCCGTTCCTATACGCAGTACACCTCCAAAGGCTTCCTCAGTAAGTATAGTAGGTGTGGAGACCCTTCAGTTAGAAGGCGGTTTAAATACTTTGCGCAGAACATGACACTGAGAGTACATTTGTTTGTGAGTGTCCTATTTTAGATTTTATTAAATTGTTTTAAAACGTATAGCGAGCACTATTGCTTTTGTTCCTTCTGCATGAATGTATGTCACATGGAGAGGAGGAGGTCAAAAATAAGCTCCAGTCCATGAAAGTTGGAATAAAGAATAAAGAGAGGAGCAAAAGTGTGCTTGACCTTAAAGCGGACCTTCACCCTAAAGTGGCAGTTCCGCTTATCGGAACCCCCCCCCCCTTCGGTGCTACAACTGGCACCTTTCAGGGGGGAGGGGGTGTAGATACCTGTATAATCCAGGTATCTGCACCCTCTTCCAGGATTAGCTAGCCGCAGCTGCTAGCCTCAGATACCCCCCCCCCCCCCCCCCCGTTGTGTTTTGGGAAACACACAGTTCCCAGGACACAATGGGGACCAGTGAAGATGTGCAGTGCGACTCGCGCATGCACAGTAGGGAACAGGGCAGTGAAGCTGCAACGCTTCACTTCCAGATTCCCTGACAGAGGATGGTGGTGGGGGCAGCCGAGAGACAAGTGATTGCTCGTCATCTGCTGCCGACATTGCTGGACCCTGGAACAGGTAAGTGTCCATTTATTAAAAGTTAGCAGCTGCAGTATTTGTAGCTGCTGACTTTTAATTTTTTTTTTTTTAAGGTGGTACTCCTCTTTAAGGTCCAGTTCAGGCGGTGAGCGCATATGGTTCACTGGATGTTATGCATGTGACATGTGGGTGATCCATTGAAGAGAAATCTGGGATATCTGGAATTCACTGGTGGTTGGCCACATATACATATTTAAGGACTTATTTAGTTTCATTATTTGGGACTCATTTATTTAAGAGACACTGTTTTAGTTGAGCTGCATCACTATCTGTATAATTTCCAAGTTTTTGCCCTAAGCAAATGTATCCCCCCCCCCCCCCCCCCCCCGGGTCTACTGAAGGCAGTGTAAAAGCCTCAGGGGTGAGCTAGCATTGACCCCAGGTCTGAGTCTATGGCTATAATGGGGAGTTTTGAGCAAAAATTGGGCACCAGTCACTTTTGACCTTTTCAAAGCTTTAGGCTGGGTTCATACTCATGCGAATTGGAGGCGGGTTTTAATGCTTCGAATTTGCATAGCAGGAGAATATGACTAGCTCTCTATGGAGCTGGTTCACACATCTCAGCAGTGGCTCCGGTGCAAATTGCACAGGAGCCCTGCGTGTCTTTTGGTCCGTGTCAAATTTGGGCTGAAACAGTGAATGGAGACGCACTGGACTCCTGCTGTGAGCTGCTGCCTGTTCTACTGTGAACCCAGCCTCAATGTGGAAAGAAGGTAGTAGGGGAGAGGGTTAGGGGTCTCAGATACCAGTAGCAGATCACTTGCAGACTCCTTAGATCCAGAAAAAGTACAGCTTCACAGTACTAGAACCTTTAAGCTGACCCGGCAATACTGCAAACACGTTTTTAAATGTAGAACAACATCCAGCTTCACAGTGTCAGAATCTTTAAGCCGACCCGGCAATAGTGTAAGCACGTTATAGATGTAGGTGCATCCTCCAAATCAATCACCAGGCCCTCCTGAGTGACCAGCCTTCATCCTGGCTCTCCAGCAAAGGTCCTTCCCTAAGTTTTCTCAATTTGGCTTGGCTTCTTCCATGTTGGGCAAGACAACCTAAGGACCACCTCAGGATTAGTAGGCCCCTCACAGGCTTCTGGGCCTATTTGTAGAGTTCACTTCAGCAGCAAATCCCCAGACCAGGAGGGCCTGAGGCAAGAGACCGAGCACATGGCCCTGTCCAAATATGTAATCTCTCCCAGAATGCACCAGTGGCCAAGAACCTCCTACTGGGCTGGCTGGAAGAAAAATACATTTTCATAAGTCAACCTGGTTGTAATTTCTCATACTGGCCTGTGGTACCAGTGACACCAACAGGCAACAGTGAGAAATGCACAACCCTGAGATTAGGGAAAGACCCAATAAACTATACAATCAATCTGAGCTGTCTACAGCCCAGCCAAAAACAAAATTGACATGCTAGCCCCAGTTTAGGACCAGGGGGCTACACAAATGATCCTAGGAGTCTTCAGGAGAGGAGGGGTTTTCTCAGCTAAGCACATCTTTCCTGCATGCATGCTTGAGCTAAGGTCAGATTGATTCCAGGAAGTAAATGCTGTAATAATCATTTGCACTCACTCATGATGGCCACAGCCAGAAATGCTAGGGGGCTGTTTATTAAAAGTGATTTCTCAACAAAATAAAGCATAAAGTCATGGATGGATGGAGGAGTTTATATTGAATATTACAAATGAACTAAAAAGTGTTTGTGGTGCTCAGATGCAGTGAAGATCCACTTTAGAGTTATAAAGTAAAAAACGTCCTTGTCTTTCCTGACTAAGACAAATCGTCCTTCATTTGTGTCTCACACGCTCCCCCTCCCAGACACTGCAGCTCACAGTGGAAGGGTTTCGGCAACAGAGGCAGCGCTGTCAATCCAAAAAGCATTGAGCAGGATTAGTTGTGGTCAGGTGCTGATTGAGAAGCTACAAGCTTGTGAATCAGCAACAATGCAGATAGGCCCACCTTGCAATAGCTTTTCATCCCACTGTAGTGCAAGCAGGTACAGCCTACAAGACAGTGGCAACTCTGCTCTGAATTCAGGAGCAGTGCAGCATAATTGCCATACTATCACAGGAAGCTGCATAGGGTAGACAGGCAGAATCAACAGGTATGTGTGGGACTATGCAGAGTAAATAAGAACAAGTGCACTGTAAGTGCATAGTCTTACTTTAATAAAAAATATTGGAGGGGAATATGCTTTGTACTCTCGACCTGATAGACAAAGACAGAATGTGATGGATGGACACAGAATGACCTACGTTGAACCAAACACAGTGTGACAAATGGTCACAGCCTTACCAACTGATGGACATAGACTGATTGACACTGAAGCAAACACACGGACATAAAAATAGCTATATGTATGTGGATTCAATGCTGGAATAAAAGAAAACCAAAATGTTTCGGGGTAGAAATAGATAGGGACAAAGTACGGGTTCTGGAACAGAAGGGCAAGTATGAATACTTAATGAGTGGGTACAATATATGAAGTATATATTTAAACAGTGCAGCGCTAAAATATCACAAATAAGTAAAAAAAACGATACAATAAAAAATAGTGACAATAGTGACTCCTACTCCGAAAAATAAAAAAGTCAAAAAATCCAGAATCCAAATGGTTAAATAAAACTGACAGTCCCACAAGCCATGCTCAAGAGGTGAGAAAAAATGAAGTGTTGACAGAGAGAGCTATTTTCGCGCTATTTCCACGCTTACCAAAACTCGTGTGACCCCCTTAAACAAAAGTGGCCAAATCATGTACCTACTCAAAGGACACAGGTCCGCCTTTCAGGTTATAGAGAACTCCTATCCTCCTTCAGCCAACCGAATGCTGTGGGGCACTTCATATCCGCTGTCACTAAACCCACTATGACTCAGGCATTCAGATGTATTGGCAATCCATGTATCATGAAAAGAGAATACTCCACATAACGTATTACCATTAATAAAATAATTTAATAAAAAAAGTAGCACTCACATCGGTAGAGTGATTCAGGCATGAAAAAATGCTGGAAACAACACTTCTTCCAATTACCAAAATGTCAGATGATGGATCGCGCATGCGTGGTTGCGTTTGTACATGGCTCCGTCCTATGCGTTTCATAACATATGACGTCATCAGGGGCACAATATATGAAGGCTTCTTAGTAAACTCAGGCTCTGAAAGTATTTATTCTTCACCAAACCTATTGGTAGTATGAATGCACTTTGCTAAAGGACAATTCCTAAGCTGAAGCCCACAAACCTGCACTGCTGGCAACAACTGTGAGCACAGACAAAAGAATAAAGTAAGATGGTCATGAGTTATAGTTAGGTTTAAAGTAATTAACCTATATTAGCTCAAAATCTGCAGCCAGAAAATGTATTTATTTTATTTATGTCAGGTACTTATATCATTTCAACCAATTAAACATTGACAAATCTATATGAAAAAGCACTTTGTATTTTGTTAAAACGTCACTTTTATTGCATATATTAAACCCATAAAATATAGGGAGTGCTGATATAAGCTTCAAAATGTCTCTATATATTCAGAACATCTGCCATCATTTTCAAACCCATAGATAATGCAGAATACTGTTAGACAATAATGTCACTTATAATTCCAGCTAGGATGATACGTAGTGAAAATCCATCAGTGAATGTCAACATACAGTATACAAATTAGCAGGATTTAAAAAACAGGGAAGGATGTATGCTTTACTGAGTATAAAGCAATATGGATACATGTTGTGTGTATCAATATACTCCATCTAAATGTAAATTGGGATCTGGGTTTTATGTAGGTGATAAAGTGATAGTTTAACAATATTCACAATACGTTTCCATTTCACCTTGTCAGTGTCTAATTGGTTATAATGTTTAGTCTACAAGTGTTGAACTCATATAGGGTAGGATAGGGGTCCTCAAACATTCAAAGAACCTGCTCACTAGTCAGCAGACCTTGGGGGGTTGGGGGGGTTGGGTGGGCTAGACTGTGGCCGGTGACAGTAGTAAATATCCCAGCATAATTGGTAAGCGGGAATAAATAATACCTCAAGGTTGGCCAGTAGTGGGAGTAGCAATATGGCCTAGCGCTTGTGGTTAGTGGGATAAAGAATAATGACCCATCATTGGTGTCAGTGAAAGAAAATGTTCCCTATCATTAGTATCAATAAGAGGAATAGTAACCCATCATTAGTGCCAATGGAAAGATCAATACCCCATCATTAGTATTAATATGTTATACTTACCTGCTCTGTGCAATGGTTTTGCAAAGAGCCGCTTCAATCCTCTTCTTTTTGGGTCCCTCACCAGCAGTCCTGGTTCCTTCTCCCTTCCAATTGCCCCCAATACGCACACAGAGCACTTTCTCATCATTGGCTCACTGGCTGTGATTGACAACAGCATGAGCCAATGGCTTCCTCTGCTTTGTGAGCCAATGAGGAGAGAGGAACCTGGGAGAGACGCAGCTTTAATGCACATTGCTGGATCAAAATGGGGCTCAGGAAAGTATAAAGGGGTGGCTGGCGGAAGACTACACCCAGAAGGTTTTTTACCTTCAGGCAGAGAAGGCATGCAGGTAGAAAAACCTTGTGCCTTTAGAACCACTATTCAAGAAATAGTGACCCATCATTAGTATCAATGGAAGGAATATGGTTTCATCATTAGGGTCAATGGGAGGAATAGTGTCGCTTGGTGTTAGTAGGAGTTGTAGTCCCCCAAGGGCCAGTTAAAGTCATGCAAAGGGCTGCATATGGCAATAGGGGCCTCAGTTTGGAGACCACTGGGTTTTGTGAATTACTTTACTGAAAGCCACCATTTTTGAACTTATGAACTATTATAGTGTATTTATTTGTCATTCTAGTTTTATGGATCTGTGCTGTTTCCCTCAGTTTTTTCCCAGACAGGTGGCAGACAAATGTAATTAATAACCAAGCAGAATTATAACTAGATGTAACAGGATAAAGAAATGAGGTTGACATCTTCCAGAGGCTCCGTCCCTTGTGACGTCACGTACCCATCATGCCCCAGCCTGTGATGTCACAAGGGGATGGGTCTTCTGGATGACATCATCCGATGACCACGCCCCCATCATTATCTAGGACATGCTTGACATTGGCGTGGACAGATCAGCGGGACGCAGCATCGAAAGAGGGTCGGTGGTGGAAGTGGCGGCAGAGGAAGAAGCACACTGGACAAAGAAGACAGGAGAAAAAAGAAGAGCGGAAGAAGAAGCGGGAGAAGGAGAAGCCCGGAGGAGGAAAATGTGGTAGAAGATGCAGGAAGACCGGAGGAAGCTGGGAAGAAGATTTTTTAATAAAAGACTTGTCAAAAACTGTCTACTGTATTTTTTCACACTACACTACTTTTTTTGGGGAATGGGTTCATTCGCATGGGGGGGGGCGGGATCTGGGGGCCCCCTTGTTAAAGGGGTTTCCAGATTCCGATAAGCTGCCAACAGACCGCGAAAACCAATGGGCAGGTTTGTCGGGATGAGGCCCTTGTCTCCATCAACATGGGGGCATGGTGCTTTGGGGTGGGGGGCACATGTTGAGGGCATGCGGCCTGGTATGGTTCAGGAGGGGCGCTCGCTTGTCCCCTTCCTTTTCTGATCTGCCGGGCTACATGCTCTGATAAGGGTCTGGTATGGATTTTGGGGGCACCAGTTTTGGCGTGGGGGGTCCCTCTGAATCCATACTAGACCCAAGGGCCTGGTATGTACCTGGGGGGGACCCCACGCTGTTTTTTTTACATTTAGCTGTCAGCAGGAAGCCCTCTGGAAACTACTGTAATGACTCATCGGTTGTTAAGGACGTGGCAGGTGGCTTCCTGGCCCCCGGCCCCCTCCTTAGCAACCACAACCAGCTATGCACAGTATTAAAAAAAATGCAAATCATGGCAAAATTTCGGTAAAAATCGCAGTTAAAAAATTGCGGCAAGCACCGCAAAAAGAACTACAAAAACGCCAAAAGCAACATGCATAGATGTGACCCGAGCCTAAAGAAGGGGAGATGGATAATGGGGTTTTGAGATCCTTCAATGAGTTATCATCTTCCCAGCAACTTAGGCATGCCTATCAATCACAGTTTAGGAGAACTCAAACTTTCTTTGCATTATCTGATTTAGAAACTTTGTTACGGGATAAGGACTTAACCAAGCCATTGTCCACTATATATACGTTTATTTTCCCTGAAACTCATAGACAACTCAGTCAACGTAGGTCTCGTGTGAATCGTGAATAGGTTATCCCTAACCTTGATACTGAGTATTGGGAAGATGTTTGGGATGTTCTATTTACTAGGCTTATATCTGCTCAGGTTCAATTCATTCATCACAAGTTTGTCCACCATATTTTCTTGACTTCCGCTAGGCTGGCAAAAAGTTTTAGGACAATTCCTCCTCATGCTGGCCTTGCTCGGCCACTGGGGCTTATTTCATGCATGTCTTTTGGGATTGCCCAACAATACAGATGTATTGGGCTGAAATACTTCAATGTGTCCAAGCTACCATACCCCTCCAATGGTAAGTTAGACATTGGGGGTGATTTACTAAAACTGGAGAGTGCGAAAACTGGTGCAGCTGTGCATGGTAGCCAATCAGCTTCTAACTTCAGCTTTTTCAGTTATGCTTTGTCAAAAAAAAACTGGAAGGTGACTAGTTTCTATGCAGAGATGCACCAGATTTTGCACTCTCCAGTTATAGTAAATCAACCCCATTGTCTCTTGTGCTTAGTAGATGATTTAGTTCCTACCAAGGCTATACGTACTCTCCTTACCCTTCTATTTTATTATGCAAGGAAACATAATATTATCATGGAAAAAAACTGCTGCTTCAGCAGTTGCGTCTTGGAAAGGCCCTTCCCCTATATAAGGACACATATGCTAATAGGTAGGGTACCACATAAATTTGACATGGTGCAGGGTGAATGGGTAGCTTCTCCACTTACAGTGTCAGATTGAGTTGTAAGGTTTGTGCATATTTTACTAAATTAGATATTGCCTCCTGTAGGAGAGCTTTGATCTCTAGAGTTTGTTAGTCTCATCCCTCACCAATATCACGGTGGATAGGGGACCAGTGTGGAATGTTTTGGTGCCATATATTACATGTGCTATTGCAGAGAGTTTCATTTCTCCTGGTATCATATTGCGGGACCCTTGCTGTATTAACCACAGGCATTTTCTGTTTTTTATTTATTTTTGATTGTGTAACCGCGGCTTGTTATTCTGTGCCTGCAGTTGCAGTTTTTTGTAATTTTTTATTGTGTCCTTGTATTTTATTTTGTGTTTACAGTGCCTTGAAAAAGTATTCCCACCCCTTGACATTTTCAACATTTTGTCATGTTACAACCAAAAATGTAAATCTATTTTTTGGGGATTTTATGTGATAGACAAACAAAAAGTGGCACACGATTGTGAAGTGGAAGGAAAACGATAAATGGTTTTCAATTTTTTTTTTCTACAAATAAATATGTGAAAAATGTGGCGTGCATTAGTATTCACCCCCCTGAGTCAATCTTTTGTAGAGCCACCTTTCTCTGCATTTACAGCTGCAAGTCTTTTTGGGGATGTCTCTACCAGCTTTGCACATCTAGAGAGGGACATTTCTGCCCATTCTTCTTTGCAAAAAAGCTTGAGCTAAACCAGATTGGATGAAGAGTGTCTCTGAACAGCAGCTTTCAAGTCTTGCTACAGATTCTCAATTGTCTTCATGACTGGGCCATTCTAACACATGAATATGCTTTGATCTAAACCATTCCATTGTAGCTCTGGCTGTATGTTTAAGGTCGTTGTCCTGCTGGAAGGTGAACCTCCGCCCCAGTCTCAAGTCTTTTGCAGACTCTAACAGGTTTTCTTCTAAGATTGCCCTCTATTTGGCTCCATCCATCTTCCCATCAACTCTGATGAGCTTCTTTGCCCCTGCTGAAGAAAAGCATCCCCACAACATGATGCTGCCACATACATGTTTCACGGTAGGGATGATGTGTTCAAGGTGATGTACAATGTTAGTTTTCTGCCACACATAGCATTTTGCTTTTAGACCAAAAAGTTAAATTTTGGTTTCATCTGACCAGATCACCTTCTTCCACATGGCTTCTCACAAATTGCAAATGGGACTTCTTATGGCTTTCTTTCAACAATGCCTTTTTTCTTGCCACTCTTCCATAAAGACCAGATTTGTGGAGTGCCCAACTAATAGTTGTCCTGTGGACAGATTCTCCCACCTGAGCTGTGGTTCTCTGCAGCTCCTCCAGAGTTACAATGGGCCTCTTTGCTGCTTCTCTGATTAATGTTCTCCTTGCCCGACCTATCAGTTTAGGTGGACGGCCATGTCTTGGTGGGTTTGCAGTTTTGCCATGCTCTTTTAATTTTCTGGTGATGGATTGAACAAGTGCTCCACGAGATGTTCAAAGCTTGCAATATTTTTTTTATAACCTAACCCTGCTTTAAACTTCTCCACAACTTTATCCTTGGCCTTCCTGATGCTGTTTGTTCACAAAGGTTCCCTAACAAACCTCTGAGGGCTTTATTTATACTGAGATTAAATTACACACAGATGAACTCTATTTGCTAATTAGGTGACTTCTGAAGGCAATTGGTTCTATTACATTTTAGTTATGGGTATCAGAGTAAAGGGGGCTGAATACAAATGCACACCACACTTTTCACATGTTTATTTGTAAAAAAAAAAAAATTGAAAACCATTTATCTTTTTCCTTCCACTTCACAATTATGTGCCACTTTGTGTTAGTCTATCACATAAAATCCCAATAAAATACATTTATGTTTTTGGTTGTAACAAGAAAAAATATGCAAAATGTCAAGGGGTTTGAATCATTTTTCAAGGCACTGTAAATGCAAACAGTTTTTCAATAAAAAGAAAAAAAAAAAAAAAAAAGAGGAGATGGGGTTCTGGAATGGGATGCCCAACCCATATAGGTGTAATGGTCAGGTGGTCAGGTGTCCACAAATGTTTCACTATATAGTGTGCAGTTTGACACTAAAAGGGGATCAGTCTTACAACAGATGCATAACAATGTTAACTAGAAACATGGTACTAACTTTTTATGTGATAGCATAAATCACCAGGAATATTTATGACAGGCAATGACTATTATTAGTGAAAATATCCAGCAAAAAGCTGCCCTCTTCTATAATAATGTCCATTACCTTTTCTCGAGTAGTCATTTTGTTTTTCTGCAAAAAATTACAGCTTGTTGTCGGCAGGTAAGTTTCCTGTGAGTGTTAAAGGTGACCCTCTCTTTGGCATGACAGCTGTGATTTTCTATGGTATTCTCAGAACTAACGATGCAGAGGTCACAAGCAATATAATGGTAAATTCCTGATTATATGTGGATCAGCTGATCTGCTCAAGGACCGGGAGCTCTATTTCTATTACATTATGTTTCATGCTGTTGTGTCTGCCAATTGGAGTGTCATTATAGCAAAGATGGAAATTCTGTTTATAGCACCTTATGTTATTTCAAGCATATTCCAACTGATCGACGGCTTTATCCCGCATGGTCAAAGCCACATGAACAGTCTGTGTAACACAAACAAAGCTGTTGAAGTTCATTTTTTTTTACAAAGTTCTGCAGCACTTATTGTTGCTATTGTGTTTTTATTATTCTTACTATGCAGTGGAGGCTGGTGCCTACTATTTTTGGGGGGAGGCACAACCAACACAACTACCCCAGTTGCGGCGATCACCCCGCAGCACCCCCTACCGCATGCGAGAGACACAGACACGGCCAGCGGCAATCACCCTGCAGCACAAACCCTCCCCCCGGGTGCGGGAGACATGGACACGACATGGACACGACCAGCGGCGATCACCCCGCACCATATTCCCCCCCCCAGACACTGACACATCCAGCAGGCAGCATTGATCACAGCACACCCCTCCCCCCCACCGCAGGAGACACGGCCAGCAGCGATCAACTTACCTGCTAGTGGAGGCATGGAGGAAACACAGAGGCAGGGAGAAGGAGGAGCCCGGGCCATTCCAGCTAGGACACAGACATTCTCTTTTCTGGCCGATTGGAATCCAGACGTGTGTCCTGAGACACGATTGGCCACTCTCTGCACCCCGAGCCCACCCTATTTTGAAGCTTATTAGAGCCTCTGGTTCTAATCAGGTGCTTCAAAATACACAACCCCCGCCTATCCCTGAAATTGTAAGTCATGTGTCTGCTATCCTGAAAGGGGCTGGGCACATGGATAGGGAGGGCGGTGGCGGTGATAGGGGGGTGGCGTACGTGCACCCATAACGGCCCATCAATGTCACTATGGTTGAAATGTAGTAATGAGAATGTAAAGTTGCTCTTCTTTCATTTTATTTTACTGTTATTGTCTCCAGTAATCCAACATTTTTCCAGGTTTTTTATTTTGGTCCAGGTAAATCTGAAAGGCTATGTTTGAATATTTAATGTTCTTCACTTGCCAAGAAATTAGAAAGCTTCAAGCAATAGCATCTGGAGGCTTATAATTTGTCTGTTGCATTACTGATTGAGCCCCTGATCCACCTGCCTCTGCCTTCATCCTCATCTTGTGTCTCCAAATTGGTAGAGGCAAGGAGCATGGCAGAAGAAGGAGCCATGTAAGTAAGTGGGTATAATTAAACAGTACATAAATCTAAAATATATTTTCTTTAATTTTGGAAAGAGTAGGTAACCCAATATTCATTCACTTCTTTTTGAAACACAACAGAAAGTAAGAGAAAATCCAAAGGTTAGGGGAAAGTTAAGGAAATTCTTTCTTGTGACATTTGCCAGTGTCCCCATTGAAAAGATGCCCCCCAATTTCAAACCTGAGACATCTCAAAATTCAAAATTGTCCATCACTTTCAGTGACATATGGTATGCACAGTAGTTAGCTGGGAGGCCATAAAGGAATCAAGAAGAAAAATGTTAACCAACTAGAGGTGTGGCTAAGAAAATGGGTGTTGTTTCACAGCTTATGGCTTGTAGTTTGGGAGTAGAAAAGACCCAGCACCCTGCATCCTCCATTACCCAGCACTGCTATCTCTATTAGCTATAATTCAGATACTCAGGATCAGGTCAATTGTAAAAAGCTCAAGGGCAAAATAATGCAGACTGACTCTTAGCCCTTGTACACACGGTCGGACATTCCGACAACAAAATCCGTCGGATTTTGTCCGAAACTTGTGTTGTATGCACGCGGTCGGACAAAGTTGTCGGAAAATCCGATCGTACGTAACGTGACGACCTTATTTCATTACGACGGGACTACATTCAGGCTAGTAGCCAATAGCTAGTAGCCAATGCAGCAGAAGATAGCGGAGGAGTCCGGCGGGAAGACCCCCGAAGACGGAAGACCCCCGGAGCTGTGCAATAAACTATTTTAACCCTTGTGTGTTGTGTTTTATTTTTATTTTTTTTACAGGTAAATGGGTAGGGGTACATTGTACCCCATACTCATTCACATAGGGTGGGGGCTGGTATCCGGGGGCCCCCTTATTAAAGGGGGCTCCCGGATTCCGATAATCCCCCCCGCCCGCAGACCACGACAACCAACGGCCAGGGTTGTCGGGAAGAGGCCCTTGTCCTCATCAACATGGGGACAAGGTGCTTTGGGGTGGGGGGCCGTGCAGCCCCCTTCCCCAAGGCACCCCCCCATGTTGAGGGCACGCGGCCTGGTACGGCTCAGGAGGGGGGGCGCTCGCTCGCCCCCCCCCTTTCCTGGCCGTCCGGGTAGCGTGCTCGGACAAGGGTCTGATGTGGATTTTTTCGGCGTTGGGGTTCCCCTTTAAGTCCATACCAGGTGACGAGGCCAGCTGGCCCCGGCTACCTGGAGACGCGCTCAAAATGAGCGGACTTTTCTCCGGGCGGGAAAAGTCCGTTCATTTCAAAAGTACGGCGGACTGGCACTCACACGGCCGGATTGTCCGCTGAAATGCGAGTCCGGCGGGAAGATTGGAGTGCAAAAATACTTTCTAAGTCCGCCATACTTTTGGGTAAAAAAAGTCCGCCGGAGGCTACACACGGGCGGATTGTCCGGCAGACTTGAGTTTGCCAGACTTTTCCACCGGATTGTTTGTTCGTGTGTACGCGGCATTAGTATTTTAGAGTGTTCATACTGTAATTGGATTTGTGAGCTTTGGATTTGTAATGCATGACGTATTTAAAGGTATTGATAGAAGTTATGGTTCGTAAACTGATAGCGGCCTTTTAATATATAAAAAAACACAAGATTTCTCCACATCTTTTCAAGGTCGTGACCTTCATAGATAGGACATGTTCCACAGTTCAGGTGGGGACATAATGGGGGGGGGACTCTTAGTCTAACTGTATTTGCAAGAAAATAAAATTACTATTTTTGACCTGTTTAATAAACTGTTCTGCTTATTAAAAATGGATTTTAATATATTGTTTTTCACATATAGTTACCATGCTATGCAGTTCTTTTTGGAAGTCTCCTGAGGAAACCATTGCATGGCGAAACATGTAGAGCAAGAAGTCACTGCTGGTTACTCATATTATGGTTACTGTATGATGATACCGTGATGTCTTTTATACATTTTGTATTAATACATTTCTATATTTTTTATATATTTGACTAGTAATTTTTCTTGGGCACCCTAAAAATCCCATATCCTTTCTCCTGCCAATATATGTATTCTTAGGGATGTGGTGCCCCTTTGACTATTCAACTTCCAGCAATTTACAATATCTTCCAATCATAGGTGGCAAACATCATTTTTTCTTGCTGGTCTTTTAAAATTCAAACAATAGTGTATTTATAGTATTTAATTATATTTAAATCGTATACTTTTTGTTTGACTACTGGCATTTTGGTTCACAAGAATGGGCAATTATCGGGGGGAAGCATTTGATGGACTAATGAATCAGATCCATAAAGCACAGGGTGCTTTATTTGGAGGAATTACTTTGAATTGCTTGGAGTTGTTGTTTACTGGAGAAAAAATCCCACCTATTCTGGAATAAGAGATATTACCAAAAATATACTGAGGAGAAAATTGTCACTTCGGGATTACGTATCCAGATTTTTCCAAATCTGAATAAAGTAAAACCTTACTTTTAAAAATGAGTGGGAACTCAATCTCCAACTAGGGAATACCAGAATTGTAATTGTAGCCAGGCCAGGGTCATATACGGGAGATCAGCAGATGGGGGGAAGGAGCAAGACAGGACAGGGAGAAGGTGGAAGGGGTACAGGATAACAGGGTCACAGGAGGGACAGGAACAGGTTCAGGATCACAGGATCACAGGTCAGGGTTCAAGGACAATGCCAAGGCAAGTGTGTGAGTGCTTGCTAGGTATGAATACGCATCTCCTGCAATCAGTCTCAGGTGACACCTGATTGCAGCAGATGAGGTCGGCTCCAGATTGCTCGTAGACACCCACTGGTGGACACCAGTACTGCGGCCCAAAGATCAGACAGTGCCACCAGCAGTGGAAACCTTTCCTGACAGCTCCCGACTGCTAGGAGACACCCACTGGTGGACACCAGTACTGCAGCCCAAAGATCTGACAGTGCCACCAGTAGGTGAAACCTTTCCTGACAGTACCCCCCCTTGAAGGAGCGACCTCCAGACACTCCAACTAGTTGCAGCTCTAAAATGTCTATGGCATCAAGCCAGGCAGCGGGCAGAGGCACATCAAGCTGTACATGTAAAAAGTCCATGGCATTAAGCTGGGCAATGGGCAGAGGCACATCAAGCTGGGCATCAGGCAGCAGAACATCAAGCTGGGCAGCAGGCAGTAGCACATCAAGCTGGGCAGCAGGCACAGACACTTCAAGCTGGGCAGTGGGCAAAGACACATCAAGCTGGGCAGGGACACAGACACATCAAGCTGAACAGCAGGCACAGGCACATTAAGCTGGGCAGCAGGTAGTGGCACATCAAGCTGGGCAGCGAGTAGCGGCACATCAAGCTGAGCAGCAGGCACAGGCACATCAAGCTAGGCAGCGGGCACAGGCACATCAAGCTGGGCAGCAGGCAAAGGCACATGAAGCTAGGCAGCGGGCACAGGCACATGAAGCTGGGCAGCTGGCACAGGCACATGAAGCTGGGCAGCAGGCAGAGGCACATGAAGCTGGGCACCGAGCACAGGCACATGAAGCTGGGCAGCAGGCACATGAAGCTGGGCAGCAGGCACAGGCACATCAAGTTGGGTAGCGAGCAGAGGCACATCAAGCTGGGCAGCTGGCACAGGCACATCAAGCTGGGCAGCGGGCACAGGTACATCAAGCAGCAGGTAGTGGCACATCAAGCTGGGCAGCAGGCACATCAAGCTGGGCAGCAGGCACAGGCAAATCAAGCTGGGCAGCGGGCACAGGCACATCAAGCTGGGCGGCAGGTAATGGCATATCAAGCTGGGCAGCAGGCAGAAGCACATAACCTAACCCTGACTTGTACTTCTCAACAACATTGTCCCTTACTTGTTTGGAGAGTTCCTTGGTCTTCATGGCAGTGTTTGGTTAGTGGTGCCTCTTGCTTGTTGCAGCCAATGGGGCCTTTCAAAAAGGTGTGTATATGTAATGACAGAACATGTGACATTTAGATTGCACACAGGTGGACATCATTTCACTAATTATGTGACTTCTGAAGGTTATTGGTTGCACCAGAGCTTTCTATAGGCTTCATAACAAAATGGGTGCATACATACGCACATGCCAGTTATCAGTTTTTTATTTCAGAAAATTTGTTTTATGTATATATTTTTCTAATTTTACTTCCCCAACTTAGACTATTGTATTCTGATCCATCACATATAATTCAGATTAAAAAAACATTGAACTAAAGGCTGTAATGTAACAAAATAGGTAAAAAGACAAAGGGGTGAATACTTTTACAAGGCACTGTATACAGCTCATATAGCTATAATATGGTGTTAATTTCTAATTCCACTATTTGGCACGAGGGTGTCAAGAGTGTATATCCAAAAAGTCTCACGTTTACATAATCTCAAGAAACATGCAGCTTCCAAAAAATGTTTGAGTGTGGCTTCAATAACCCAAATCTACAGACCTGTAGTGGACTTATAATGGTATTCTAAAAAGTGTTGTGGTACACAATTTTGGTCAAAACCCTCCTCCACAAAGCGACGGTGTTTACCAAAGCATTGTCTCAGTGGACAGATAGAGCAGCCAACATATAGAAGCCTGCAGGGACATGAGAGACAGTATACCACATAACCATTGGAGCAGTTATAAAAAATTGTCAAGATCATAGATTGTAACTCTGTGCTTAAAGTTTTTTTCCCATGTCCCATGAATTTGCAAGTCTTGCATAAAGCCTTATTGCAATAGTGCATCCCTTTAAGAGGGATTAGGCATAGCAGGTTTTTTTCTTTAATGCACTTAAGTTGACTAGGCACTATTTTGCTTTTTAATGTGGGAGCCATCCTATAGGTGACTTTGAATTTTTCACCCAGAATGGTATTAAGATGGGGATCTTGCTTTAAAATATTCCAATGTTCGTTGATGATGTTTTCCATTCTCTTGTATTGGCCATGATACCTAGTAATAAACCAGACAGGTGGATTCTCAAATGGTTTTTCAGCTTTTGTTTTTTTACCTGGAAGAAAGGTGGTATAGGCTTGGTCTACTAATATTTCTGGGTATCCTTTTTCCAGAAATTTTCACCTAAGTTAGATACTCTGTGCTACCCCAGCATACCTGCTAAGTTGTAGTCCAGCAATTATAGACCTTCAGAGGAACTCTCACATAGATGCAAATCCTTCAGAGGCATTTTCCAGTGCTGGTGTCTTCAGGGCTAACCCCAAGTTAAATGTCTCTACACGTGGGCAGTAGTGTGCGGCATCTCTTTGTTGTCCCGGGACTCATGTTCCATCTTGGAACCCCCTGCTGCGCTAGAACTCTCTCTAATGCCTCTCCTGGTGCCCTACTAGGGGAGGACTCAAAGTGACAGACCATTGACCCAACGTATATCTCACAGATCAAGTGGGCCTGACCTAGACAAGAACCCACCAAAAAAAAACAAGAAACCAGGCATGACATTAAGTTCTACTCTCCTGGCTGGGACAGCACTTATCTAATGCCTTGTACACACGGTCAGAAATTCCAACAGAAAAGGTCCAATTGGATTATATTGTTGGAAAATCCGATCGCGTGTGGGCTCTATCGGACTTTTTCCGTCTGAAAATCTGATGGAAAAAATTTGAGAGCAGGATCTAAAATTTTCCAACAAAAAAATCCAATCTGACTTTTTACCGATCATTTGTAGAGAATTCTGACAGACAAAGTGCCACGCATGCTCAGATCAAATTACAAGACCAAAGCTATTGGCTTCTAGCCTCTATGTAGTCTTGTCGTACGCAACAAACGTCACCACGTTCCGAACAATCAGATTTTCCAAAAACTTTGTCCGACCATGTGTATGCAACACCAGTTTCGGACAAAATCCGTTGGAAAAAATCAGACGGATTTTGTGGTCAGAATGTCCGACCGCGTTGTTGTGCTTTTTAAGGAATTTTCCCGCACAATATTTCCTAAGTAATTTTTAACGAAGATATTTTTAAGATACAGAATCAGTCTATATGACACAGTCTATATATGTGAAACTTATTCACGGAGACGAGTGATCATACAAAATAACTACATTTATTGGTTGACAGAAAACAAATATTTTGCATGAAATATTAAAATACAGATTACATTACTCGATCATTTTGACAATTACTGGGAACACCCTAAAACTGGGTGTAGTCGTACCTTGGACACAATTATCACCATTATCATTTCTCGGTAGAATCAATAACCTTTTGATAATTGACAATTAAACAGAATGTCTGTATTTCACACATCCAACCGTTACTATACTGCAGGTAAGTAAGTGGTTAACAATGTGAAATAAATTGGACATTTGTTTGTCAATAAAATTGGCATCTATGCAAAAATAAATTTATGAAAAATTTAATTTAGAGAAAAATCTAAAAGGCGGTTATTGATTCGGGAGAAGTATTTCAATAATAGAATATTCAAAAACATCAATATTTAAGAGAACATAAAATAGATGATAAACATATATTTACCCATTTCCAATATGGCTATTAGTGTGGAGTATTAGTTACCAGGAATTTTAAGATGGCTGCCGTGGCTTCAACATTCCAAGGAGCAGGGATCTTCATGAATATAAAATGTGTATTCATGCATGTCTTCCAGTGTCCCTTCTCAGGGGGGGTCCCTAAGCTTCCCCCTTACTCTCTCCCCCCAGCTCTCCTCCGAGCTTCCTCCCCTCTCCATCTTTCTAGTTTCTTAAATATCCTTTTAAACAAAAGGATCATAAAATTATACTAAGTTCTGCCCAGAGGGTATGTGTTCCCTCCTCATTGGCCGACAGACTTAATGGTTAGCTTTCCCGGGAGTCTCGTGATTTTAAGGTAATAGCACCTTCCACCACCAGGTGTCTTCACCTGTGTTTGGTGTTTTATTTCTTTAAGTTAATATTTTCTATTTCTGTAATGTGCGCTCGTTATTTATATATGTTCTAACGAATATATTTTGAGTGTTCACGAATTATGGCATAATGTAGAATACGCTTTAACATAAATTTCCAATAATCACTTGCATAAATTGGTGATATATATGCATATCATTGTATATCTGTTAATCTTTAGTCCGTTTAGAAAGGACACAGGTTAGATATATATCAAACAAATCACATACAATTATTATCTATATGGATACCTGTATAATTTGGGTATCCAATCAATATTTGTTTATCTAAACATAGGTTAAATTCTTATACAATTCTAATCATGATTTATGTTTTTTATAATACTAATTTGTTGCTAAAACACTTCTACTTATAATCATACTTTCATATATAATTTCTTTGTGACCAAGTTCTTTAGATCATTAGATACTAAAATTATAATCTCAGTTGTGACCTATATATATAATTTGAATGGCTTAGAAAAATATTGATGATACTGGTATAAAAATCTTACAGCAGGTTTTGAGATGAACTCTATAATAAGATATCATATCCCGGCTTCTAATATACGTATATTATGATGTAAAAAAAAATACACAATTTTCAATGTTTCCTCGTCGTGTCTTCAATTGAACAGTGAACGTTCATGCATACAGTCCCATTGTTTACTTTTCTAATAGAGGTGTCTTATTGCCCTGTGGGGGAGATCTCCATTTCATATCTTAGCCATTTCTCATGAGAAGCTAGGACAACACTGAATACTTGACTTATTGATCTCTCACTTTCTGAGACAATGGGATATTTGTTCTGGTCATTCAGGTTTAATGGCTGTTGGTCACAGGTACTCCAAAGTATAACCCAAACCTTGTCCTATCTATTTGCATGGTTGTGTACTACCCAAACAGTCTTTTACTTACGTACAATGGGGTTCTCTAGTTAAGGGTTATTTCCATGTGATAAATACTTATGCAAGTTTGGCCTTCTCACTCTAACCAACAAAATAAGTAAACAGCTTTTTGTTTGGTGACAGAAGATACCATTGTTTCAGCGAGTTTCTGTCCCAATGCATGCTTGTAAAAGTTTTCAATAGTTAATGTAGTGATCATGTATTTTGTGTTCTTCAAGAGGGTAATAGTTCAATGATAGCAAAATTGTAGATCATCTGTTCCTAAGGCCTAAACAATCTCACCTCTTTGACAGAAATATGAATGTATTATTATTATTTTTTTTTTTTTATGAATTCACAACAAAGCCCCCCTTGTGAAGTGTTCAAATGCCGGAAGTCGTTTGAAAGACTTCACCAATGCAACAGTTTGAAGAAATATGGCTTCGCTCTGGCCTTGTAAGTTGAGTTGTGACGATGGATCCAGATTATGGATATATATAATTAAGAGGTATAGACACTTGCAGATGAGTGTAACTCTTTGAAAAACAAAATGGGTTTGTGATCGATGTGTGCATCTCAGGACCGTCATCCGTTGATTGGCAGGAAATGGACCATTCCGGGCACCTTTAGTCCTGGCCGTCCTAGTGGGTTCCGTCCATGTAGACTGGCCATCAGTGGTGTCCCTGGATCCCCCATACGGTTCCTTCTCTGGATGTTCACACATGTTGGACTCTCGGTTCTGTTGACCGGCTCATGGACATCTTAGTCCTGTAAATGAAAATGGATTCCATGAGAAAAGATATATAAGTTTTTTTTTTTTAACATGATCTGTGTTCGAGATCTCAGTGTCAAGCTGGTATCCTGGGCTTTCTCAGAGCCCTCCTCTTTCCCATTATGTTATCAGTCCTTTAACTAAACACTCTGGAAATCAAGACAATGTATGACACATTGGCTATGGGAGACCAAGCTCCAGGGCTCATTATCATGAGGCCATTTATTAATATCTGTGGATACCAGACAATTCTGACTGACTTATGTTCTTCAGAACCATTTTTTTTTTTAGCTTAATTGTAGCGGTTCTGGAATAATAACAATTAACAACATTTCAGTTTGACAAGTGACACTTACTGTCAGTAACAAAATATTTGACATCATAGTCAACCTTCTACTTGGGAGGAATAAAACAGATAAAATCTTCCCCCTTTGGGGTGTCAATACAACTCATTTGAGGCAATCAAACTACCTTATACGGGGGACTCCTCATCTTTTACCAAAATATCAAACCATTTAGGCCTCCTGATATTTATGTCTTTAGGATTCGGTCTTCCTCTGGAATTACCGTCTTCGGGACTTCTTGAAATTGGGCTGTTTGGAGCGACCTGTTTATGTCAGAGGAATGAAGTGTCCACTGAAAAATAGGAGAACAATTAATATCTAACAACCACAATCCCTCGGTAGGGATTTCAGGATCCTCATTACTGTAACCTGGGGAAAAACATGGTGTTAGAACCTCTGCTTCTTATATCTTTATTCAGTGCATTCCTCTGATTTATTTTAACATAGGCGCTTAAAAGGCTCTGTGGCCCTTGGGCTGGGCACAGGATTTGTCCCTGGAAGAAGTGTTATTCACGTTCCGTATAGCAATGAAACCGTGTAACATATCCATAATTTTGTCTATTTTGGTTTCCGTATTGCTTACAGGCTGATCAGAATTGGTTCGTGGGACCCAGTTTCTGTACTTTCTGGGGACTACTGCCTCAGTTTTATCAGACATATCCACATCAGAAACATTGTCTTGATTCTGGGATAGTTGTCTGGGCTTTAGTTGTTCCCTATTGTTCTGGGGATTTTGGGGTGTCTTACCCTGTATTTTCTCCCTATTTACCCGTGTAGGCCCCCGAAGTCCATTACACCGGTAAAGGTGAGGGTGTCTACCCTTAGTTTTATATCTGACCCGTTGGAGATATACCCTATAGTTTCTCCTAAACCTTGGGTCTGGATCCTTTGGATGAGACTCCTGAGGTGGTCTTTTAACTCCCCCTCTAAAGGGTGGTCTCTGCTCCCCCCTTCTGATGGGTGGGGACATTGGTTTCCCGCTGGGGAGACTCGGTAACATCTCTCTGACTATATCAGCGTATCTCTTTCTCTTGGTTTTGGGCTGTAATGATTGAGGAGATACATAAAATTCATCCACAAGTTTCATTATAGGGCTTTCAGGCCTTCCATTGTTTTCACCAGTTTGTTGGATAGAGTACAAATTGTTACTCTCTTTTACCAAAGACTCCAGTGAACACCCCCCTTTGTAGTCTTTCGCCAAATTCACTTTTATGTGGGTAGGCGGGGCCTCGAAGAACATGGGTTCAAACTCAAGTTCATTATAACTTGGCTCCTTTTCTGCTAAGTGGACAGCACCCTTGAGCACAGCCATAACTTTGGTGGGGCTTTGATCACTGGTGCGTGTGATATTGTGTATATCCACTCTAGCTGCGTTAACATTTTTATGTGGGACAAATCCTAGATGACAGATGTTTTTAATTGTTTGCCAGGCAGTACCCCACAGACTTATTACAGCTTCGCAGAATGGACGGAGTTTGGGTTCAAATACCCACGGTAAGAAATTAATCCTAGATTGGTCATCATTTAGGCCTAAAACTGATAAAGCATTTTCATAGATTTCAATGTGGTCAATAATGTGCATGGATCCCTCTTCCTTAAACACCGGGACAGCATCTTTTAAAATTTTTATTATTTCTGTGGCGTCCTGTTTAGGGGTGCCTGTATTTTTCTCTGATCCCAAAGAAAACTGATTAGGCATACCTTCATGTGGTGGTTCAATTTTTACCCCCCTTTGCACTACAGATGGCTTGGGGTAGAATATGGTTTCTTTTTCTAATTCTTTTTCATTATGTAACTCCCAAATTTTAGGTTGAGAGACAGATATTGGAGTATTGTCAGACTCTATACTTTCAGGGTTAAGCATCTGAGCGTTATCCTGGGGCATACACTTCCCTTGTTCTTTTAATTCTTCTGGTTGCTTAATTAGGCATTCCTGTCCTGACCTAAGCTGATTTGTTTCTTCTTTTAAATTTCCACAGCCTATTACTCGGCAACCTTTTAAATTTCCACAGCCTATTACTCTGCAACTTTCGTCAGGAGACTCGTTTTCCTGCAGAAAAATCTCCTTCTCTCTTAATTGTTTACACTCTTTATTTGATTGGTGACATTCGTCCAGCATTATCATTGCATTATTTTGCATCTGTTCTGTTTTAATTAGGGTTTCCTGTAAAAACCTCTCCTTCTCTCTTAATTGTTTATACTCTTTATTTAATTGGTGATATTCGTCCAGCATTATTGCATTATTTCTCATCTGTTCTGTTTCATGTTTCATCATTGTCACTATAGACTCATCATAATAATCTGCCTTGTCTTTGATCTCCTTTAGCTTTTTAGTGGGCTCACATTCCCCTTCTATTAACTGGGATTGGGATTCTAAGATATCACTCTCTTGTTGGTTATCTTGACGTTTAAACTCACTATAAAGATACACCAGGTTAGTGCTTAATTCAAAATGCATGTGATCAGGCCTTTCTATTTCCTTTGTCTCAGATGAGCTGTCTGTGAGTTCAACGCTTTGACCTTCCACGTTCCACACGTCTTTTATTAATTGACGGGCGTGGTTTATAAGGCCTTCAATGCGTACTTCTAGACCAGTCTCGTTAGACAAACTTTTTTCGGCATGATTTATCATGTTAATTTTTGACATTATATCCAACATTTCCTGTACTTGTATCCATTTTGTCTGAGTACTCATATTACCACTAAGGGCTGATTCTTGACAATCCCCATCAACATAAAATTCACTTTGACCAGACATTTTTCTTGGCAACATTTTTTTTTTAAAAGTTAATAATTAATAATTTCATGCAAAATATTATTTCTGTCACCACCGTAACTATGATTGATCCTGTACAAAATATCGACGTTATCTCACGCAGTGCCTCCATTTATATATGTTGTGCTTTTTAAGGAATTTTCCCGCACAATATTTCCTAAGTAATTTTTAACGAAGATATTTTTAAGATACAGAATCAGTCTATATGACACAGTCTATATATGTGAAACTTATTCACGGAGACGAGTGATCATACAAAATAACTACATTTATTGGTTGACAGAAAACAAATATTTTGCATGAAATATTAAAATACAGATTACATTACTCGATCATTTTGACAATTACTGGGAACACCCTAAAACTGGGTGTAGTCGTACCTTGGACACAATTATCACCATTATCATTTCTCGGTAGAATCAATAACCTTTTGATAATTGACAATTAAACAGAATGTCTGTATTTCACACATCCAACCGTTACTATACTGCAGGTAAGTGGTTAACAATGTGAAATAAATTGGACATTTGTTTGTCAATAAAATTGGCATCTATGCAAAAATAAATTTATGAAAAATTTAATTTAGAGAAAAATCTAAAAGGTGGTTATTGATTCGGGAGAAGTATTTCAATAATAGAATATTCAAAAACATCAATATTTAAGAGAACATAAAATAGATGATAAACATATATTTACCCATTTCCAATATGGCTATTAGTGTGGAGTATTAGTTACCAGGAATTTTAAGATGGCTGCCGTGGCTTCAACATTCCAAGGAGCAGGGATCTTCATGAATATAAAATGTGTATTCATGCATGTCTTCCAGTGTCCCTTCTCAGGGGGGGTCCCTAAGCTTCCCCCTGACTCTCTCCCCCCAGCTCTCCTCCGAGCTTCCTCCCCTCTCCATCTTTCTAGTTTCTTAAATATCCTTTTAAACAAAAGGATCATAAAATTATACTAAGTTCTGCCCAGAGGGTATGTGTTCCCTCCTCATTGGCCGACAGACTTAATGGTTAGCTTTCCCGGGAGTCTCGTGATTTTAAGGTAATAGCACCTTCCACCACCAGGTGTCTTCACCTGTGTTTGGTGTTTTATTTCTTTAAGTTAATATTTTCTATTTCTGTAATGTGCGCTCGTTATTTATATATGTTCTAACGAATATATTTTGAGTGTTCACGAATTATGGCATAATGTAGAATACGCTTTAACATAAATTTCCAATAATCACTTGCATAAATTGGTGATATATATGCATATCACTGTATATCTGTTAATCTTTAGTCCGTTTAGAAAGGACACAGGTTAGATATATATCAAACAAATCACATACAATTATTATCTATATGGATACCTGTATAATTTGGGTATCCAATCAATATTTGTTTATCTAAACATAGGTTACATTCTTATACAATTCTAATCATGATTTATGTTTTTTATAATACTAATTTGTTGCTAAAACACTTCTACTTATAATCATACTTTCATATATAATTTCTTTGTGACCAAGTTCTTTAGATCATTAGATACTAAAATTATAATCTCAGTTGTGACCTATATATATAATTTGAATGGCTTAGAAAAATATTGATGATACTGGTATATGAATCTTACAGCAGGTTTTGAGATGAACTCTATAATAAGATATCATATCCCGGCTTCTAATATACGTATATTATGATGTAAAAAAAAATACACAATTTTCAATGTTTCCTCGTCGTGTCTTCAATTGAACAGTGAACATTCATGCATACAGTCCCATTGTTTACTTTTCTAATAGAGGTGTCTTATTGCCCTGTGGGGGAGATCTCCATTTCATATCTTAGCCATTTCTCATGAGAAGCTAGGACAACACTGAATACTTGACTTATTGATCTCTCACTTTCTGAGACAATGGGATATTTGTTCTGGTCATTCAGGTTTAATGGCTGTTGGTCACAGGTACTCCAAAGTATAACCCAAACCTTGTCCTATCTATTTGCATGGTTGTGTACTACCCAAACAGTCTTTTACTTACGTACAATGGGGTTCTCTAGTTAAGGGTTATTTCCATGTGATAAATACTTATGCAAGTTTGGCCTTCTCACTCTAACCAACAAAATAAGTAAACAGCTTTTTGTTTGGTGACAGAAGATACCATTGTTTCAGCGAGTTTCTGTCCCAATGCATGCTTGTAAAAGTTTTCAATAGTTAATGTAGTGATCATGTATTTTGTGTTCTTCAAGAGGGTAATAGTTCAATGATAGCAAAATTGTAGATCATCTGTTCCTAAGGCCTAAACAATCTCACCTCTTTGACAGAAATATGAATGTATTATTATTATTTTTTTTTTTTAATGAATTCACAACAGCGTGTACAACGCATTACTGTTTCAATCTGCTTACACCCTGGATCTCTGCTCTGTCCCTCCAGCGCTCACTGGTGCGCTGGGCTGTGGAGGGGGTGGGAGGGACTGGCTCAGGCTCTCAGCGGCATACTGCCAGTCCAGGCATCTGGGTGAATCCCGACTGTATCTTTCCTGAACCTGGATCCACTGAGTGACATCAGCCAACTGCACTCTTGTGATCCATAGGAGAATTATAGCCATTTTTTTGGGACAAGAACAGGTCCAGGATAGTTATAAACATCATCTATTTACCTCAGGAGTAATTTTAAGATAATTGCATTCCTGAAAACAACCAAAAAAATCCCCTCAATTTGTACTTCCCTATTGATTGCAATGCATTTTGCCAGAATGTCGAAACTTTTCAGAAATTTACAGATAGCATAACACCCAAATTTCATATGATTGGCCTTCACATGGTATCACAGTCAAGCTATTAGAACAGCAATAGAGAATACTTATTTGCAGTAATAGATTGCCATCGGCATCTACAGCAGCTGGAGGTTAAAGGGAAAACTTAAAAGGCCATTATCTCACAATGGATGAACAATGTGATAGTCCGGTTCATAATAGCAAGTATTGTACTAATGAATGTGAAAAGGAACACATATTTTTTTTTTTTTAAAGTAGAACAAAACATATTGTTGCAACAAAATACTAGCATTTTAAAAACCTTTATACAGAGCTTTTAGACAATAACAACATCCATTCATTGCATAGCTGTATTTATTGGAAAAGTGATGGACAAGAACTGTGATGACATAACCTACACATTTGTATTTTCAAAAAATTACAAAAGTGTCAGCAAATGAAGAAGAATAAAGCAAAATGGATCTCTACCATAAAAAATAATTGTTGGTACTGGTGCAGCACATCAAAGACATTACTAGACAAAGTGGATTTTGCTTTCTTGGAACATCCAAGACCTTTCAAAAGATAAAATGTTGCAAGTTATGATAACAAACCTCTAAGTCCTTGGAGAGCAGAAATAGATCATAAGAAAAAAAAAAATCCTTGAGAAAGACTCAGAACATTTATCAAGATCTTCCATGGGTTTGTGTTCATAATGGGATATGTTGGATTTTTATATCAGAGGCTGGGAGCTGGTAGATTTTGGATCAGGAACACAACTAAAAATAATATTTCTCCTATGGGTATATTATAAAGCAGTGAATGCAATGTTCACCAATTCCAGATGAATCAATCGCTGTCATTTAACCACTTAGCGACTGCCCACCCTCAATGTAGTGCAGGCAAGCATCCGCTGTAGGCAAATCGATGTACCTATACATTACTGCCTACTCCCAGGTTTAGGCTCTGCGGATGCGCATCCCCTGCCCACCCACAGCGGGAGCCTGTTAGCGAGACCTGACCAATGACTCACGGCCAGGACCTGCTGACCAGCTGTGTGAAATCATAGCCCAGTGCTCTGTGCTGGTAAATAAAGCAGAGCTCTGTACAGAAAGAAGGATCTGCCAGTTTATTCATCCCTGTAAAGCAAAAATTTAAGTATTAGTAAAAAGCAGCATACGTTACACACATTATACATACAGTATCTCGCAAAAGCTTGTATAACAGTGTAAATTTGCTGTCTCCTCAAAATAACTCAGCACACAGCCATTAATGTCTAAACCACTTGCAACAAAAGTGAGTAAACCCTTAAGTGAAAATGTCCAAATTGGGTCCAGTTAGAAATTTTTTCTCCCTAGTGTCATTTGACTCTTTATTGTTACAAGGTCTCAGGTGTGAATGGAGAGCAGGTATGTTAAATTTGGTGTTATCGCTCTCACTCTCCCATACTGGTCAATGGAAGTTCAACATGGCACCTCATGGCAAAGAACTCTCTGAGGATCTGAAAAAAAAAGAATTGTTGCTCTACATAAAGATGTCCTAGGATATAAAAAGATTGCCTGAAACTGAGCTGCAGCACGGTGGCCAAGACCATACAGTGGTTTAACAGGACAGGTTCCACTCAGAACAGGCCTCACCATGGCTGACCACGTGCTCGGCATCATATCCAGAGGTTGTCTTTGAAAAATAGACATACAAGTGCTGCCAACATTGCTGCAGAGGTTGAAGGGGTGAGGGGTGAGGGGTTGAGGACCACTGCCTTACTAAAGAAGCTGAGGGGTAAAGGTGATGGATTGTCCAAGCATGTCTCCAGACCTAAACCCATATTGAGCATCTGTGGGGCATCCTCAAACAGAAGGTGGAGGAGCGCAAGGTCTCTAACATCCACCAGCTCTGTGATGTTGTCAATGAGGAGTGGAAGAGGACTCCAGTGGCAACCTGTGAAGCTCTGGTGAACTCCATGCCCAAGAGGGTTAAGGCAGTGCTGTAAAATGATAATGGCCACACAAAATATTGACACTTTGAGCCCAATTTGGACATTTTCACTTAGGGGTGTACTCACTTTTGTTGCCAGTGGTTTAGACATTAATGGCTGAGTGAAATTTACACTGTTATACAAGCTGTACAATCACTAATTTACATTGTAGCAAAGTGTCATTTCTTCAGTGTTGTCACATGAAAAGATATAATAAAATATTTACAAAAATGTGAAGGGTGTACTCACTTTTGTGAGATACTGTAGCTAGACACATATTTAACCCTTAGAATGCCCTAGATGTTAACCCCTTCCCAGCCAGTGTCATTAGTACAATGACAGTGTATAGTATTATCACTGATCACTATAGTAGTGTCATTGGTTATGTTAGTAGCAGTTTGTCAGTTCCCCCCACCATCAGTTAGTATCATATTGCCCTCCACTCTATCACAATCCCATTACAGTATAAGTGACTGATCGCCGCTATTAGTAGTATAAATAAATTTTAAAAATAGAAAAAGTTTGTAGGTGCTATAACTTTCATGTAAACCAATCAATATGCAGTTATTGGGATTTTTAACAAAAACATGTAGCAGAATACGTATTGGGCAAAACTTATGAAGAAATTAAAATTTTATAATTTTGTTATTGGATATGTTTTATAGCAGAAAGTAATAATAAAAAAAAAACTATGGCAATCAAATGCCACCAAAAGAAAGCTCTTTTTGTGTGAAAAAATGACATAAATTTTGTTTGAGTATAGAATTGCATGACTACACAATTACCAGTTAAAGTAGCATAGTGCTGAATAGCACCAAATGGCCAGGTAATAAAGCGGGTAAAATCTTTTGGGGCTCAAGTGGTTAAAACACATGCACCATGAAGTTTCACCAGTAGTGAGTGATTAGAATACATGCATCAGGCAGTTTTACCAGTAGTGAATGTTTAGTAATTGTCAGATTCATGGCTTTTTAGGCCCTTAGTTTCTCTTACACTTTAACACTAAAGCACAACACAGCATTTAAAGTACAACTAAGGCCAGGTTCACACTGGTATGACATAACAGTCATACGACTGTGGATCTGACTTTGCCCTGCGACTTGATGTCTGACATCCATCCAACTTCAATGAACGGGGATCCGACAATGCCCGGCACTTTGTGTCTGGTATGAATCTTTAGGGAAAACTGCATGGGGTTCCCCCCTCCAAGAGCATACCAGGCCCTCTGGTATGGATTATAAGGGGAACCCCACACGCCAAAAAAAACGGTGTGGAGTGCCCCCCAAAATCAATACCAGACCCTTATCCGAGCATGCAGCCTGTCAGGTCAGGAAAAGAGAGGGGACGAGCGAGTTCCCCCCCTTCCTGAACCATACCAGGCCACATGCCCTCAACATAGGAGAGTTGGTGCTTTGAGGTGAGGGGGCCCTGTGCTTCCCCATCCCAAAGCAAATTGTCCCCTGTCGATGGGGACAAGGGCCTCTTCCCGACAACCCTGGTCATTGGTTGTCAGGTTCTGTGGGCCTGGGGGCTTAACCGAATCTGGAAGCCCCCTTTAACAAGGGGGCCCCCATATCCTAGCCCCCACCCTATGTGAATGAGTATGGGGTACATTGTTCCCTCTACCCATTCACCAAAAAAAGTGTCAAAACGAAAACGCGGCACACAGGTTTTTAAAGTAATTTATTAAGGCTGCTCTGGCATCTCTTCTGATTTCTTCTCCCTCCTCCGCTGTTGTCTTCTGCCTCTGCCAGTTCTTCTCCCCTCTCTGTTGATGTCTTCTAGCCCTCTCCAGTTCTTCTCCCTCTGTCCGCTGTCTTATTCTTCTGCTGGGTTTCCTCTCTCCGCTGTCTTCTACCTCTGTTCTTCCTCCGATGTTGACTCAACGCTCTTTCTCACTCCAATGCTAGGTGCGCGGTGTGCCACTACTTATAATTGCATGGGGCGGGAAAATGCAGAACATTCGTTATAGTTGGGGGTTCCCGGCCTGTCTTATAGGATTTAAGGATGGCAAGACAGCTAG
Source organism: Lithobates pipiens (assembly GCF_037356315.1). Lineage (NCBI taxonomy): Eukaryota > Metazoa > Chordata > Amphibia > Anura > Ranidae > Lithobates > Lithobates pipiens. The sequence continues at coordinate 38,773,516 of NW_027507789.1, forward strand.
GCTGCGCTTTCCAGACGAGTTGCTGGATTTCTGTGAGAGTTTGGGTATCCAGGCACCGGCTTTGCCAGGCTGGATAGAAGGAGACCCGGGGGTGTTGGGGGGAGGAGGGGGGTGGCTGGGAGGAGGGGAGAGAAGTACGTGAAAGTATGTCTAAGTATCTGTGTGGCGGGGGGGGGCTGGTCTGGCCACCCCTCCCCCCCCCCTTGGAAATACCTTGGGGGGGGAGGAGGGGATGGGGAGGCCGAAAACTGTTCTGTACCCTAGAATCTATGGGACTTATCGAGGGTCGGGATTACCGGATCACTCGGTGAGCCAAGGGCCAGATCTAGGCCGGGGGACGGGGGGTGGGGGGACAGAGTGGGAGGAGGCGGGGGGAGGGGTGGGTGGAGGGGAGGGATGGGGGGGGGAGGGAGGGGGAGGGGCAGGGGAAGGGAGGGACAGGGGGAGGGGAGGGAAGGAAAACCTATGGTAGAGGAGGCAAGAAAGATACTTTCATTAGGTAATCTAGAATCTTAATAATGCAAGCCATAAACTTTATGTCATATAACGTCAAAGGGTTAAACTCGCCTAGTAAGAGGCATAAGATATTGAAGGAATTGAGGTTTTATAAAGCAGAGGTAATTTTTTTACAGGAAACCCATTTCTCTCATAGGGCTAATATTAAGCTATATTCAAGGGAGTTTCCTGTGTGGTACTACGGTGATGCGATAACAAGTAGAGGAAGGGGAGTAGCTATTGGTTTTTCAAAGAAGATACAGTTTAATTTAGAAGATAGAATGGTTGACCCGGAGGGAAGGTACCTAATTTTGAAGGGTAAATTAAGAGATACGGAATGTACACTGATTAATATCTATGCCCCTAATAGGGACCCTACAAAATATTTAGAGGGCCTCCTGGGGAAACTAAGAGATTTTGGGAGAGGGCCAGTAATCTTGATGGGGGACCTGAATTTTTGTGTCGATCCGGGATTGGATAGTACGTCCAGGGCACAGGGGACTAGTAAGGTACAATTAAAAAGAATAAAACAAAAATTTCATAATTCTCAATTAATAGACGTTTGGAGAGTACAGCATCCAAATGAGAAAGATTTCACGTTCTACTCCCCTGTGCACAGGACGTATTCCCGGATTGACTATATCCTTGTAGACCATAGAATTCTGGAAATGGTGGTAGAGACCTCGATTGGGGTGGCCTCACTCTCCGACCATGCTCCCGTTAAGATGAAGCTGCAATTAAGGGGAGGAGAGCGTAAGCCCTTTACCTGGAGGCTAAATGAAGGTTTGATTCAGGATGCAGAGGGAGAGGAGAAGATCAGTAAAGAATTAGAACAATATTTTTCGATCAATAATACCGGACATATTTCAAGTCAGAATTTATGGGAAGCCCATAAAGCCTACATTAGGGGGATCTTGATATCAATGGGGGCTAGAAGAAAAAAAGAGAGATCGGAAAAAATTAAAACATTGATAGAAGAAATATTTAGAATAGAGCAGCAACATAAAAAACACCCGAATCAGGATAAGGAAATTTTTCAAAAATTAGTAATCAAACGGGAGGAATTAAGAACCTTGATGGAACAGGAAACTCAAAAAACGTTTAATCAATTAGCTAGGGATAGGTACTATGGGGATAACAAACCCACTAAATATTTAGCAAGAAGATTACAGAGGGCTAAATCCAGGAACTACATAGGGAAAATTCAGTCAAGTAAAGGGGATATGGTTTATGGAACAAGTGAGATCGCGGAAATATTTAGGGGATATTATGAAAAGTTATATGCAGTTGACCCGCCTATAGGACTCAAGGTTGAAGAAAAGGAACTAAAAATAGAGGAATATTTGGAGAGAGCCCGATTGACAAAAATTTCAGAAATAGAAATGGAAATCTTAGAGAAACCCATCTCAGAGGAGGAATTAAATAAGGCTCTGATGGATTCAGCATCTGGTAAAAGTCCAGGACCAGACGGGTTTTCTGTATTCTATTTCAAGAAATTCAAGAAACTACTAATCCCCCATCTATGTAATTATCTAAATAATCTAGGGGTCGAGTATGAACTGAGTGAAGAGGCGAGGACCGCTACTATAACGGTTTTACGGAAGGAAGGGAAAGAAGAGACTTTGTGCTCTAATTTCAGGCCTATTTCGTTATTGAATGCCGATACAAAGCTGTTTGCAAAAATTTTGGCCAGTAGAATGAAGATTTTAATGAAGTCATTAGTCCATCCAGACCAAGTGGGTTTTGTATCCGGAAGGGAGGGGAGGGATAATGGAGTGAGAACATTGCTCCTTATGTCCAGAGGTGAGGGGGGAGGGGCCCCGAGTCTACTCCTGTCGATAGATGCCCAGAAGGCCTTCGACAGGGTGGACTGGGGGTTTATGTTCAGAACCCTAGAGATAATGGGCGTGGGACCCAAAATGATCCAAAGGATTAAGATGCTTTACTATCACCCAATTTCTAGGATTAAGATCAACGGTACGCTTTCTTTACCTTTTGAGATGAAAAATGGCACAAGGCAGGGGTGTCCTCTTTCACCCCTGCTGTTTGTGCTATCCCTAGAACCTCTTCTTGCCTCGATTCGTAATGATCCACGGATCAGAGGAATCTTAATAGGACAAGAAGAGCATAAATTGGCCGCGTTTGCTGACGATGTGCTATTTTATATTAGGGAGCCAAGTAATACGATGCCTAAATTAATGGAAGCTCTAGCATATTATGGCCAACTTTCGAATTTTAAAATTAATATAGCCAAATCAGAGGTACTTAATATCAATACGGGCGAACTGGAAAAAAGGGGGCTCCAAAAAAAATTCTGTTTTCCCTGGCGAAAGGCGATAAATTACTTGGGAATAAAACTTACAATCCCATTAGAGAATTTATTTAAATTAAATTTTGTTCCATTACTAGATGAAATTAAAAAAGAATGTAATAGGTTGGTTAATAGACCCTTGACTTGGTTAGGACGTATTACTAGTCTAAAGATGTTCATTGTTCCTAAGATTCTTTATAAATTCCAAATGATCCCCATAGAGATACCGAAGTTCTTTTTTTCGAAGATCAAGACCCTGTTAGGGGGATTCATTTGGAATAAAAAAAAGCCTAGAGTCTCCTTCAATATCCTGAAGCGAAGTAAACTTAAAGGGGGACTTGCGGTACCAGATATACAACAGTATTACAATGCTATCGTACTGTCGAGATTAATAGAGTGGGTAAAAGTTAATAATGAGGAAAAAAGATGGGTTAACATAGAGAATGGGCTGAGTAAAACACAGTTAAATAAAATAGTTTGGAATCCGCCTAAACACAGGACATTGGATATTGGCACTAGTATATTAACACAAAACACACTTAGGGTTTGGGATAGGGTTTATAAGCATTTAAATAAGCAATACAATTCGCCACTTTTAGAATTAAAAGAAAATGAATATTTCCCGCCAGGGTTAAAAATAAATAGCGGAAATTGGTTGAAAGAAAAGGCACAGGTGCGGGATATTATAAAAGGGGGAAAGATTTTGACACTACACGAGATGAAACATAAAGGGGATCTAGGTAAAATAGACGAGTGGAGATATCTCCAGCTGGCTCACTTTGTCAGAAGCCTACCGCAGCCATTAAAAACAGAAGAGGAGTGGTCACCCCTGGAGAAACTTTGCTTAGCGGAAGACTCCAGGGGAACGATCTCTAAGCTGTATGGGCTCCTGGCTGAGGAAGGGGAGCTGGAGAGTCTACCCTATATGCAGAAATGGGAAATGGATATGGGAACACTATGTGATAATAGCACTAAGAGGAAAATTTTTAAACTTATACATAAATCTGCAGTTGATAGCAGAACAGTAGAAATGAATTATAAACTTATTTCTAGATGGTACGCTACCCCAGATAAAATACATAAAATAGATCCAAGTAAATCCGGGGATTGTTGGAGAGGATGTGGGGAAGTAGGAACAATGGCCCACCTGTGGTGGAAATGCCCCAAAATAAAGGAATATTGGAAAAGAATATTACACCATATAAGAGAAATTACAAATATCTCAATCCCCGAGGATCCATGGGTGGTCCTATTTCATGGTACGAGGGAGGAAACGAAAAAATATCAGAATTCTTTGGTGCCACATCTTTTAAATGCAGCCAAGAGACTGATACCAAAGAATTGGCAAAATGTGGAAAGCCCAGCAACATGGGAATGGATCAATACTGTGGAAGAGACTTACCGGATGACTAGGCGAAGGGAAAGCCAGGAGGATAGGGGACAGACAGGAGTAGAGCTATGGCATGAGTGGAAAAAATTCAAAAAATCATGGAGCTACGCAGAGCATATTAGATTCTGAGAAGGTTGGATCTTCTACGCATAGGTGGTGGGAGAGGGAGGGTGGGGGGAGAGGGGGGGGTGGGGTGTAAGAGAGTGAAGAAGGGGAGAAATGGTAGGGTCGAATTACATAATGTTTTCCCTTTGTTTGCTTTGTTCTGTTGGTATACCTTTCCCTCTGGATAACAGTAGCTTTTTCTTTTTTGTACGTGGAGGGGGAAAAAAAAAAAAAAAAAAAAAAAAAAAAGGGAAATCTATGTTTGAGATTTCAATTAGAAAATAAATGCTACAATGATGTGGAGATGAGGATAACGTATATGAACGTTAATCTGATTGGACCTCATGAATAATTCGCTGAAGTAGCTAAAAAAAAAAAAAAAAAAAAAAAAAAAATAATTGCATGGGGCGGAGTCACAGGGTGATGTCATCTGGAGGCCATGCCCCCTTATGATGTCACCTTATGTAAGGAAGAGACCCTTGACCCCATCAACATGGGGACTTTTTAAATTGTTTTTACTGGTATTGGCGGCAATCTGCGATTTTTAGCCGGACTGCGACATTGCGGCAGACAAACCCAAGTGACACTTTTTGGGGACCAATGGCATTATTTCTGTGATCAGTGCTAAAAAAAAAAGCACTGATCAATGTATAAATGACACTCGCAGGGAAGGAGTTAACACCAGGGGGCAATCAAAGGGTTAATTGCGTTCCCTGGGTGTGTTCTAACTGTGTGTGGGGGGGGGTGGGTGGGCTTACTGGGACAACACCGAGATCGTTGTTCCTGATCACTAGGAACAGCAGATTTCAGTATTGTCTTCTTTTGATATAGCTCTATTATTTTTTTGTAATAGAAATCATTTGTCGTGCTTTACTGTGTTTATTTGCTTTTACACTTAACCTGGCGTGTTAGGAGGGGCTGAGGCCCTTTGGAAGGCAAAGGCAAAAAACAAAGGACCCATTTTATTCAGCGGCTCCTGGGGGATAGAGCCTACATCTGCATTCCAGAATGATTGTTATCTGACATTTTGTGTCTACATTCCAGAAAAAAAAATATCAAAGTTGAGGTACATGTACATGAGCAGTAATTGTTTGAAAGGCATCATTTGTATAAATATACCACCTACTGATCATATAACTGTGTTTGAAGGAAGAATTTAGTTACTGCGTGTTGGTCCACCACAAACAATAAAATTTTCCATCTGCCGTATGGGAAAATAACAATAAATTGCACTTTTACCAAAAAGCAATAACTGTGCTGCTTTATAATGTTCTTTGGATATAATGTACATGATTGAGGGAAAAGTAAATAAAAAATGTAGAAGTAATATATATGTAGCCTCACAAATGTTTTATATTATTACAGCTGAAATTACTTTTTCATGTATATGTATTTCAATATGTTTTTTTTTATGTATATATAGGTAATGGAAAAGAGAAAACAAATAGTGTATAGACAATAGACCATATTAAAAAAGGACATGCAAGTTACATAAAAATAAAATGTGGGATAAGAAATATATTTTTTTAATACAAATAAAGGGTACTGAATGGGTAAAACAGTGATAATTTTAATTTAATTAAAAAGTTTTAGAAATTCTGAATATTAGTTGTATTTTGTGTTTTTATCTCTGATAGCCTTGTACTTACCCTCATCCTTTATGTTTGCTCATTCTGTAGCACCCTTCTGCCCAATTGTATGACCATTGTACAAGCATTGGTTTTGTGTTCCTAGTCCCTACAACTGTAGAGGACCTCCAGAGACTGTCTACTGGCCTTTCTGTCTTAACGTGTCCCTCAAGTCCTTGGTACTGGTCACATGACTCACAAGGGGAATTACCAGATATGGGGATGCTTTTCAACACTCTGTGTAAGTATTCTATATGTATTGTTGGCTAAATGTTAAGATAGAAATAAGAAAATGAACACTTCAAGGGTTACCCGAAGTCTAATGCCCTGTACATACGATTGGATTTTCCGACAACAAATGTTGGATGTGAGCTTGTTGGCGGAAAGTCCAACCGTGCGTATGCTCCATCGAACATTTGTTGTCGGACTTTTCGCCAACAAATGTTGGTTAGCAGGTTCTCAAATTTTCCACTAACAATTGTTTGTTGTTGGACTTTCCGATCGTGTGTACACAAGTCCGTCGGACAAAAGTCCATGCATGCTCGGAATCAAGTAGGAGCCAGAAGCGCTCAGTCTTGTAAAACAAGCGTTCGTAATGGCGATATCATGTACGTCTTGTACATCACTATGTTCGTAATTGTTGGCCAACATTTGTGTGACCGTGTTTATGCAAGACAAGTTGGAGCCAACATCCTTTGAACAAAAATCCACGGTCTTGTTGTTGGAAAGTCAGATTGTGTGAACGGGGCATTACACTTAGCCCCCGGGGCATTACACTTAGACATTCCGACAACAAAATCCGTCTGATTTTTTTCCGACGGATTTTGTCCGAAACTGGTGTTGCATACACACGGTTGGACAAAGTTGTCGGAAAATCTGATCGTTCTGAACGTGATGACGTTCGTTCATTATGACAGGACTACGTTGAGGCTAGTAGCCAATAGCCTTGGTCTCGTAATTTGATCTGAACATGCGTGGCACTTTGTCCCATCAGAATTCTCTAAAAACGATCGGAAAAAGTCTGATTGGATTTTGTTGTCGGAAAATTTGAGGTCCTGCTCTCAGATTTTTTCAGTTGGAAATTCTGACGGAAAAAGACAGATAGGGCCCATACACGATCTGATTTTCCGACAATATAATCCGATCGGACCTTTTACGTCTAAATTTCCAACCGTGTGTACGAGGGCTTAGGGTCCATTCACATCAAATCACATTGCAGTAACCCATAGTAAACATGAGCCTTGGCAAATGGCACCCCAAAGCAAGTCCAAAACACGTGCGCTGCACCACAGCACAACCTAATGCATGGTGTTCTAACTGCAGGCAGCCCCTATTTTTGGGAGTTCAGATGTGTTTCAGCCTATTTGTTTTTTTGGGAGGCATATATTTATGATGCTTTAGTTTATTTAATGTATAGTTTGTGCAATTTTTCCTACATTTTGGGGAATTTGACACTTTGAACTGTACGTGTTATTCACTGTCTGTTTTTTGTTGTTGTATAACGAGTGTAAAATAATAAGGCAGAGATGGATAAAAAGCAGAATGGGGCCTTAGACAAGGTATCATCCCCCATTTTTGCAAATGATAAGGATTGCAATAACCACAGAGAAGCAGAGCCATTTGTATTGGCGTAACCCCATGAGACACTGCCTGCCTATAAGTATATGCCCCCATGTGAAGTGCCAGGCAGGTGCACAGCTTTGACCAATTGCAGTATCCCTCTAGGAGGATGACAGTTGAAGTTGGGTCCCTTGGACATCCACCGCGCCTAAGGCTCTAGCCTAATTTGCCTTATGGTTATCTGGCTCTTTCATTAAGGGCTGTTATGGCACATGAACAAGTCCAGGAAAACTAAGAAGATTCTGTAATGATCATGTACACATTAAATACCCAAAATCAAAGTAATTTGCATCCCTATTGACCCAATGCATGCCCCAAAATGGAAAAATTTCTAATAAATTTCAACTCCCTTCTCCCATGACAATTCTCAGTTTTCATTGTATTTCTAGAGGCCATTCTACTAGTATTTTATTTAAAGTGTAAGAAGACAAGTTATTTAGTTGAAAACAAACCTGAACGGAGAAATGCTGAGACTTTTATTGCTGACCTGCTTCTACTAATTGCCTGACTTACCCCAGCTACAATACATTCTAAGGCACTTACCCAAAAGATGCATGTAGCTTCTAAAGTCAGAGTAAAATCCTGATCTATTCATGGTCTGGCTCAGTAATCATAAATTAAAACTTTTGGCTTAGCGTGACAGCCAGACAATTAGCAATTTCAAACACAGTTCAGGCGTAGCTCTAGCAGTCCATATAATTTCTCAGTTATACTAGTTTCTAGGGATGAGCTTCGCATTCGAGCTGAATGTTATGGGCTGTTTGCGCCAAATTCGAGTGGCACGCCATGGCCCATAATTCACTTCGGCATCGCAGTGCATTGCTGGCTGCTGATTGGCCAAGCATGCACTATGACCCGCATGCTTTGGTCAATCACAGCGCAGAAAAAATGGAGAGCCATGATTGGCCAAAGCCAGGGTGGCTTTGGCCAATTATGTCTCAGGGGGTTTAGTACATGCTCCACACTATATAGGCCGCCTGCGTGGCGGCCTTGTGTAGTGTGTTTCGGTGGTGGAGAGAGCTAGACAGAGAGACAGTGTAATTTGATTTAAGTTAGATAGAATAGGCAGGCGAGTCAGCTAGCTTCAGTTACAGTGTGTAGAGGATATATATATATGCATCCCAGGTGTGTTGTATATATATTTATACACTGTATTCAGTATAGCTAGATCCATTCCTGTTATTTTCTTCATAATATACTGACAGGCAGGGAGCTGCACTATTTTCACTTAGTGTACTGTGTCCTTTGCACAGTGTGCACCTAAAGCTTTACCTGAATACAATTGCTGGCGTTCTCATACAAATACAGGCAGGGAGCTGCAGTAGTTTTTGTGTCCTTTGCACGGTGTGCACCTAAAGCTTTATTTGAATACAATTGACGGCATTCTCATACAAATACAGGCAGGGAGCTGCAGTATTTTGTGTCAGTGTCCTTTGCACGGTGTGCACCTAAAGCTTTACCTGGAGACAATTGCTGGTGTTCTCATACAAATACAGGCAGGGAGCTGCAGTATTTTGTTTCAGTGTCCTTTGCACGGTGTGCATCTAAAGCTTTACCTGAATACAATTGCCGGCATTCTCATACAAATACAGGCAGGGAGCTGCAGTAGTTTGTTTTAGTGTTCTTTGCACAGTGTGCACCTAAAGCTTTACCTGAATACAATTGCTGGCATTCTTATACAAATACAGGCAGGGAGCTTCAGTATTTTGTTTTAGTGTCCTTTGCACGGTGTGCACCTAAAGCTTTACCTGAATACAATTGCTGGCATTCTTATACAAATACAGGCAGGGAGCTTCAGTATTTTGTTTTAGTGTTCTTTGCACAGTGTGCACCTAAAGCTTTACCTGAATACAATTGCTGGCATTCTTATACAAATACAGGCAGGGAGCATCAGTATTTTGTTTTAGTGTCCTTTGCACGGTGTGCACCTAAAGCTTTACCTGAATACAATTGCTGGCGTTCTCATACAAATACAGGCAGGGAGCTGCAGTATTTTGTTTTAGTGTCCTTTGCACAGTGTGCACCTAAAGCTTACCTGAATACAATTGCTGGTGTTCTCATACTAATAATACTACAGGCAGGCAGTTGATTCTGCTAGCTGCATTATAATCAGTATATATATATTATATATATATATATATATATATATATATATATATATATACGTCCCAGCTTTGTGACAAATCCGATCGTTCGGAACGAGGTGACGTAATTCGCGTACGACGGGACTATAAAGAGGCCAATAGCTTTTGTCTCGTAATTTATTCTGAGCATGCGTTCGATCGGATTTTGTTGTCGGAAAATTTTAGAACCAGCTACGATGGAAAAAGTCCAATAGAGCCCATAGACGATCTGATTTTCCGACAACATAATCCGATCAGACTTTTTCCGTCAGAATTTCAGCCCGTGTGTACAGGGCATATCAAGAGATGACACTCAACATGGTTATGGGTTATACACCAGTTCCCCTTCATCTGTGCTTATGGAGCAGTAGGAATCTGAACTAGTGGTCTTTAATTGCTGTAGCTAAACGCCCATTCAGTCATCTTGTCTGGCAGCATTCAAGAAGGTTTAGCATAATTAGACAAAGTCCACAAATTCAAAGGCTTTATTTTTTATGTTGGCATTTACGGTAGATAATTGTCCCATTATTCAAACACAATCAAGTTGTTATATATGTCCTAAACTAGGCCAAAGGCACCTTATGCTGGCATTTGTCACGTACGTGAAATGATGAGATTAATTTATTTAAGTGATGAATAGTGTCAGCGGTATCAAATTGTCTACATTTATTAACAGTTGTTAGTCTTTGCGTAGAACTTGCATTTCATGCGTCTGTTGTTTTTAAGCGCTGAAAAAGGAGAAGCATTTATTTACAGAGAGAGGCGTTGAGCCCAGAGATGTCGCATACCGGGGTCAGTAAAACTGGTTAAAGACTAATCTTTCCAGCCTTGTCGAACTGGTGTCATTTGTCTGTTCCCTGGCATTTATAATTAAGGAAGTCTGGCCGGTGGAGCGGTGTGCCTTTCAATAAAAAAGGAAATGATACCTTGCCGCAATCCTCACAAGCCCTCAGATTGATTTACCTTAATATTGTGCTAGAACAGCGCCGAATGTGATCCAATCTTTTTCTATATTGTTCTTTTCTGGCAGTTAAAAGCTAAATGAATTAAACCAGGGCTCAGACAGGTGTCCATCACGAAGCTGAGTCTTTCCTGTAGAGCTAAGAAACATCTACAGCGGGTTTTACAGGAAATCAGATTTTTCGATTACTGAACACAAAGAGAAATCAGAAGTCTACAGTGAGTTTAAAGTGAATATGTGAATATGTGCTTTGTCTATGCAAGGCAACGCAACAAGTTCCCTTTAACCACTTGCCAACCAGGCACTTTCACCCCCTTCCTGCCCAGGCCATTTTTCAGCTTTCAGCGTTGTCACACTTTGAATGGTCTTTTGGTGGTATTTAATCACTGCTGGGTTTTTTAATTTTTACAAAAAAATTTGGAAAAAAAAATGTTTTTCACTTTTTTTCTGTCAGTAAATTTTCTAAGTAATTTTTCCCCTGATGTGCGCTGATGAGGCGGCACTGATGGGCACTGATTAGGTGGCACCGATGAGGAGGCACTAATATGCCGCATTTATGGGCACTGATATGTGGCACTGATATGTGGCACTGATGGGCACTGATAGGTGACATGGATAGGTGGTACTGATGGACACTGATGAGCATTGATGGGTGGCACTGATGGGCGTACTGATGGGCATTGATTGACTGCAGTAATGGACATTGATGGGCAGCACTGATAGGGTGGCATTGATTGCCAGCATTGACTGGCATCGCTAATGGACACTGATTGGTGGGACTTTTGGGCAGTGGTGGGCATTGATTGCTGCCACTGCTGGGCACTGATCATAGGCATTGGTGGGCACTGTTTTTTACACTTCTTTTTTACTATTGTAATCAGAGCACTGATGATCAGTGCCCTGATTACATTCCTATATGTTCCCCTGTGAGGAGGTGCCGCTGATTGGCTCTCCTCGCCACACACTCTGTCAGTGTGAGGCGAGGAGCACCGATTACTGGCATTTCCTTGTTTACATGTGACCGGCTGTGATTGGACACAGCCGATCACATGTTTAAAGAGCCGAGGACTTGGCTCTTTCCACAGATCGGGGTCGCGCCGTGTCCTAGCAACACGGCGTGGCCATGATCGCAGCACTGTGCGCCCCCACGGGTGCGGCCATTCTGGGCCGCCGTCATATGACAAGACAAGAGCTGCACCACTCCGCCATCATATGACGGTGGGCGGACAGAAAGCGGTTAAAGTAACTCAGTAGATATAAGAAAAAAGTCAGTTAAGACACAATTGTGATGTAGGGGCAGGACCAGCCCTACCATGGGTCCCAGTGGGTCCGCTGGACCCAGGCAGCACTTTGAGAGGGGCAGCAAACCACAGCCACCTCTCCTTCTCTTCTATTTACGCAGCAAATTGAAGACAAATATTCCTTTTTCAGCAGTTTTGTGTGTCATGATGACAAATGCCTCCAGGCCTCTCCACCTTTGCCTGCCCCTATACTACCCTAGCCCACCCCTATACTGTCCTAGCCTGTCTATAAACTACCCTATCCTGTGTTTATGCTACCCCAGCCTGCCCCTATAATGCCTTAGCCTGTCCATATACTACCCTAGCCTGTCCATATACTACCCTAGCTTGTATATATAGTACCCTAGCCTGTCCATATACTACCCTAGCCTGTCCATATACTACCCTAGCCTGTCCATATACTTCCCTAGCCTGTCTATAAACAGCCCCTTGGAAGCTAACATAATGGTATGTCATTTAATTTTGCATATAGACAAGGTGATGTTGCATGTAAATCCGACTTCCTGATAAATTTAATTTTAGTTTTAATTATCATGTTATAAAATAATGAATGTGGGCTTTTGGTGGGTATGATTTTTTTTTTTTGGAGGGGGGGGGGTCAGCATTTTAATTATTTGACCCAGGCAGCACAATGTCTTGGCCCGGCCCTGTGTAGGGGTCTAGTAGAATAAACCATAGAGAATGGTGGGATCAAGGCATCAGGCACGTCCAAGCCTTCTGTTCCCTGCTGAGCTCTCCAGCATTGAAAATAGTGGAGTCTGGTGGTGCAAGCTGTAGAAAAGGTACAGATTAATATTCTCCTTTGTAGATGCCTTCTTTTTTTTCTAGAGGTGTTGTCAGTTTTCCCTCCTGGGCTACAGAACACCTCCCCCCTCTCCTCATCTCCATAACATAAGAGGAAGGTACTCTGTAGCTCAGCAGAACTCAGAGAACATCCCTTGGGATTTCAGTACAGTAGAGGCAGAGTTTTCAGCTCAAATAAGAAGTTTGGAGTTTATCCATTTTTGGCTGGATCAACGTGGATTTTACTGTACTTTAAGCATTTGTGAAGAGACAAGCACATGCATGTATTGAAAAGATGTACTAATTATTATTATTTTTAAAGTCTTACTCTGCCCAAAATCTTTATTTAGTTCTGAATAGAATAGAAGGGTAAGAGCCCCCTTTTTTCCCAGCCTTTGTTGTGAATGTGGCAATTTCTTTTGATTCCTGTTTTTAGACAAGTATCATACACACTACTTTCTGTCTTCTTTGATGGTGTCGCCCAAAACAGTAAGACATGCATTATATTACCATTATATTACCAATAGTATCGGGACACCTGCCTTTACACGCACGTGAACTTTAATGGCATTCCAGTCCTAGTCTGGAGGGTTCAATATTGAGTTGCCCCACCCTTTGCAGCTATAACAGCTTCAACCCTTCTGGGAAGGCCGTCCACAAGGTTTAGGAGTGTGTCTATGGGAATGTTTGACCATTCTTCTAGAAATGCATTTGTGAGGTCAGGCAGTGTAAAAACCGTACCCACCAATGCCTATGATCAGTGCCCACCAGTGGCTGACAGTCACCACTCTAAGGAACTTGGTTTTTACTATATGTAACAGGGATGTGGTCCACAAACAGTAGGGCCAGCTGTGGCAAACTCCTTTTCTACCACAGTCACCACTCTAATTCATCCCAAATGTGTTCTTCGGGTTGAGGTCACGACTTTGTGCAGGCCAATTAGGTTCCACCACCCCAAACTCGCTCATCCATGTCTTTATGGACCTTGTTTGTGCACGCACTGGTGTGGAAGAACCATCTCCAAACTATTCCCACAAAGTTGGGACCATGAAATTGTCCAAAATGTCTTGGCATGCTGATGCCTTAAGAGTTCCCTTCACTGGAACTAAGAGCCCAAGCCCAATTCCTGAAAAAACAACCCCACACCATAATCCCCCTTCTACTAAATGATTTGGACCAGTGCACAAAGCAGGGTCCATAAAGAAATGGATGAGTGAGTTTAGGGTGGAGGAACTTGACTGGCCTGCACAGAATCCTGTCCTCAACACGATAGAACACCTTAGATGAAATAGAGCGGAAACTGCAAGTCAGGCCTTCTGGAAGAATGGTCAAACATTCCCATAGACACACTCCTAAACCTTGTGGACAGCCTTCCCAGAAAAGTTTAAGCTGTTATAGCTGCAAAGCGTGGGCCAACTCAATATTAAACCCTACAGACTAAAACTGGGATGTCATTAAAGTTCATGAGTGTAAAGGCAGATGTCCTAATACTTTTGGTATTATAATGTATTTAGAACTTCTTTCACGGCTGTTTTCAAACGAGGGAGATCTCTTCTCTCTTCTTATCCTGGTTATAGATGTCAGACAGATCAGGAAGTGGGAGGAAAGCTAGCTACCATAACCCCGGTATCCTCTTCTTCGGCCGGCAGTCGGGTTTCCAATAAAAGTGGCAAATTCGCCACAAGATCACTTTTATCGGCGGTGGGAGAGGGCCCCCACTATCCCGCTGGCTCCGGTGCCCTCCACTGCTTATCGGAGCTGTAAGCAGCGGTGGAGGCAATCGGAACTTTCTCATGTAGGTATGGAGAAGAGTGAGGGGAAGATGGTCCCCACCCGTCTCCATACCATTGCAGGCGGAAGTGACGTTATAACTGCGTAACATTATCTTTCACAATATAGGAAAAAATTGGGCTAACTTTACTGTTGTCTTATTTTTTAATTCAAAATACGGTGTGACAGAAAGTATTGCAATGACCGCCATTTTATTCTCTATTGTGTTAGAAAAAAATGTATAATGTTTGGGGGTTCTAAGTAATTTTCTAGAAAAAAAAAATTGTTTTTAACTTGTAAACAACAAATCTCAAAAACAGGCTCAGTCCTTAAGTGGTTAAACTGTATGGAGTGCACCAGAGTACCATAGTTGCCAACATTGTAAAAAAATGTATAGGGACACTTTTTTGGCTGAAAGCGGAGTCTTATAATTAGGGGCAGGGCATGCATTTGTAGGCGGACTTAGCAAAAAGAAGAAAAATGTGGCGCACGCAGTGCACCAAGAAATGGGTGCGGTTTACGCGAAATGGTGGGGGTGGCTTATATAGGCGTGGTTCAAATGGGGGTGTGGTTAGACTCTGAGATGAATGAGAGATGGAGAAAGAAAGGGGAAAAGAGGGAGGGAGGGAGAAAGAAGGAAGGAAAGAACGAAAGAAGGAGGGAGACGGAAGGAAAGAGGGATGGAGGGACAGCAGGCCCAGAACCTACACCACAAAAGAAATGTGTATTCAAGAGTCTAACAAATCAGCAGATAAAGATACTCCAAACAACTGGTGTTATCGCTTCAATCATGCCAGCACCATGGTTTTGTGTTTTCAGGATGATTGAACCACATTATTGCTATTATTACATTGTATTATAGAATGAAATCATTCAACTCACCATAATCCAGACTCAATGGGACCCCTGAGCGTGTCACCTGCCACATCGCCTGCCATCAGATGCCCGCAGCAGAGTCTGTCCTTGCATCAGGTGCCCCAGCAGAGCCTCTCCTTACAAGCTAATGTCCCCAGCAGAGCACCTCCTTACATCAGGTTTCCCCAGCAAAGCCCCTCCTTACAACTGGTGTCCCCAGCCCACCTTACATCCAGTGTCCCCAGCGGCGCCCCTCCTTACATCAGGTGTCCCCAGCAGAGCCTCTCCTTACATCCAGTGTACCCAGCGGAGCCCCTCCTTACATCCAGTGTCCCCAGCGGAACCCCCCTTACATCCAGTGTCCCCAGTGGAGCCCCTTCTTACATCTGGCGTCCCCAGCAGAGCCCCTCCTTACATCCAGTGTCCCCAGCGGAGCCCCTCCCTACATCCAGTGTCC
Source organism: Lithobates pipiens (assembly GCF_037356315.1). Lineage (NCBI taxonomy): Eukaryota > Metazoa > Chordata > Amphibia > Anura > Ranidae > Lithobates > Lithobates pipiens. The sequence goes on from NW_027507789.1 coordinate 38,789,315, forward strand.
ACAGAAGAGCCCCTCCCTACATCCAGTGTCCACAGAAGAGCCCCTCCTTAAATCCGGTGTCCCCCAGCGGAGCCCCTCCTTAAATCTGGTGTCCCCCAGCGGAGACCCTCCTTAAATCTGGTGTCCCCAGCGGAGACCCTCCTTAAATCTGGTGTCTCCAGCGGAGCCCCTTCCTTAAATCTGGTGTCCCTAGCAGAGCCCCTCCTTACATCCAGTGTCACCAGAGGAGCCCCTCCTTACATCAGGTGTCCCCAGAGGAGCCCCTCCTTACATCAAGTGTCCCCAGCGGAGCCCCTCCTTACATCCGGTGTCCCCAGCGGAGCCCCTCCATACATCTATCAGGTATCCCAGAGCATCGGTGTCTCCATCGCCATTACAAAAAAGAGACAGAGGGGAAACAAAATAGAGGTGGAGCCGGCCGCATGGTTAAAATAGAAATTGAGCTGCCCCTTTCCATAATAGGTCACAGAGACTGGCAGCGGGGCGAAGCGGGGGTGGGGGGTGGCGCCCCGCTGCTCAATTACTATTGTAGCCACCCGACCAGCATACTTCTTCAAGTCTTCTTGAAAATGGCGGTTGGCGGAGACCTCGGCGGTGAAAAATCTGGAAAAAAATATTTCCCGGGACATTTCTCGGGAGACAATAAAATCGGGAAAAGGGTCCATGGAAATTCGGGACAGTTTGCAAGTATGAAGTACATTAGCTTTGAACATTTAAAACCTGAAAAGTTTCTAACCCTTCCTCAGGCTATCTGCAACTTAAAAGAGGGCCACCCTAAAAAACAAAAATACATCAAAATGTTTAAAAAAATCGGAAAATAAAAAAAATTAAAAAAATAAAAACATTTTTAAACTTACCAGAAATGGCTGTTCCTAGGCAGATCGTCCTAATCTGACACTTACCTACACCGCTGTGATCTTCTCTCTTCTCCTCCTCGCGTTGTCTTCTGGGGAATGGGACACGCTGTGTTCTGGGAATGGTGTGTGTCCCAGAACACAGCGCGCCCCATTCACAAAGCGATGTGCGACTTGTGCATGCACAATAGGAAACGGGCAGTGAAGCCACAAGGCTTTCCCTTAGATAGAATGGCGGTGCTGGGACCCGAGAGCTGAGGGACGGGTCGGCCTCGGGGGGCCGACATCGCGGGCACCCTGGACAGGTAAGTGTGCTTATTAAAAGTTAGCAGCTACAGTGTTTGTAGCTGCTGACTTTAAAAAAAAATAAAAAAATTCAGCTGGCTCTCCACTTTAAGCCCAGTACACATGTACTGAAGGTTGGCCAGTTTAGAGGGAACTGGCAGACTTTTGATACATGTGTTCCGCTCTCTGTTCAACAGAAGCTGGCTGGCTTCTGTCAAACAGTCTTGCTGGAAAACCTGTATTCTGTGCATGTATTCTGAGTACCCCCTGTCAGAATATAATAGCTCAGCAGGAGAGATCCCTGCATTGTACATCATTGTGTTCACCTGCCGGCTGAACGAAAAAAACTTGAAAATATATACCCAGCTTTAGACTTTAATACAATAACAAACATCAGGAGAGCAAGCATTAAAAAAAATCTGAAGTTACTTAAAAAAAATGACTTTACAGTAAACACTGCAATAATGTAAAATATGCACTTACTCAACATACACAATACTTTGCCCTGAATAGGCAAAGTGACAGAATCTCTTCCAATGGGTTCTGCCAAAAGATAGTTTTCAATGTGATAATAAACACTTTTTAAATTTGCCATTAAGGTAACTTGGAACATCATAGAAATACTCCACTCCAGAAAAATGTACAGGTGCATCTCGAAAAATTTAGAAGTTAATTTATTTCAGTAAATCAATTTAAAAAGTGAAACTCATATATTCTATAAATTCATTACACGCAGAGTGATATATTTCAAGCATTTCTTTCTTTTAATTTTGATGATTATGACTTACAGCTAGGGAAAACCCAAAAGTCAGTATCTCAGAAAATTAGAATAGTGTGAAAAAGTTCAATAATGTAGACTCATGGTGTCACTCTCTAATCAGCTAATTCATACCACGTACACACGACCGGACTTTCCGGCAGACTAGGTCCGATGGGATCAGTCCGTCGGACAAACCGATTGTGTGTGGGCTAATCCGATTGTATTTCATTTTAAAAATCCGACGGACCTAGAAATAGAACATGTTTCAAATCTGTCCGATGGACTCAATTCCTATTGGGAAAACTGTTTGTCTGTATGCTGGTCCGACAGACCAAATACAACGCAAGGCAAGCTATTGGCTACTGGCTTTTGAACTTCCTTTTTTAGTCCCGTCGTACGTCATCATGTTCAAAACGAACGGACATTCGGACAGACTTAATGCGCTGTAATATTGGGGGTTATTTTAGCTTAAAGGTAGAGCTTACCAGTGAGCTGAGTCCACGCCAGATATGCCGTTTTAAGGGCTTGTAGGCCCACTTTTATTAAAGAAAGAAAAGTCCGATAACAAAATAGTTGCCCACACAGGGGTTTCAGCTTTCCACAGCAATAATGTACGTAGAACCAAAAATACCAAGCCACCTGGCTCTCTTTAGCAGCACTGCTGCTCAGACTTCTGCTGCAGCCCTCTTGGCTCTTTAACAGAGTTCCTGTACACCCAGTACCTCAGCACTCTTTACTAGCTTCTTTTTCAGCCCACAAGCTTGGACCCTCTGTCTACTCTGACAGACCGACCTGTGCAGACATGCACACTTCTTCTCCCTTACACGCCTGGACTCCTCGGGAGGGTGGAGCCCAGAACCATGGTGTTGGCTTTGTTTTAAGCCCAAGACCCACCTGTGCAATCATCCAGCCAGACTGCTGGCTGTTCCCAAAACCTGGTCCCAGGATTGGAGATTCCGTACTACCACAGCGCGTACACACGATCAGACTTTGTTGACAACAAACATTGGCATTTAGCTGTTTTGGAGCAACATTGGATCGTGTGTACGTTCCATCGGACAAACTTTTCGGTTTTCATCTGACTTTTGTTGGCTATGCGAACGGACAAACTTTCTGGCAACAAAAGTCTGATGGAGCAAAGTCTGATCGTGTGTACAGAAAACCATAGGACTTTTGTACAAAGTACAAACACGCATGCTCAGAACCAATGCAAAAGATCAGACAACAATACAGAAGTTGACCAAAGGTGCCGGTAAAGAGCAGAAAAACCACATGATTTGGTGAAAGTTGGCTGAAAAAGTCCTGCTGTGTGTATGCAATACAAGTTCTCTGCCGACGCCCTTTGTACAAAAATCCACAGGAAAGTTTGTACAAAGTCCGATCGTGTGTATGAGGCTTTAGTCCGTTCGTGTGTGACCAAGTCCGTTCGCTCGGAAGTCCGTCGGAACTCCGTTGATAAGTCCGTTGGGAAAACCATCGAACCTAGTCTGCCATAAAATCCATCGGCATAACTCAAAGCACCTGTAAAAATTTCATGTAAAAAATGGTCTCCCAGTCTGATTCAGTAGGTTACACAATCATAGGGAAGACTGCTGACTTTACAGCTGTCTACAAGGAGGATAAATCACAAAAGGTCATTGCTAAAGAAACTGGCTGTTCACAGAGTGCTGTATCCAAGCATATTAATGGAAAGTTGAGTGGAAGGAAAAAGGGTGGTAGAAAAAGGTGCACAAGCAACAGGGATCACTGTGCTTGATTGAGCCTGACCTAAACCCCATAGACAATCTGTGGGGTATTGTCAAGAGGAAGAGGGGAGACACCAGACCCAACAATGCAGGTGAGCTGAAGGCCACTATCAAAGCAACCTTGGCTCCCATAACACCTCAGAAGTGCCACAGTCTGATTGCCTCTATACCACACTGCATGAATGCAGTAATTCATACAAAAGGAGCCCCAACTTGAGTGTATACTATACTGTACATGGACATACTTTTCAGTAAGCCAACATTTCTGTAGTAAAAATAATTTTATTATTGGTCTTATGCAATATTCAAATTTTCTGAGATACTGAATTTCAGGTTTTTACTAGCTGGAAGCCATAATCATCCAAATTAAAAGAAAGAAATGCTTGAAATATAATACTCTGTGTGAAATTAATCTATATAATATTTGAATAGAATTACTGAAATAAATTAACTTTTTGATGATATTCTAATTTTTTTTAGATACACCTGTATATTCTCAAAGTATTCTGATCCCATTTGTGATCCCTTTAATGTTTTCTGGTTAAAAGTTGGAAACACTGGCATTTAATAAATTAACTTCAGACTCTAACATTTTGAGAACTGTCTAGAAAGAACTTACTCAAAGTAATATGTGTAATTGAACATTAAGGAAAAAAATGGAGAACCATTTGAGTCACTTTTGATTCAAATGGAAAGCAAAGTAGAGAATGAAGATTAGGAGATGTAGATATCTGCTTTGTACGTCTCTGTTTTTTTTTCTTTCTGCTCGATGCACATGAAGTGCATTTAGCTTCCATCTGTTCCGCTTACTTGTGTAATACTTTGGAGAGTAGTATACAATAAGCTCTTATAAAATGGCTATTGGTAGACCTTTTACAACACCTGGAGGCCAGTACTGATTTCGTTTTAATGCTACTTACAAAATAAAAATGGTCTTCATCAGTGTTTATGATGAACTGCAATGCGCATTGGAGGGTATGCATTGACAGGGATGTAGCAGTGTCTAAGCTCGTAATAATTATCTGGGACTCCTACATACATCTAGATCAAGGCAGAGCTATATGGACAGCTGTGAAATCAGTGGGAAACAGAATAGGAAGGCGTATAACTAGCTCAAAGCTGATACAGTAAGACAGTGAACCGTTGTAACCTGTGGTAACCAATTTACGTTACTGAGAGATTAATTTTGATTGTTCATTGGTCTCAGCCTACCTGCTGAATGGTGTTATATTCTGCTTCACATTTAGCTTGCAGCTGTCCCAATAATTAAGTCTGGGCTCTTGTAGGCAGATGCAGACTGTATTCTCCACTGCAGGTGGCGCTCAACTGCAACAGTGATGCAGATGGGGGAGGAAGTTGAAAGGAACTTGGTTGCGCTATGATTTCCATGGTCACAGGGTTGAAGCTATCCAACTGGATGCTAGCGTCCCATGTGACTTTGGCAGCCAATCTTGGGGTCAAAAATAAAAGAAAAACTACAATGTAGCACTGAAAACAACAATGTGAAGCCTTTCCGGTAAGAGTACCCACCTCTTCTTATTTTCGATACCATTGAAGTTAAGCCTGTCCCGGTTCATTTTTTTGGTTGATACTTCGTGTGACACATCACATTTTCACATTTTGGTACATACTCTGCGCAAATTATCACATTGGAGTTTGGCACTTACACGCCAAGAACTTCAAAGACTCATTAATTTGATCTTTGTACACTCTTTCACTTTCTTTACATTGTTGTTTTCAGCGCTACATTGTAGTTTTTCTGTTTGTATGAATTTGGTCACATTCGTGTGTAGCTGCTTTATTATTACTATTATTTTTTTTCTCTTTCTAAGGTTAGCGCAATATATTTCCTCTACTTATTCAATCTTGATGTCAAACAGAGTCTATTTAAGACTCCGGCCGTCTACCTCTAAAGGAAGTCTCGCCTTTGGGTGTAGACTGGCCAGGCTGCATTCCGCTCTACGTTACAGACGCTGTTGACATCTTCCAGTCTTCAAACCATTGTTAGCCCTTGTACACACGGTCGGAGATTCCGACAACCAAATCCGTCGGATTTTGTCCATCGGATTTTGTCCGAAACTGTTGTATACACACGGTCGGACAAAGTTGTCGGAAAATCCGACGTGATGACGTTATTTCATTATGACGGGACTACGTTCACGCTAGTAGCCAATAGCTTTGGTGTAGGAATTTGATCTGAGCATGCGTGGCACTTTGTCCAATCGGCATTCTTTACACATGATTGGAGTATGTCCGATCGGAGCATTTTGACTGAAAATTTTACCAACAAGTTGGAAAACTTGGTCCGTCGGATACTCCGACGGAAACAGTCCGATGTAGACCACACACAGTCGGAATATCCGACAAAACGGTCCGATCGGACACATTCCGTCGGAATCTCCGACCGCGTGTACAAGGGCTTACAGTTGCTTCGGTTGGAAGTGACTCACTGGGCCTGTTTTTACTTGCTGAACTTTTCTACATTACATTGCTATTGCTGAACTTGGACTCTGTATGCTCACTGCCCACCCCACAAAGCTGCACCCTGCTCACAATCTGCCCAGGGTTCCACTTATACACAAAATTTTACCCCCTGATCCCCGTCTAGACACATTCATAAAGGAAAAAAACCATACCAAAATACTTACCTGAATTCACGGTAACATGACACAGATTCTTCTCTCTTCAGAACTGCAGAGCAGCAGGGTTCTTCCTCAGGTACCCACATCGCTGCCTGTTGACATGCACTTTTCCTAGTGGGTCAATCGGTGGGATCCTCACAGAGTCCTGAAGACCATAGTAGACGTGTAATGATGTCATAAGGGGCAGTAACAAGACCAATTAGCAGCTGGCCAAGACTGCAGTGGTGGCTCACCAATTTTCACTCCCCAAAGAGGGGCTGCAGGTCACATGACAGCGGTGAGTTATGAATTGCTTTAGAAAGTTTTTTTCCGAAAACCTCCAGGGCCCAGAATCATCCTGAAAAAAAGTAAAGATAAGCAATCAGGTCCATAAAAAATCACTCACGGATAAGTCTAAACATTTATGATGATTTATGATGAAAACAAAATATTCCGATTATTTTATGAGCTCAGTTGTGACAGGTTCCCTTGGAAATACTTGTTGTTTTTTTCCCTCCTGCATTTACATATATCAATGTGAATGCATCTAACAACGAGATCAGAACCTGCCACTGTACTGCCTTTTTGCATATCCCTGGATATTACTGCTGGCATACCTCACATTAATGATGCTTTCTGCTGGCTCACAGTTTCGGCATGCCTCCCAACAGCTAACAATAAAAGGAAAATGTATTTTCAGTGAGAACCAAATATAAGGTATTATTTGTTTAAAATAAAGTAATTTTGTGTTTGCTCTTCCACATTTTTATTGTATTAAAATCCAACTCATGGCTATATTTTAAATACAATTATCCCCCAGGAGTATTCAAAAAAGTTTAAAAAAAACAGCTCAAGCTGAAATACTCACCTTTAGTCCAGATTTTTCCCTGTTGTGATTCCTTTCTGCCACTAGATGTCCTCGGGGAAGGATAGCCATTGCTGTTCAATCCACTGCACATAGTCCACAGCTTAAAGCGGGAGTCCGCCGGGACTCCGCTTTTTTTTTTTTTTTAAAGACAGCAGTTACAAATACTGCAGCTGCTGACTTTTAAAATAGTGACACTTACCTGTCCAGCGCGCCCGCGATGTCGGCACCCGAAGCCGATCTCTCGATCGTCTCTCGGGTGCTGCCGCCGCCATCTTGGGTATGGGAATCAGGAAGTGGAGCCTTTCGGCTTCATTTCCCGGTTCCCTACTGCGCATGCGCGAGTCGCGCTGCGCAATAAGGATGGACCCGCTGCCTCTGGGATCTGTGTGTTTCCCAGCAGGCAGCGGGGGGACTTTCGGAAAGGGGCGTAATCTACGCCCCTTTCCGCAGAGAGCTATCCCGGAAGTGGGTGAAGATACCTGTACTGTACAGGTACCTGCACCCCCCTCCCCCCTGAAAGGTGCCAATTGTGGCGCCGGAGGGGGGGAGGGTTCCGATGAGCGGAAGGTCCACTTTAGGGTGGACCTCCGCTTTAATCGAGAGTCCACAATTGAAGTAAAGAGATGTAAAGATAGATCTTCAAACTTCTATAGTGACACTGCACACAACACCCTCAAGAAGTGACAGAATACACCAAGGGGAAGATCCTCCACCAATAAATCTACTGCAGGTTACCAGTTGGCTAGATCTCTTTTTAGGGAGATCCAATGTGCCTATGGCTTATCCCCCAGCCTGGGTCTTTGTGCTGGATTGCATACGATGGTCCACTTGGGTCCAAGTACCTCCTGCTTTAACCTCTCCTCACAGCCATATTAGTATATGGTCATTTAAGCAGATAAAACCAGAAAAAAATCCCTTAGCGTAATTCCTCAAATAATTTTATTAAAACACATATGCGTCAATTATGCACTTACAGTTATGCTGTATAGAAAAAAAGTGTGTATCCAAATAACGAGCCGGTCGGCTCTCTCTCACTGCCCGTTGCTTCCTGGACAGAAGGAGAATGGTGGTGACGTCAGCACGCCGGTCAACCCTACGTCGTTTCGTCAAAAATGACTTCTTCCTGGGCCCCATGAATTACTGTATATTATATGAATATTAAGGGGAACCCCAAACCAAAATAAAAAAAAACTAAATTGTGTGGGGTTCCCCCTAAAATCCATACCAGGACCTTTGGGTGTGATATGGAAATGAAGAGGAACCCTGTACCAAAATTAAAAAAAAATGGCATAGGGGTCACCCCCAAAATCCAGACCCTTATCGAAGCATGCAACCTGGAAAGCTGCAGGAAAAGAGGGGGAATGACAGAGCAGCCCCCTTCTGAACCATAACAGGCCACATGCCCTCAACATGGGAGGGTGCTTTGGGGTAGGCCCCTAAAGCACCTTGTCCCCATGTTGATGGGGACAAGGGCCTTATCCCCACAACTCTTGCCCGGTGGTTGTGGGGGTCTGCGGGGCGGGGGGCTTATCGGAATCTGGAAGCCCCCTTTAACAAGGGGACCCCCAGATCCTGGCCTCCTCCCTTGTGTGAATTGGTAACGGGGTACAAATGCACCCCTACCATTTCACAAAAAAGTCTGTCTGTGACAGCTGTTACATAACTGAGGGCAGGGCCACCTGGTGATGTAACCGGGTGACCACGTCCCCCTTTGACGCACGGGGGCTTCTCCATGGCGTCAGAGGGGAGCGGGGTCACCCGTTTACATCACACAATTTTTTATTTTTTTTGATTTGGGGTTCCCCTTAGTATTCATACCAGACCCAAAGGGCCATGCTCTTTTTTTCAATTATCTGTATCTATATTGCCGAGACCCAACAATTCATTACAGCCCCGATCAGTTTTAAATGACAATTTTTCCTTTAGAAGTGTCATTTTGCTGTGGTATTGTTCTAAACATGGGAAAAATTTGCTACTTTACAGGCATACTATAGACACCCCCCAGGCACGATATTTTAAGGCATATTTATTGTTTCACTTTAATTAAGCATTATTAAAATCACTGCTCCCGAAAAAACGGCTGTTTTTGGAACTTTTTTTTGCATCGATACATGTCCCTTGGGGCAGGACCTGGGTCCCCAAACACTTTTTTATGACAATAACTTATAAGCCTTTAAAATTATCACTTTTGATTTTTCATGTTAGTGTCCCATAGACTTTAACGGTGTTCCTGTCAGTTTTCGAATTTGCCGTGAACACTGCATATTGTTCGCTGTTCGGCGAACACCCGATGTTCGAGTCGAACATCCTTACTTTGCACCAAGATATTGTGTTTGTATGATAAGTTTAGATAAAATAGCGTTGTGTGCAGCAGTGTTTCTTACTAACTGACAAAGTTGAGATATATATGTATTTTGTGTTTTGATAATACAGTAAACATATATGAACTTTTACATTCCTCAGAGATTTCGGTCCATATTGACATGATAGCATCACACAGTTTCTGCAGATCCATGATGTGAATCTCCCATTCTGCCACATCCCGATCTGGTGACTGTGAAGCCCATTGGAGTAGAGTAAACTCACTTTCATGTTTAAGGCTGGATTCACACCTATGTAGTTTTAGTGCTTTTTGCATTTTGCAGGTTTGCACCACAGTCCATTTAACATGGTTTCCTATGGAACACGTTCTGTAGTGCAAATCTGCAAAATGCAAAAAGCACTAAAACTGCCATAGTTGTGAATCCAGCCTTAGAGACCAGTGGTGAGATTATTTGGGTGCTGGCCTTGCTCATTCTGCCATGTTGATCCCATCACGGTAGTCCAGGGATTATATAGAACTGTACTTTCTGTTGTCTTTGGGTATTATGTTGACTTGGTTGTACATAAGCCACTATCATTGCTCTTTTTAACAATTTGTCTCAACAACATTTGTATGACTTTTTTTTTTGTATGACCTACTGCGGCAGGTTCTCTTGGCTGCGCAAATCGGCATAGTTGTACGTTGGGCTCATACACGGCAATCTGTGGGCGTGTGCGCGGGCCAGCGGGGGAGCCAATCAGCGGGTCTGGTGGACTCGGTAGTAGTAAACAAGGCAGATCTCTGTTCTGACAGGGGATCACACACAGATCCTGTCTTTCTGCTATGCAGGAAGACAGATCTGTGTGTTGTCCCAAGCAGCCCATCCCCCTTCCACACAGTTAGAAACACACTGAGGGAACACATTTAACCCCTTTATCGGCCCTGATGTTAACCCCTTCCCTGCCAGTGTCATTAGTACAATGTCAGTGCATATTTTTTAGCACTGATCACTGTAATAATGTTACTGGTTCCCAAAAAAGTGTCAAAAATGTCAGTTATGTGTCCAATTTGTCCGCCGCAATGTCCCGCTAAAAATCACTAATCACCGTCATTGCTAGTAAAAAAATAAAAATGCATAAATCTTTCCCCTTTCCGCAAACCAATCAATATATGCTTATTAGGGTTTTTTTTCTTTTTTTTTTTATCAAATACATATTGCAGAATACATATTGATATACATTTATGAAGAAATTCGATTTTTTTTTTTTATTGGGTATGTTTTATAGCAGAAAGTTAAAAATATTGTGTTTTTCTTTGTTTTTTTTGATAGACTACACTGTATGAGATAGCCAACTGATATTAAGCTACTGTAACAAACGTATACAAGAATTAACCCTTATGCGATACATGAGCTCTTATACTTGTAGCTACTGTATCAGTGAGACCGTATGTAATGTTATCTAATGTTATGTTTAAATACCAATAAAAACGATTGAAATAAAAAATAAAAAAATGGGTTTTTTTTCAATATTGTCAGTCTTTTTTTTTTATAGCAAAAAAAAAACAAAAAAGTGATCAAATACCACCAAAAGAAAGCTGTATTTGTGGGGAAAAAAGGACATCAGTTTTATTTGGGTACAGCATTACATGATCTCTTATACTTGTAGCTACTCTACCAGTGAGACCGTATGTAATGCTATCTAATGTTATGTTTAAATACCAGTAAAAACAATTTTATCCATTTTATTTGGGTGCATCATTGCAGGACCGCGCAATTGTCAGTTAAAGTAACGCAGTGCCGTATTGCAAAAAATGGCCTGGTCGGGATTTGGGAAAAATCCTTCCGGGGCTGAAGTAGTTAAGGTCAATACAAACACTGCCTATAATTTGACCAAGCTGTATACAGATCCAAAAGAAATGAGACAATCCTGCTCATATACTAGTGGAAGATCATTATGAAATTGTACTGTATTAGACTCTCGCTGAACCTCAGAGCGTGTCATAGATCAACTGTCATTTATTCTGTAATAAAACAAAATCAGTACTCTTCTCTTTTATTGCTAAACAAAATTAAAATGAATATTACAGTCAGAATTTAAAAGAAGACAGAAGAAGGCTGCTTTTGTAGCACTGGGATTTAATGACCGCCCACCGCTTGCCCTGAAGCTAAACCGCAAACAATGAGATAAATAATACAAATCGCTATTTTCTGACAAATACAGTATATTCAGTACTTACAGGCGTAACAAGGTACAATACTTGCAAACTAAAGATTCAAGTTTTAGATAAGGGGGAGCAACACGCTTATGGTACGCGTTTCGCCAAATATGAACAAGCATCTTTCCGGGCAGAACTGGCCGTTGGTTTACCATGTGTACCAAACACTTTCACTGTAATCTGTCACTCGAATGAGATTTTATTACATGCAGAAGAATACAATTAATCCTATAGATTTACAATGCTTGCAAAACAGACAGCAAAAAAAAGAGAGAGACAATTGCATGAAGAAAGGATGCAAGAAAGACAGATGGAGAATCGGTTTTCGAAGCATGAAAATTATTAGAGAGAGACATCACATCATGTGACACAGCAGTGTCAGGGAGAGACGGAGAGAATTGTTTTAGAGTGCGAGTGATGTTGCAAAAATACAACGGCGTGACAGACGCCAAGATAAAGTGCGATATTAGACCGAATAAGAGAGATGGGAAGGAGAAAGAGAGACAAATACAGTAATTACACAGCCACAGACTGCTGGTGATGATGGAGGGAGAGCAAAGCGGAAAGTGAAGTAAAAATGAGCATTGAGGGGAAAAAAATAAATATCGAGAGAACGGATGGATGAAGAGGAGGGGGGCTTGCGTGGGGATATATATATTGCCTTGTTCATTGTGCTGTGATTTCCGAGAGAGGTCAAAGCGGCGGCCAGCCTGTGAATCTCTTGCTCTGTTCGCCGCGGCCCTGAGAGACCTGTATAGCGAGGTAAAAGCATCTATTATTTAGAGCCGGCCTCAGGTTTCCAAATGGATTCTTCTCTTTAATAAACCCGAGAGTGGGTCCTCGGTCTCCTGCAATCATACAGCCACTTAACCCTTTCCCTGCCGGAAAAGACCACCACCTGCTCTGGAGCGCTTTGCCTACGTCCGTCAGTCCTGCACAGCAACAGGTGTTTTTGTTTAAGGTACAGAGGGCAGGGAGCTGATGGAGACTGGGCAACTCCTTGGTGTGTGCAACAAAACACATTTTAGCGTTCCGTTGCATAACCAACCTGCTTTTTAGGCACCCTTGTGCCATGTTTTTCCATTTAGAACAGGGGTAGGCAACCTCAGTCCTCCAGCTGTGGTGAAACTACAAATCCCCATCATACCTCTGCCTCTAGGATTCATGCCCGTGATTGTCAGGGTCTTGCAATGTGTCATGGGACTTGTAGTTTCAGCAGCTGGAGGGCTGAGGTTGCCTACCCCTGATTTAGAGCTTGGGTGCTCAACCTGTGGTCCTCCAGCTAGTGCTGGGACAAGGTCTTTAGCACCCAGGACAAAGAGGCCAAACAACGCTCTCCCTCACCTTCCCTAGCGTTAGCAGCGATGCCCATACCTCCCAACTTTCTGAGATGGGAATGAGGGACACCTATTAGCAAAAGTATGTAGGCATAGGACGCAACCCCTGCCACACCCCCATAAAGGAGCTTTATGCAAAAAAAAAAAAAAATTGGTTAAACCCACAAGTGCTTTTTTTTTTTTTTTTACCACTACGATTCCTTTATTTTGACTTTTGGAATTTACAAATGCAGCAATTTAGAAATTGGATGAAAGGTTTAAACCTGGGAAACACTTTTTGATACAGAAGTAATACAACTAGATAGATCAGACCAAAATGAGGGACAATTGAGGAGGAAAGAGGGACAGAGGGACTTTGATCCAAATCAGGCACAGTCCTTTAAAATCAGAAATAGTTGGGAGCTATGGCGATGCCAATGTCACTACTGCTGTCAGCCTTGTAACAGAAGCAACTGGCACAGGGCGCCCCCAATCCCTGCAAAAAAAACACTGCGTCCAGGGCACCCGTTTCTCCTGCCCACCCCTTTTCCCAGCGCTGCTTCCAGTTGTTGCAGAACTACAAGCAAGCCTGGCAGTTACAAACATGACTCCCAAAAGCAGAGGCATGATGGGACTTGTAGTTCCACAACAGCTGGAGGGCCGCAGGTTGTAGGTCTTTCCAGCTTTACCCCCCAAACCTGTTCTCAGCCTTTAGACGATGCCCCAGCATTATTCCTTTTTTTTTTTTTTTAACATGTTCCTTTAGTGAGAAATAGCTTTTATTACTCCCTGTGACTTCATCACATGGTTTCTAAAAAGTTCTTGCAGGGACAGCTACTGGGAGGTCAGTTACATAGGTAGTCAGGTTGAAAAAAGACACAAGCCCATCAAGTTCAACCAAAAAAAAAACATTCAATCCCATATATGTAATCCTTCACCCACAGGTGATCCAAAGGAAGGTGAAAAACCCCAGCAGAGCATGATCCAATTTGCTCCAGTAGGGGAAAAAATTCCTTCCTGATCCCCCGAGAGGCAATCGGGTTTTCCCCGGATCAACTTTACCTATAAATGTTAGTACCCAGTTATATTATGTACATTTAATAAAGAATCCAGGCCTTTTTTAAAGCAATCTACTGAACTGGCCAGAACCACCTCTGGAGAGAGTCTAGTCCCCTTTTTCACGGCTTTTACTGTGAAGAAACCTTTCCGTATTTGGAGATGAAATTTATTTTCCTCTAGACATAAAGAGTGCCCCCTTGTCCTCTGAGATTACCTTAAATTGAATAACTCAACACTAAGTTCACTATTTGGACCACTTATGTATTAGTACATGTTGATCTTATCCCCCTTTAATCTCCTCTTTTCAAGAAGAGAATAAATTCAGTTCCTCTAATAATTCCTCATAGCTGAGCTCCTCCATGCCTCTTATCAGTTTGGTTGCCCTTCTCTGCACTTTCTCCAGTTCCCCGATATCCTTTTTGAGAACTGGTGCCCAAAACTGAACTTCATATTCCAGATGAGGTCTTACTATAGATTTGTACAGGGGCAAAATGAGATCTCTCTTTCTGGAGTCCATACCTCTCTTCATACAGCAAAGGACTTTGCTCGCTTTGGAAACCAGGGCTTGACATTGCATGTTATTATTGAGCTTGTGATCTACCAAAACCCCCAGATCCTTCTCCACCATTGTTTCCCCCAGTTGTACTCCCCCTAGTATGTATGATATGCATTTTCTTAGTCCCCAAGTGCATAACTTTACATTTATCAACATTAAACCTCATTTGCCACATAGTTGCCCAATTAGTGCATTGAGGTCGGCTAAATTGGAGACATCCTGTAAGGACGTTATTCCACTGCCTAGCTTAGTGTCATCCTCAAAGACAGAAATTTTACTTTTAATCCCAGACCCTATATAATTTATAAAGATATTAAAAAGTAAGGAACCCAACAATGAACCTTTGGGGTACACCACTGATAACCTTAGACCATTAAGAGTAAAAATCATTAAACACTACTTTCTGAATTTGGTCTTTTAGACAGTTTTCTATTTATTTACAAAAAGATCTTTCCAAACCTGTAGACTTTACTTTACACATGAGCCGTGTGTGGGGAACTGTGTCAAACGCTTTTGCAAAATCCAGGTATAGCACGTCCACTGCCACCCCTCTGCCTAAGGTTTTACTTAGCTCCTCAGCTCCTGATGACGTAGGCAGACCCCCAGAACTACATTTCCCCAGAAGCCATTTTCTACACACAGGCTTTTGGAAGCCAAGGTAGCCACACTGTATTGCTTGAAAAGAAGTCAATGTACTGTATATGCACAAGGAGAGGGGCATGGGGGGCATATGGGGTAAGCAGACTTCTGTATCCCAGCAGGCAGGGCTGACAAGGCTGGTTTCAGTGTAGCAGTGAAACTTTGTCATCGGCCTAAATAGGAAGTTCGGAGCACTCTAGATTTCTGGCAGATCAGCAAGTATTTTTCTGCACATGCAAGCATTTTTAAAGGGATAAAACATGGGGATATGGACATGTATTGCAGGGGTGCATTGTTTTGTTTTTTTGCCCTGACATATACAGTACTTTAAGTGACAAAAGAGAGAATCCTTGGTGGTAAATTATGTTTTTCATGGAGAGTGAAATAATCAGACAGGCCGTAAAACTCGTCATCAGGCATTGCAACCAATGTATTTTTCCTGGGACTTTAAATGAGGCACAGCACATACGACCAATGAATAACTAGTTTCCAACATTGTTTCAGCCCCGGAAAGTTTTACTTCTTAATGACCAGGCCATTTTTTGCAATACGGCACTGCATTATTTTAACTGACAATTGTGTGGTCATGTGACGCTGTACCCATATTAATTGAGCAAAAAGAGGATAAAATGACAACAAGCTAATTAAATGAATCCATATTAATGCATTACATACACAATTAAATATAGAGTTGACCATATACAATCCAACCGGCAATACATAAATAAAACAAAAATGTCATCAATAAACTCTACGTGTTTTGTGACTCTGTTCATTCTTTAGGAGTAGATGCAAGTATAGTATCTGTCATTATGGGGCGTTCCGCAGGCATTCGAATTTCCAGCGAAAGCCCTATAATGTTCTAAATTTGGCGAATCTGGCTCACCCCTAGTGGCAAGGACAGTCTCTGGGATCATTTAGGATTGTACTGACTGTGCTCTATGTACTTCAATGCTTTCTTGCAGTATCAACCAGCCTCTGTACGGGACGCCTCCAAGTTAGATCCTCTGTGGACTTCCTGCACTGCCCTTCTGGAACTCTGGACCTGGGTCCCCCAGCCCCAGCTTGAGGTAGGATCCAGATAGATTTCTTCTAAGCTGCAGCTATCAGCCCGGGGTACTCAGACCTCAGGCTCGGTCTTAACCCATAGGATCAAAGGCCCTGTTGTTCCAGGCCCCAGGCTATTTATGCACACCTCAGTCCCCTACTGGTCACCCTCTCGACCAAGGATTGGCTTAGGTTACATGAATGTTGAGATCAGGGTCTGCCTCTGCCACCTACTATATACCAGAACTTACTGGAATGCAGGCGGAAGTAGTTGAACCTTCACCAGCAGAACCTAGAACAGCCAAAAGTAATTGAACACTGCTCCTCTTTTACAGAGGAGTCAAACATTTGGGGCTCCTACGACCTATGATTCTGGAGATACGGGGCTCCTTGTGCAGCCTGTCAGAAGCTACATACAGTTTAAATACAAGCTGGCACACTCTGTTTGCAGCAGACTGAGAATATGAGCTCACGGTGCCTCTCCTCACTTCTTGTCAGCACTGAGCTCAATTAACATCTTGCAGTCTTGGACCAATGGTAAAGCGCCATTAGCCCCAGCTGTCCAATAAAAATGCTGCAGTGGAAGGGGCGTGACCGGAAGTTGAAGTGGACGGACGTGCCTGTGCTGAGCTCCGCCGAGGCCTCTCAGCATCGCCGTCCATCCTCGCCCACTGGGCGTTTTTTCGTCCCACCGGATCCTCCATCCAGCCGGGGGAACATCTAAGCTCCGGACGGGGCCGTTCTTTTCGGCCGTCCCGACGCCGAAATCGAGCCCGGGGCCGCGGGCGGCGAGACAGGCCGGTCTCCGCCGCCATCTTGCGGCCTATTTCGCACCTCGGGACCTCTGGACGTCGGCTTTCGAGACGCATCCTGAGCCGGATCCAAGGACACTACTCGCCGCTGGGCCCACAGGACCCCCCCGCCTGAGACAGGACTGATGACTGCCCGTCGGAGGCCTGGAGAGGAGCCAGCGCTACAGCCTGAGAGGTGAGATCCGGCGGCCATCTTGGTACACCTGAGGCCTACTGCAGTATACCTGCACGCCTCCTCTGGCAGCTGACTCGCAAATTCCTTCAGCGAGGACATTGACCCCAGTCTCAGCAAAGCCTGTCTCCCCCTGGATAGCTGCCTGCCCGGACCAAACGCCTCTCTACGTCCTGCACATGCACTAGGCCCCACCAGCGGCCATCTTGGTTCACCCAGTTCCTCCTTCCACCCCCTGAGGCCCACATCTGCCCAATCTACACCCTGATTTGTGCCTGGACTCTCCCTGTAACTCAGTGGTGCAGTGTTTCTTGGACTCCCTCCACCACCCCCCCTTGCTCTCTAACCTGCAACATCCTATTTCGGGGTCACACCCCGGGTCCCCCTGCTTGACAGACATGTGATCACTCTATACGAGTCCTAGCCGCCTTCCAATGCTCCCTTATTGCTTACAGTCGCTACTTCCACATGGGGAGCTCCACATGTAACTGAATATATGCCTAGTCCCAACGCCTCATGGTGAAATACGGACCGAAACACCTCCCTCAGTCTCTGTCTCCTGATCTGCGGCCCTCACAGACTCTAGATCGCTTTCTAAGCAGGCCGGCCTCCCCTGTTCCAACTCCAGGTTCTTCCACATATGCACAAGTGGCCTCCCAATTGTCAGTACAAGATAACCCAAGCCCTTTGTCAAGGGGCCACTTGGACACAATGTCCACCCCGGTCACAGTTGAAGTACTTGATGATAAACTGCGAGTTCTCCTGCAAGACTTGACCAGCAATGTCTCTAAGGAAATGGGTAAACTCGCCCATGAATTGCAGGGGGGGGGGCTTGCTCAGATTGGGGAACGGACTGACATCCTGGAAACCAAATTTGACGACTTACTGCAATATGTACACGTCTTGGAAGAAGACAATGCCGGTTTGAAGCAATCCGTCTCGCAGCTCCAGTCCCAACAGGAAGACCTGGAGAACAGGGAACGCCGCCAAAACCTACGCATCAGAGGAGTCCCTGAGACCGTTAGTGAGGGGGATATTAAACCATACCTACTCAGCCTCTTCAATGTTGTCGCCCCTAAAATCCCGGACATAGATTGGAGATTGGATAGCGCCCACAGATCTTTAGCCCCAAAGCCCCCGGCTGGGGCCAACCCTAGAGACATCATTGTATGCTTCCACTACTACGACAGCAAAGAAGCTCTGACCATGGCCACCCGTAACAAGTCTCGTCTGGAATTCAAAGGGGCCAAGATACAAATTTTCAGTGACTTATCCCCCATTACCTTGGCTAAACGTCGCAGCTTTCGCCCTGTAACTACCCATCTGCAGAATCACCAGTTCCCATATCGCTGGGGCTTCCCCTTTCGTCTCTCGGCTACTAAAGATGGGACTCAATACTCCATGAGGGACCTTCAGGAAAGTGAAGCTTTCATACGCAATTTGGGTCTACCACCGCTACCAGACGAAGATCCCGTCCCGCTTCCAACGACGCCCAGACCCGCATCCATCCCAGCACGGATTTGGACCCCAGCTCATCAGAAATCGCAGAAGTCCTTCTCTACTCCCCAGCGTAATTTGCATCCCAGACTGCCTCCTTGAAGAGAACTCTCAAATGCTGTGTTTGGTTTGTCTCGGCCTCGGCCCCTATTTCACCATGTTTTTCCCCCCTTGACAGGGGATGTTCACACCCTTAGTTTTGGGTTGTGACTTTTCTTCTCTCCCCATTTTTGGTTGATTGGGACTATAGTATATTGTTCTTACTGCCGGTAGCTCTTGCTGGAAGGTGGCGGGGTCCCTCCAGATGAGCTGGAACCCCTGATGTGCCTCCTTTTGTTCCGCGGCTGCGGCTGTGGACTCCTGGGTGGTCTTTACCCCCCAGGCCTTTTTTCTAATACTTACGGATTATTTTTCTATTTTTTAGGCCTTTTTTTTGGCCTTTTTTTCATTTTTTGCTCATTATGGATGCTCTCTTTTTCACTCTTTAGATGCATTGTTGTTATTATATGTTTTCACCTGCTTTTCATTCCTAGGATACACCACGGTTCCCAGTATTTCCTTGGTTTGTACAGTTATATTTGTTTATTGTATGTTTATTATGGGTACTTTAAGCTCCAACTACTTGGTACACAATGGCTTTGAGGGTACTTACTTACAATGTTAAGGGCTTGAACTCTATTCATAAGCGTTGGTTGGCTCTGAAGGAGTTCAAGTCCTTCAACGCAGACGTGGTCCTAGTCCAGGAGACTCACTTCCGCCCAGGGGGCTCTCTTAAATTTGCTGCCAAACATTTTCCGGTTTCTTTTATGGCCTCCGACCCCTCTGGTAAAGCAGGGGCTGCGATACTGATTAAAAAAACCTGTCCATTACGGGTTAAGTCCTCATTCCTTGACCCGCAGGGTAGATATATTCTCCTGGACTGTGACTACTTATCCCGCTCTCTTACTATAATTAACATTTACGCCCCCAATTCAGGTCAGATTAAATTCCTCACTGAGGTCTTGGGTACACTGGGCACATATGCCCAGCCATTCATGATCATCGGCGGGGACTTTAACATGACTATGTCCGCTAGGAGGGACAGACAAACCCTATTCTCAGATAACCCCTCCTCTAAAACTGAACGTCAATCCACTGCGTTTCGCAAACTTATTAGGTCCCATAATCTTCTAGACATTTGGAGGATTAAACACCCTACGCACCGGCAATTTTCTTTCTATTCCCCCCCACATAAGATGTACTCCAGATTGGACTATATCTTTGTAACGGCACCTCTACTGACGTCGGCAGTAGCCTCGGAGTTGAACCCCATGACATGGTCGGATCATGCCTCGGTCCAGCTCGACCTCACCCTCTCCTCCTCTACACCCAGGACCTGCCACTGGAGACTTAATGATTTTCTTCTCCGTGATCCGGTCACTGAAGCTCATTTGTCCCAAAGATTAACCGACTTTTTTCAACTTAACGTAGGATCTGTGCGGGACGTGTGCACCCTTTGGGAGGCTCACAAGGCCTTCTTCAGAGGAATATGTATTTCAGCCGGCTCCCGCCTTAAGCGGGACTCGGCTGCGCAGAGGCTAGACATTCTTTCACAATTGCAAAAAGCTGAGGCTCTGCTCTTGTCCTCCCCTTCGGTGTCCCGTCTTCGCACAGTGACCTCCTTACGCGAAAGGTTAAAATCTTTAGATATGCATAAATGCTCTAAAGCCCTACTCTGGGCAAAACAGAAATTTTATGAATTCGCCAACAAGCCTCACAGGATGTTGGTGAATAAGCTCAAACCCTGCCCATTTCACTCCTATCCTGATCTTCTTATTCAGTCAGATGGCACTCCGACTTACTGTCCCTTAACAATGACTAAAGTTTTTGGTGCTTTCTACAAAAAATTATATAACTGCCTAACTTCCGATCCCAATCACGTTTTCTCTCAAGATAGCTTTAATGACTTTTGTACCTCTTTGAAATTGCCAGTGTTGTCCTCTTCACAGGTGGATACCCTTAACGCTGCCGTCACGCCAGAGGAATTGGCAGCGGTTGTAAAAGCACTCCCGCCCCATAAATCCCCAGGCCCAGACGGACTTCCCTATATTTATTATAAAACTTTCCTCCCGACTCTAAGCCCCCACTTGCTAAATCTTTTTTCCTCTTTACAGAAAGGTATAGTGCCTCATTCCCAGTTCCTACATGCGCACATAACGGTTATCCCGAAGCCGGGTAAATCCCCTACCCTACCGGACAATTACAGACCCATAGCCTTACTTAACTCCGATTATAAGATCTTCACCAAAATTTTAGCTAATAGACTTTCCTCGATGATTCCCGCCCTGGTCCATAATGATCAGGTGGGATTTGTCCTGGGTAGACGAGCCGGTGACAACACTAGACGTACCATCGACCTCATAGACCTGCTCGACAAGACATCCCGCCCTGCCATTATTTTAAGTTTAGACGCACAAAAAGCTTTCGACAGGCTGGAATGGCCGTACATGTTTGCCACGCTCCAGCGTTTTGGTTTTTCTGGTTCTTTCCTGTCAGCCCTGCAGGCCTTGTACTCGCTTCCCACGTCCCAGGTCCAATTGGCATCTTATAGATCCCCGCTCTTTACGCATAGTAATGGCACTAGACAGGGATGTCCCCTCTCCCCCCTGCTGTTTATATTATGCCTTGAGCCCTTGGCTGCAGCTATAAGGGAAGACCCGGATATAAGCGGAATCTCCCTCAGACTGAAGGAATACAAGTTGTCTCTTTTTGCCGACGACATCCTCCTCACCTTGACGAAACCTCACATCTCCCTTCCCAAACTTCATACACTCCTGGATACATTCAGTAGACTCTCGGGATATAGGGTTAACACGACTAAAACTGAAGCGCTCCCTATTCACATGTGTGGAGCAGAGAGAGACAGCTTATAAGATACTGATGTTTTGGTACAAAACTCCTGAAATGTTACACAAATACGATCCCTCTATATCTAAGCGGTGTTGGAGGTGCCTACGACATGAGGGCACTCATTATCATATTTTTTGGAGTTGCCCTTTGATTGTACCTTTTTGGTCTATGGTCCAATCCCTACTCCACACTGTGTTGGGGATTGATATTCCTTTGGACCCTAGGCATTATTTACTGGGCCTGCCTGTTGCGACGCTATCTAAATGCGCCAAGAAGCTGACAGCATATATCCTCCTAGCTGCCAAGAGAGTGATCCCTGTTCTCTGGATGTCCTCCTCCCCCCCTACTCACTCACAGTTAATTTCCGCTATTGCATACATACGCAGGATGGAACATATGATGGCTTTGGTACAGGACTCCCTACCTAAATTCTCTAAAATATGGGACAGATGGGACAACTCCATATTTAACCCTGAGGCAACACCCTGATGTGTAGATATGAGCTCTCAGGAAAGTTTCCCCGCGGCTTTTTCCCGGGATCCTAACCCTACGTCCCCTATATAAATTACGGCATTTGGTTTAACTATGCATCTTTGTTTGCGAATCTGTGGTGTATCCTTTTTCCTTTCCCCCCAGCGTGATATATCAAGATACCAACATTTAATATCCCGCCTGCGGCGGTTTTTGCTGTTACATTTGCAATGTTAATTTTGATTGTATGTATCGGAAGCATAAATACTTTGTTCTGTAAAAGAAAACTTTTTCTCAATAAATATACATTAAAAAAAAAAAAAAAAAATGCTGCAGTGGAGTCACGCGTCTCACTGCAGTGTCATAGAAGGGGCATGACAGCGGCGGAGCTGCGAGACCCACCGAGAAGATGGATGTGGCGGACTACAGGGGACAGCGGTGACTTCGCTGGCTCCTGTGTCAGGTAAGTGACACATAATGGGCTACTATGCGATGCATAGTAGTCCATTATGCTTTGCCTTTGCAGGGAATGAAAGAGGAAGTAAACTCATCAGGGTTTACTTCCTCTTTAAGGGGAACCCCGCGTCAAATTTAAAAAAAAATTGACGTGGGGGTCCCCCGTAAAAATCCATACCAGACCCTTTATCCGAGCACGCAACCTGGCAGGCCGCAGGAAAAGAGGGGGGCGAGAGAGTGGCCCCCCTCCCTCCTGAACCTTACCAGGCCACATGCCCTCAACATTGGGAGGAAGCTTTGGGGGTCTGTGACCCCTCAAAGCACCTTGTCCCCATGTTGATGTGGAGAAGGGCCTCATCCCCACAACCCTGGCCGGTGGTTGTGGGGGTCTGCGGGCGGGGGGCTTATCAGAATCTGGAAGCCCCCTTTAACAAGGGGACCCCCAGATCCCGGGCCCCCCCTGTTTGAAATGGTAAGGGGGTACGAAAGTACCCCTACCATTTCACAAAGAAAGTGTAAAAAATTGTTAAATAAGACAAACACACACCCGTCACCTGACCCCGACCCCTCTGACGCAAGGGGAAACCCGGGCTTCCCCGTGACGTATGGGTGACCCTGCCCCCCTCTGATGTAACACATGCAGGTTTCCGTTACATCAGAGGAGGGCGGGGTCACCCATAGTCACTGGGGAAGCCCAAGTTTCCCCTTGCGTCAAAGGGGGCGGGGTCAGGTGACGGGTGGCCCTGCCCTCCGCATATAACAAACATCAGGCCGCTGGGATCCCCACAGTGTCTCCTCCGTGGAGACAGAAGATGGATGGATTCGCTGCGCTGGATCAGATCAGCCATCGCTGGACCCCGGAGAGATGATCATCCATCTATCGCTGGATAGCAAGAGTGAATTAGCACCGCTGGAATCTTTTTTTTATTTTTTTTTATTTTTAATAAAGGAATTTTTCAAAAGTGTGTTTGTTTTATTTAACTATTTTTTACACTTTCTTTGTGAAATGGTAGGGGTACTTTTGTACCCCCTTACCATTTCAAACAGGAGGTGGTCGGGATCTGGGGGTCCCCTTGTTAAAGGGGGCTTCCAGATTCTGATAATCCCCCCACCCGCAGACCCCCACAACCACCGGCCAGGGTTGTGGGGATGAGGCCCTTCTCCACATCAACATGGGGACAAGGTGCTTTGAGGGGTCACAGACCCCCAAAGCATCCTCCCAATGTTGAAGGCATGTGGCCTGGTACGGTTCAGGAGGGAGGGGGGCCACTCTCTCGTCCCCCCCCGCCTCTTTTCCTGCAGCCTGCCAGGTTGCGTGCTCGGATAAAGGGTCTGGTATGGATTTTTAGGGGGACCCTACGTCAATTTTTTTTAACATTTGACGCGGGGTTTTCCTTAATATCCATACCAGACCTGAAGGGCCTGGTAATTGAATTTGGGGGACCCCCACGCTTTTTTTTAAATTTTTTTTATCAATGACTTTCAATGAGTGTTCTCTGTATTACGGAGCCGACAATTCATAATAGCTGGGAGTGATATTAAAGGACTTTTTTTCCTGCATAAATGACACTTTGTGCAGGGACAGTTCTAAGCACCAGAAACATGCGCCCCTTCACAGGCATACTATAGACACCCCCCGGATACGAAATTTAAAGGAATATTACACTTTTATTGTTTCACTTTAATCATTATTAAAATCACTGCTCCCGAAAAAGTTCATCCAGCATGGCGTCGGTGGAGCTGCTCATGGCGCGGCTGAGGGAACAGGCGGCGGAGCGGGGGGATGGATGGCTGCAGGACACCTTAGAGGGTTTATTGCGGATGCCTGCAGAGGAGCTCGGCGGGGAGGTGAGGAGCGGTACTAGGACACGCCGCTCGCGGCCGCCCAAATGTTTTTCTCCGGCCCGTGAGGGGGGGCAGGGCGGGTGGCGGGCGGCGGTTCTGCGGCACGGGCGACAGCACCCCCGGCCATGCGGCAAGCAGCGGACTTTAACAGCTCCCCTATCACTGATCCCAGGATGGCTGGGGTGGCCACGCGGGGGAGGCGAGGTGCAGCGGCAATGGCGGCCATACACAGAAGGAGGGGTGAGTCGCAGAGCGCGGGCCCCGCCCCCCGGACGGATTCCAGAGCGATGGTGGAGGGTGTCAGCAGGGAGAGAGCTGGGGTCCCTGGGCTTGTTGCTGCAGCGGCAGGGGATGCTCCACGGATGGCCAGAGGACGGATGGGACCAGCAGAGACCAGAGCGGAGGCTGCCAGGTCCGTGGTACCATGCGCCAGATCTGGCAAAGCTGTCCACAAGTCGTGGGGGGGCACGCAGCACGCAGGAGGAGTCGCATGACCGCGGCTGCAGCGGCATCCAGGTCCGAGCTACCTGGAGGGCTGTCGTCTTCAGAGGATGAGGAGTTGGAGCTGCGGGACGAGGATGACTCGGCGGGGGTGGACGAGCCAGCCCCCACTTCCAGGAGGAGATCGTTGCTGGAGAACAGACATTCCGCTGATGGGGCGTCACCTGTGCAGCCTGGTAAGTCCCCTATACATGTATCTGTTGCGTGTGATTCGGGTGCTACAGGGGGTGGGGGACGTGTGTGTGGGGAGGCTGGGGGTGATGGTACAGCGGGGCTTGGGGGTGACTCTGCGGGTTTGCTGGGGTTTTTGGCGGGGATTAAGGATTTGGTAACAAGGTTTGAGCAGGGTTGGGCCGGCGGCTGCGTGGGTTCCGGAGTCCGTGGGGGCGGTCGGGACAGGCGCTACGGTGGCCCCGTCGGTTGTGGAACCTTTGCCTGGTGGGAGCGTGGTAACTGGGGTGGTGGGGGCGGCGACGGCGCCCCCGGTTGGAGAGAAGGTTGCGATTGCGGCCGACAAACCCAGTCGGCAGGACATTACGAGGTTGGCGGACGCGGCCAGTTGTGAGGTCTACGTTTGTTTTGAGGGGCCGTTAGGGGCTCATCTGAAACAGGAGGTGCGGGAGAAGTTGTGGAAGGGTGAGTATGTGGAGATATTCTCCCTTCTGCCGCTGGAGAAGTTCAACCTGGATAGGGTAAAGCCAGATGACTCTAAGAAGGAGGATGTAGAAAAGCGTAGGTATAGGTTGATACCGCGAACGTTTTCCAATTGGCTACAGGCGTTCGCTATCATGGCGAGCATCATAGGCGAAAAGCACCCCGAACATTGTTCGGCGCTTTTCTGTTATCAGGATGCCATAGGGGAGGCCTATCGGGTCTATGGTGGAAAGGCTTGGCTTCGTTATGACGAACAGTTCAGGCAGCGGCAGGGACAAGGACATCAGCTTGTGGATGCGATTGATGACGACGGCGAGGGCCCCCAGGGCAGTTTTTTCATGGGGGGGCGCGGACCTTCGTCCCCAGGACAGTCGGCCGGAAATAAAAAAGGGGTGTGTTGGCAATACAATTCAGGGGTGTGAAGTTTGGGAGCGGCTGCAGGTTCAAACACGAGTGTTCCGGATGCGGCGGATCACACCCGGCGTCCAGATGCTTTAAACAAGGAAAAGGCTGCCCTGGAGAAGCTAACAACAAGAGGGAGGACCCCGGTGATGGTGGAAAGGATGCAGCCATTTCTCGGTAGGTATCCCGATTGGGCGGAGGCTCAGGTTTAGGAATTGGGTTTTGCGCAAGGTTTTCGGATTCCATGTTCGCTGGCAGTAGTTCCCTCGTTGGCACCCAATCTAAAGTCAGCGCTGCAACATCCGGAGGTGGTTTCTGAGAAACTGCGGAAGGAAGTTGCATTGGGTAGGATGAGTGGCCCCTTTTTAACCCCTCCTTGGCCAGACTTGGTGGTGTCTCCGCTGGGTGTGGTGCCCAAGAAAGAGCCTAATAAGTTTAGGCTCATCCATCACCTATCCTTTCCTAAGGGCGGGACGGTTAACGATGCGATCGACCAGGAGGCGTGCTCGGTGTCATATACGTCGCTTGATGCGGCGGTGCGCTGGGTGCGAAAGTACGGAAAGGGGGCGCTGATGGCCAAGGCGGATGTGGAATCGGCCTTTCGGTTATTGCCGGTTCATCCAGACAGTTTCCGTTTGTTGGGGTGCCATTGGGCTGACGGTTTCTACGTTGACCAATGCTTGCCGATGGGTTGTTCGATTTCGTGCGCGTTGTTCGAACAATTCAGTTCCTTCATGGAATGGGTGGTGTGGGATGTGTCCGGGGTGAATTCAATCATTCACTACCTGGACGATTTTTTGTGTATAGGGCCGGCGGGTTCTAAGCTATGCGCGATTTTGTTGGCATCATTACAACATGTGGCGGGCAGGTTTGGCATTCCGCTGGCCCCGGACAAGACGGAGGGACCTCGCTCGGTCATTACGTTCTTGGGCATTGTCCTTGATTCCGAGGCCATGGAATGCCGGTTGCCGGAAGGTAAGCTGGTGGACTTGCGAAGGGAGATCGCTTGGTTGTTGGGTGCGAAAAAAGTTCAGTTGCGGGTTTTGCAATCAGTGCTGGGCAAGCTCAATTTTGCTTGCCGTATTCTGCCGATGGGGAGAGTTTTTAGCCTTAGGTTGGCGGCTAGTACTGCGGGTGTTCGGTCTCCTACACATTTTGTGCGTTTGGTGCGGTCGCACAAGGAAGACTTGAAGGTGTGGAATACCTTCCTAGAGTCTTTCAATGGTAGAGCAATGTGGATGTCAGGTCCGGTCAGCAATTTTGACCTGGAGCTTTTCACAGATGCTGCAGGTGCTTCGGGTTTTGGTGCCTTTTTTCAGGGACGCTGGAGTGCTGGCCCGTGGCCTCCTTCTTGGGTATCTGCGGGATACACCAAAAATTTGGTTTTACTGGAACTGTTCCCGGTGGTTCTGGCGGTGGAGCTGTGGGGTGCAACGTTTAAGGACCTGAAGGCACGTTTTCACGTAGACAACATGGGGGTGGTGCAGGTTCTTAACAGGAACTCGGCATCGTCACCGCCGGTTGTGCGGTTGTTGCGACATTTGGTGTTGCGTTGTCTCCAAATGAATATTTTCCTTCATGCAGTGAAGTGCACGTGGAGAATGTGCACGTGGAGAATGTGGTGGCGGATGCTCTTTCACGGTTCCAGTGGGAGAGATTTCGGGAGTTGGCGCCAGCTGCAGATCTGCATGGCACGCCGTGTCCCGCAGGGTTGTGGGAGATAGCTGTGGGTGAGTCTCTGGAGGGGAGTTGAATGGTTTTTAGGGTTGGTAGCTGCAGGTGTACTGACCGGGGGAAATTTCCCCTTCCTTGGGGGTGGTATGCGGGAGTGACGAAGGTATGTCGTAAATCAAAATGCAAAAAATAAATAAATAAATAAATAAAAATGAAAAAAAAAAAACATAAAAAACTAAAATACAAAATACAAATGGGATGTGATAAGGGGGACTTGGGGGGTGGTTTTCTCGTTCTGAGCTTTGTTTTCAGTTGGTGTTTGTTTTCGGGCATCGGAGGCGATAATTGGGGAGTTTCGTTCTCTGCTACCGGGTGCTGTTTGTGTTGGCGTATGGTAAACTTTTGGGTTGGGTTAAGTTGTCATGGCCAGCGGGGTGGTCTCGGGGAGTTTGGTGGATGGTTGCGGTGCTGGTACACACCGCAGGGTGCTTAATTATGCAAAAAAACAAAACAAAAAACACATGGCTGGGAAACTGTAGGGGGATTGTCCTTACTTAATGGTTGCATGGGGCTGCACTGGGGCGGGGTGTGGTTGGTGTGTTTTTTGTGTTTGGGGATCGTAAGAGGTTTAAGGCTAAATGGTTTGGGAGTTGGAGTGGTTTGTCATGCATGGTTTCTCTGTTTTCTTCTATTTTCAGATTCAGCGAAGGGTTTGGTCTGGATAATGAGCCATTCCTATGTTTGCTGGGGGGCACGGAGGGGTGATGCCAGGAGGGGGGGCAGACAGCTGGGATTTGCACGGCAGGAGGTCTGCGTCAAATGGTTCGGCTTTCCTGGTATGTTATGGGGGAGGTTGGTTTCGGAGGTTCACCGTTTTGCGCTCAGGGATAGGCCCCCAGATGTTTTAGTCATTCATGCCGGGGGTAATGACCTAGGGTCGCGATCCATGATTGACTTTACTAGGGACATTAAAGTGGATGTGGGGCGGTTGATGACCGATTTTCCTGAAACGGTCATTGTCTGGTCTGACATGGTGGCCCACACGACATGGCGGTTTGCCAGGTCCGTGGAGGGAGTTATTAGGGCAAGGAAGAAGGTGAACAGAGCGGGGAGCAACTTTATGGTTAGGAACGGAGGTCTGGCCATCCACCATTTGGAGCTCGAGTTTGAGACCTGGAGGTACCTGCGAGCTGATGGAGTACACCTGAATGATGTGGGCATTGACCTATGGACTCTGGGCCTGCAGGAGGGCATAGAAAGAGCGCTCCGGGTGTGGCGGGGCATTCGGGAATAAGTAGGTTACTCCCTCATGCTGTGGCGGGTGTTGGTCTGTGCAGGGGAAGGAGATATGGCAAAAGAAAAGTTCAGGAACAATAGCTGGATGGCTCCTGATGGTGGTTTCTGGACAACTAAGGTTAGACGGAAAGTGTTATGGGGCACTGCGGACAGTGTTTGTCTCTGAGCCTGCTTGTCGGCTTGAGGCCTAATATTACACTTGGAGAGGAAACGCAGTGCCAGTTGGTTATTTGTTTTTGAGGTTTACAAAAAGTGCCTGCACAGACCAATGCCAGATAGTATTTATAACAGAAGTTTTTTTATTCATACAGAATTTTATTGGATTTATTTGTTATTTGTTATTTAAATAAAGTAGGCCGCTACGGCCTTTGTTACTCCAACTCGGTGTTGTCTCAAGTTAATGGGTAAAAAAGAGGGGTAAGTTGGGGGTTGGAATGATTCATATCTGGTATACAACAGTCATGTATCTGTATTATATACAGAGTGGTGTGTGTATATATATTATACACAGAGCGGTGTGTATCTGTATTATATACAGAGTGATGTGTGTATATATATTATACACAGAGCGGTGTGTATCTGTATTATACACAGAGTGATGTGTATATATATATTATACACAGAGCGGTGTGTATCTGTATTATACACAGTGCGGTGTGTATCTGTATTATACAGAGTGGTGTGTATCTGTATTATACACAGTGTGGTGTGTATCTGTATTATACAAAGAGCGGTGTGTGTATCTGTATTATACACAGTGTGGTGTGTATCTGTATTATACACAGAGTGGTGTGTATCTGTATTATACACAGAGCGGTGTGTATCTGTAATATACACAGAGCGGTGTATATCTGTATTATACACAGAGTGGTGTGTATCTGTATTATACACAGAGCGGTGTGTGTATCTGTATTATACATAGAGCGGTGTGTATCTGTATTATACACAGAGCGGTGTGTGTATCTGTATTATACACAGAGTGGTGTGTATCTGTATTATACACAGAGCGGTGTGTGTATCTGTATTATACACAGAGCGGTGTGTATCTGTATTATACACAGAGCGGTGTGTATCTGTATTATACACAGAGTGGTGTGTATCTGTATTATACACAGAGCGGTGTGTGTATCTGTATTATACACAGAGTGGTGTGTATCTGTATTATACACAGAGCGGTGTGTGTATCTGTATTATACATAGAGCGGTGTGTATCTGTATTATACACAGAGCGGTGTGTATCTGTATTATACACAGAGCGGTGTGTATCTGTATTATACACAGTGTGGTGTGTATCTGTATTATACACAGAGTGGTGTGTATCTGTATTATACACAGAGTGGTGTGTATCTGTATTATACACAGAGTGGTGTGTGTATCTGTATTATACACAGAGTGGTGTGTATCTGTATTATACACGGAGCGGTGTGTATCTGTATTATACACAGAGTGGTGTGTGTATCTGTATTATACACAGAGTGGTGTGTATCTGTATTATACACGGAGCGGTGTGTATCTGTATTATACACAGAGTGGTGTGTATCTGTATTATACACAGAGTGGTGTGTGTATCTGTATTATACACAATATACAATGTTTATTATATCTGCAAACAAGAATAAAGATGATTCTCTTTCCAGTTTTTTCTTAGTCTGCTTCCAAACCTCTTAAAACTTCTCTTAATATATTCCGCAGGTCTAAAATGCCCCCTACTGTTAGCAATAATTAATACAACATTACCTCCCCCTTCTATCCCTGGCAGGTAATGGCACTCCTGGGGGTAGAGTAAGAATATTTCAGTTGAGGAATGGTCACTGTCCTGTCTTCTTACACCCAGCCTTGTATAATACATCATTTAAATGTCTGAGTCACAACCTGTGCAAGAGAGATAAAGGCCAATGGACAGCCGACTAAGGAGAACAAAATCAAACTTCCTACAGGGCTCCAAGTCCTGATGTTCCACACTTATTGTAACTCCTTCGTTAGTTTTACTGCCACCACCTTACCTACATTTTCCAGCTCTGTGCATGACTCTGCCCCTTAGGTGATCATTTCCTGCAACATGATCAGTGCTGTACAATCTATCCTACTCATGTCCATGCAAGTATGGAATGCTTTCCTTATATCTAAAATCCTGAAAATTAATCAGATCCCAGGGGTGAGAATATCTCACTGTATATAGTCTTCTTAACCACTTTCCGCCCACGCAATAGCTGAAAGATGGCTACAGTGTGGGCTTCGAGTGCTGGGAGGGCGTCTGTAGACCTCCCTGCGGCGCACTCTGTGATTGTGAAATCACAGAGAAATCACAGAACAGGGAAAAGGGCCAATCACAGCGGCCCTTTACCACGTGACCAGCTGTCAGCCAATGGATATTCATAACTCAGTTTCACTGCAGCGCATCATACTAATGCCAAGGGTAATAGTGACACCTACTGGCAACAGGGAGGAACTGCAGTTATACCTGAGCTTAGGAGAAAACCCAAATGATCACTAAAGCCCCATACACACTATCAGATTTTCTGCAGATTTTTGTCTTCAGATTTACCAAAACCATATAATATGAGGTCAAACCTTAGGAGTTTCAATTAGTATGCAATCAGGCAGGCCCTTGCACTACATGGTTTTGGTAAATCTGAAGACAAAAATCAGCATAAAATCTGATAGTGTGTATGGGGCTTTAGAATAGAGCTTCTACATCAGGGGTCTCAAGCTGGCGGCCCTCCAACTGTTGCAAAACTACAAGTCCCATAAGGTCTTGCAAGGTTGACAGTCACAAGCATGACTCCCTCAGGCAGAGGCATGATGGGACTTGTAGTTTTGCAACAGCTGGGGGGGCGCCAGTTTGAGACCCCTGTTCTACATGAATAAATAAAAGCTGATCATTATAAGCACCCCTGTCAGTGTTAATCGGTTTGTCTCATCCATGTAAACAGACACATCTGCAAAACAGCTAGTTCTTTTGAAAAACCAGAGGCTTACTGGATGGATCACCAGATGAAAATAAAAGAAAGAAAGCCTAAAAAAGAAAACTAATGCAGCCATCACATCTAAATCCTTGTACACACGGTCGGACATTCCGACGGAAAATGTCCAATCGGACCGTGTTGTCGGATAATCCGACCGTGTGTGGGCTCCATCAGACTTTTTCTGTCGGAATGTGCGACCAACAAAGTTTGAGAGCTGGATATAAAAAAATTTCGACAACATGATCCCATCGGACTTTGTCCGATCGTTTGTAGAGAATTCTGATTGGACAAAAGTGCCATGCATGCTCAGATCAAATTCCTAGACCAACGCTATTGGCTACTAGCCTGAACGTAGTCCCGTCGTAACTAAATAATGTCATCACGTTACGAACGATCGGATTTTCCGACAACTTTGTCCAACCGTGTGTATGCAACAGTTTCGGGCAAAATCTGTCAGACAAAATTGTTGTCGGAATGTCCGACCGTGTGTACAAGGACTAAGAATTGGTAAGCTGTGATCTAATAAATGTTTGCTTTTGGGTTTAGTATGCTTTGGGATGACAGAAGAGGGGGATTTTCATTTATCCCCTAATGTATGGCTAGTCTTAGCTAAATAAGGTATTACAAAGCATTCCCTGCTAAAAAAAAAAAAAAAAAAAAGGGTTTACGGCGTACCCCACCCGCACCAATCATCCTTGCTGTCTTCAATTTTTTTTTATGTCTATGCGTCTCTGCATTTCATAGCTTAACTGGCCTGAATGTGAGAAAAACTGTTCCCTTAATGTAATAAAATCCTTCCCTGTTGTAGCATAAAACTACACAGGGGAATTTTCGTTGCTCAGTCATGCAACTAAAATTGAAAGAAATTGATCTCTCTATTGCATTATTTTTAATGTGAGTTGCTACACAAGAGATTCTGAGTAGCGGCGAGACTGAGTCCCAGGATCTGCGATCACACGGTGATACAAGTTCATTGCATGTAGCCCTATCCTTAACCACTTGCTTACTGGGCACTTAAACCCCCCTCAGTCCCAGACCAATTTTCAGCTTTCAGCGCTGATGCACTTTGAATGACAATTGCGCGGGCATACAACACTGTACCCAAATGAAATTTTTATCATTTTTTTCCCACAAATAGAGCTTTCTTTTGGTGGTATTTAGTTACAGCTCGGAGTTTTATTTTTTGCTAAACAAACAAAAAAAGATGCAAAAAAAAAAATCATGTTTTAATAGTTTGTTATAAAATTTTGCAAACGGGTCATTTTTCTCCTTCATTGAAGTGCGCTGATTAGGCGGCACTGATAGGCTGCATTGGTGGGCACTGATGGGCTGCATTGGTGGGCACTGATGGGCTGCATTGGTGGGCACTGATGGGCTGCATTGGTGGGCACTGATAGGCTGCACTGGTGGGCACTGATAGGCATAGTTAAGGCGGCACTAATAGGCACAGATAAGGCGGCACCGATGGGCACAGATAAGGCGGCACTGATGGGCAAAGATGGGCACAGATAAGATGGCACGGATAAGTGGCACGGATGGGTGGCACGGATGGGCACTGATAGGTACCACGGATAGATGGAACTGATGGGCACTGATAGGTGGCACTGATAGGTGGCTCTGATAGGTGGCACTGCTGGGCACTGATGGGCGGCACTGCTGGGCACTGATGGGCGGCACTGCTGGGCACTGATGGGCGGCACTGGGGTGCAGCACCTTTGAGGCAGATTGTGGGCACTGTGGGTGGCACTGTGGGCACTATGGGCACTGCTGGGTGGCACTGACGGGGGGCACTTACTTTTATTCAGGATGGCACTGCAGGGGGCAGGTGGGCACTGGCAGGGGGCAGGTGGTCGCTTGTATTGCTGGCCGTGATCGGGACTGATGTCCCGATCACGGCCGCCGGTGATCGGCTTTTTTTTTTTCTCCTCGCGCTGTCAGCGCGAGGAGGAATAATAGCCGATTACCGGCTCCATTCTATCACCTGATCAGCTGTCATTGGCTGACAGCTGATCACGTGATAAGGGGTCGGGATCGACCCCTTGCACGGATCGGTGATCAGGCGAGTCTCATGGACTCGCCGATCACAGAGCACGCCGCGCGCGCCCCTCAGGGGGCGCGCAGGCCGCTCGTGCACGGGACGACGTCAATAGACGTAGTCCCGGAAAAGTAGGTCCACGCTAATGCCGTCATTTGGCAATAGCGCGGATCCCAAGTGGTTAAAGTGATTGTTAACGATCACCTTGTAAAACAACCCATTCATTTTAAAATAGAATTGAAAGGCAAAATATTTTTGTATAGATATAAAAAAAAACAAAAAAAAAAAAACAATATAAATACCCTTTTCCCCTTTTTTATAAGTGATCACATTCCCTCTGTTCTCAGCTGTATAAGAGCTGGGGGAGGAGAAGCAGCAGCACACTGAGCTTCCCAGTGTATGGCTGTGCAACAGGGGTGTGTCAGGACAAGTCTGATCATTGGAGGAGAGTACACGGAGTTCCCAGCATAGCTAGAGAACTGACCACTGTGTGTTCTCCTGCTTAGTGTGGTCAGTTTTTAATTGGAAGGGAAGGGGAGTGATGGGAACACTGGGGTTTTCACACAGAGGAAACAGGATACTTTCTCATGCAAGTACGGTGCCTTGCAAAAGTATTCACACCTCTTGAAATTTTCCACATTTTGTCAGGTTATAACCAAAAACGTAAATGTATTTTATTGGGATTTTATGTGATAGGTCAGTGATGGGGAACCTTGGCACCCCAGATGTTTTGGAGCTACATTTCCCATGATGCTCAACTACACTGCAAAGTGCATGAGCATCATGGGAAATGTTCCAAAACATCTGGGGTGCCATCGCTGTGATAGACCAACACAAAGTGGCACATCATTGTGAAGTGGAAGGAAAATGATAAATGGTTTTTAACATTTAAAAAAAAAAAAACATGTGAAAAGTGTGGGGGGTACATTTATATTCAGCCCCCCTCAGTCAATACTTTGTAGAACCGCCTTTCCCTGCATTACAGCTGCAAGTATTTTTGCGGATGTCTCTACCAGCTCTAGAGAGTGACATTTTGCCCATTCTTCTTTGCAAAATATCTCAAGCTCTGTCAGATTGGATGGAGAGCGTCTGTGAACAGCAATTTTCAAGTCTTGCCACTGATTCTCAATTGGATTTAGGTCTGGACTTTGACTGGGCCATTCTAACACATGAATATGCTTTGATGTAAACCATTCCAATGTAGCTCTGGCTGCATGTTTAGGGTTGTTGTCCTGTTTGGAACCTCCACCCCGGTCTAGAGCCTTTTGCAGACAGTTTTTCTACTAAGATTCTCCTGTATTTGGCACCATCTATTTTCCTATCAACTCTGACCAGCTTCCCTGTCCCTGCTGAAGAAAAGCATCCCTACAACATAATGCTGCCACCATCATGTTTCACGGTGGGGATGGTGTGTTCAGGATGATTTGCAGTGTTAGTTTTCTGCCACACATAGCATTTTGCTTTTAGGCCAAAAAGTTAAATTTTGGTCTCATCTGACCAGAGCACCTTCTTCCACAATTGCTGTGCCCCTCATATGGCTTCTCACAAACTGCAAATATCTTATGGCTTTTTTTCAACAATGGCTTTCTTCTTGCCACTCTTCCATAAAGGCCAGGTCTGTGGAGTACACAACTAATAGTTGTCTCGTGGACAGAATCTCCCACCTGAGCTAAGAAAAAAGAGCAAAAAAAGGACAGATCGAATACCTGTCCTTAATGGCTAATTGGGACTTTACAAGATGCGTTGGTCTGTCAAGAGGTAAGCATATCAACGCACATAGTTTAGAAAGACATTCATTTTATTACAAAAAGAGTTCATGGATTAAAAACAACATTTAGGGCACATCAAGTGACCCAAATTAATAAAAGCAGAACAATTGATGCTAGGGTATATTATGCAGCCAACGCGTTTCACAGTTGTAGTCACTGCTTCAGGGCTATAGCCTAAGAATCCATGTATCTTAATACTGACACCCAAGTAGCAAATGGTGGAGACAGACAGCATTCCATGTCAACACAAGCGATGCCAGAGTTTCCTCAGTGGTTTCATGGATGTTGAAACATGTGAATGAATAAAACGATCTTATAAAATAAATGTGTCCAAATTGGTCAAGCAACGGTTCGTCAGGCGATGAAAGAAATTCGAAATTCCATCTGGTAATTGAAGCCAGGGGAAAACCCCTCCTGAAGTCAAAACAACAAGGGTTGCCAGGTACATCTCCATGCGTCCTGCCACACCACTGTGATATGAGTCCCACCTGAGCTATGGATCTCTGAAGCTCCTCCAGAGTTACCATGGGCCTCTTGGCTGCTTCTCTGATTAATGCTCTCCTTGCCCGGCCGGTCAGTTTAGGTGGACGGCCATGTCTTGGTAGGTTTGCAGTTGTGCCACATACTCTTTCCATGTTTGGATGATGGATTGAACAGTGCTCCGTGAGATGTTCAAAGCTTGGGATATTTGTTTTATAACCTAACCCTGCTTTAAACTCCTCCATAGCTTTATCCCTGACCTGTCTGGTGTGTTTCTTGGTCTTCAGGATGCTTTTTGTTCACTAAGGTTCTCTAAGAAACCTCTAAGGGCTTCACAGAACAGCTGTATTTATACTGAGATTAAATTACACACAGGTGGACTCTATTTACTAATTAGGTGACTTCTGAAGGCAATTGGTTAGACTAGATTTTAGTTAGGGGTATCAGAGTAAGGCCGGGTTCACACTGCTGCGGGGGGAGATCCGGATGTGATTCGCACCGCACTGCATTGCAAATCACATCCGATCTCCGTAGCGATGCGAGTTCAGCCATACAGATAGTATGGCTGAATTCGCATCGCTCCCACAGCAAACTCGCACGGGACCCTTTTTTTGGTCCGCAACAGAATCGGATCGCATGGGTGTTCACACCATGCGATCCGATTCCTGTGCGAGTGTGCAGATCGCACTGCGATATGCGGACGGATCTGGGGGTGTCATTAACATTTCATTGACACTCCCAGCCGTTCGCATAGGGCAGTGTGAACTGCCGGCGGGAGTCTTGCGATGCGGGAAAACGCCGCGGGTTCGCGGCGTTCCCGCATCGCTGTGGTGTGAACCCAGCCTAAAGGCGGCTGAATACAAATGCACGCCATACTTTTTATTTGTAAAAAAATTTGAAAACCATTTATCATTTTCCTTCCACTTCACAATTATGGCCACTTTGTGTTGGTCTATCACATAAAATCCCAATAAAATACATTTATATTTTTGGTTGAAACATGGCAAAATGTGGAAAATTTGGAGGGGTATGAATACTTTTTCAAGGCACTGTACATGGTTCAGCAGGCACGTATCAGGAATTTGAAGTTTTGGGTAACAAACTTTTTTTTCCGTTTAACCCAGTAGGCTGGATGAAAAATAACTGACAGCTCCTGTTGGAGCCCCTGTACTAACCATCCAATGTTGATATAGTGATCTCCCCTGCTGTGCTATTGTGTTCTGAAAGGAGGACCAGCGGCAGTACTGATATTTTTTTTATGATAGTTCGTACGAATGTGTGGTTGAAAATCAACTTCTGTATGGTCAGCTTAAAGCCAAGTACACAATAAAAACCGTCCGGCATTCAGCCGTGTGTATGTCGAGCCTGTCTGACAGAAGCTGGCCCTTCGGAAAACCAGCAGTCGACGGGCTCCCAATCAGCATTCTCAACCAATGGCATTTCGGGTACGTTATGCTCCTCCCCATTGAAATGCATTGAAAACGCAGCATGAACGCATCAATAACGCACCGGTGTTAAGTTTGTGATGTGTTTTTCGAGTCACATGACCTATAAAAACACACCATAAGCACAGTAAAATCGTGGTAAAATTGCCTGCAAAATCGCCCGTTTTCGGCACCATTTTCTCTTATTGGAAAATACTGATGTAGCACTGTCCCCATAGGGCTTGCTGAGTGTTGACTTTGTAGGTCTCTTTCTGATTACCTGCAGCTGGTTGCCAACAGTTTCCACTGGGCTGCCAAGGATTCCCACTTAGTTGCTAGGGGTTCCCACTTTGGTTGCTAGGGGTTCCCACTTAGTTGCTAGGGGTTCCCACTTTGTCCCACCCATCTCCCGCTTGCTCATTATGCAATGACCAGTCCAGGGTATTTGTGTTTTATTTTGGAACTTTGATGGGAGAAGGGGTGAGTGGGATACTCCAACTGGAAGTATTAACAAAGGATAAGGACAACTTTCACTTGACCTCTCCAGATTAGCCATACAGCCACATGTACGGAGTAGTTAAGTCTTCTTGCTCTTACTAACAGCAAACTTGATGCACTACATTATCTTCAGGATACTCTCCATTTAGGAGGTGCAACTTTTAAAGAAGACCTACCCTGATCTCCACATGCCTACAGGCAGGACAAGAAGAGGCGATACATTTCTCCTACAACTACACAGACAGCAATTTAAAAAAAACTGCCAGGGGTTCTAGCTCTTCCCTATCCTATCCAACATTAGACAAATAGCCTTTACATACACATGAATGGTTTGCCAGTTTTTCACCCTACTCTGTTTGTCTTTTTTCATGGCAGTGTTGTATAATGAGGGAGAGCAACTGCCTGGCTCATGGGTGACTTCACTGATCCACTGAGCATGGTACCCGGCGCTGGTCACTTAGGGAACACCTGCAGGGCAACCCGGCTTGACCTACCTAGCATTGCCGGAATACTCTCAGACCCATCTTTTGGGCTTAGTCGGCAATGGACCTCACTCTCACCCCAATTCAATGGGCCATTTCCAGGAGATGTCCCCATATAAGTACAAAGATGGAGCAGCGGAGTGGATTGTTGACCAGCAATAAAGACACAGGTGACAAAGGGAACGAAATTCTGTCTCACGCTCCTAACAGAGACCCTTTTGTCAGACCAATAATTTGAAACAAAATCTTCCAATAAGATTATATGTACATTACGACCAACAAACAACCAACAACTGCCCCAACCTATAACTGCAAGGCGCACATGGAAGGGCAACGCATATCAAACAACATCAAAGAAAAATTCTCAGCTCAACTTACCAGCCAGCCTGCAAAAACCAAATTATCCTGTCTAACAGTTCATGATAAAAACATGGGCTTAGTTTGTAAATATTTGCAAATACATGCATAAGCTGCAGAGGCTGCGTCAAGGCACCTCAGTATTATCTGCAGTCCTAACACTATAGATTTTGAGAGCTTACATAGTGTGGGCACATATATAATAAAGGATAGATTGATTATTTTATATTTGCTCCTACTATGGAAGCTCTCAAAAGGTATAGACTTAGGCAGATAATATCGGGGTGCATTGATGCAGTATGTATTTGCAAAAGTGTGCAAACGAAACCCCTGCTTTTAATGTGAACCGTTAGACAGGACTACTCTGTTTGTTGCAGGCTAGCTGGTAAGTTGAGCTGGGAATTTTTCTTTGTTGTTGTTTTGATATCTGTACATTTAACATACTCTTACCTTTAAAGTAGGGCTGTGGAAATTGAAGATTAATTCCTCGATTAATCAATTAATTTTTTTGATCAGTACCCATCACCCCCCCTCCCCCCCCCCCCCCCCCCCCCCCCCCACCGTCTTCCAGGTCATCGGGGAGTTCCGTCGGAGATCCGGTGACGTCATGGACATCAACGTCACTGGACTCCTCCCCCCTTCCCCAAGTGCCTCCATTTGCTAATTATGGGAAGGGGGGAGGAGTCTGGTGAAGTTGAAGTTCTGATTGAACGTAACGTGTACGGGGGAGGAGCTACGCATGACATCACCCTCTGCTGCCCTACGGAACTAACACGATTGTCGGCTTTACATGCTGTGTTTTTATCATCTTTATGTGAGTAGTTTGTGTTTGAACACAAAAATGTCATCTTAATTGTCGAGTGAATGATTAATCGAATCCGAAGTTTTTAATCAGTAACAGCCCTATTTTAAAGCCTCCTTTGTTTAGACATTTAAAGGACCTAATACTGTTGCTTGGTACCACCATCTTGGATGTAATGTCGGCAATCCCAGCAGACTCAGAGCTGTCATTTAAGATATTGCGGTATTCCTCAACGATTCTCCTCCGGCAACTACATACAAAGTAAAAGGAGATGAAAGGAGGGGGAGCACAGACAGTAATTAGACACTTTCAGAAGGGGAGAGGACTCTGATTAGCAAGTAAGCATGTGCTAGGGAATTCACCATGGAAGGAAATAAAAATATATACATTGTCAAACCTATTGATTTAACTCAAAGATATAGTTCATTTCCTCAGCTGTTTTGATGTGAAGCAATCAACATTTACTCACCTGATCCTCCTGCCTGACAGTTGGCACTCCTCCGTGCTCCAGTGGTGGACCTTGGCATCATTATGTATGTATGTATTATGTATGGCTTAATGATGTCAGGACCTGAAGCATTTTGGAAAAAACATTGCAGGAACTGTGGTCTGGTCTAGCAGTGCAGAGGAGCGGAGGTATGGGTAAGTAGATCTTCTTTTCTAAATCCTGAGATATGTCAGAGTTGGAGGCTCTTTCCCACCCAAAGTCTCTCTGAGCCTCCGAATTCTGGGCTCCATAAAGGACTTAATCTTGGGAAAATGGTAAGTCAGTTTTCCCCCTTTTTACTGGAACACCTCAACCTGCATGGATAAGAACACCTGAGTACTCTGACAAGTCGGATCCCAAGTTGCTGTAATGTGAACCGGTGTCTTTTCAAGAACTGTCCGCCATCAGATAGTGTCCGCCCTGTACTGCGCTTGCTCAGTACGGAGGAGAAGAAGACGCCGAAAGTCTCCGAAGATGAACGGTGCCTGCGCACTTAATAGTACCTTCTGCCCTGAGTCCAGGTTCAAGCACCACCATCCAAGTGGACATAGAGTTAGAATAAAAATATGCCGAGCGAAGCAAGGCCGTGCCCGAAGCGTGGCGAGTGAAGCGAGCCTGCGAGGGGCCCTCTTACAAAGGGGCTGCTGTTTTACATTATCTATATCCACTTGGATGGTGGGGCTTGAACCTGGACTCAGGGCAGAAGGTACTATTAAGTGCACAGGCACCGTTCATCTTCGGAGACTTTCGGCGTCTCCTTGTCCTCCGTACTGCGCAAGCGATGCGCCTGCACAGTACGGGGCGGACACTATCCAATGGGGGGACGCTTCTCGGTAGAACATGGGCACTAAGTGGTTAATACTGCTTTAAGCGATCAATTTCCCCTGGGCAGTGGATTGATATTTGGTCTGTATACGGTGGTTGTCATCCCACAGAGGTCATGTAAAGTTCAGACATGCATCTAGAGGCAGAGTTAAAACACCTAGGGAAACAATTATGGAACCATAAAAAGAAAATCTAACTGCTCTGTTTAATATAATTAAAAACCTTGGAGGGCGACGACTCGCTATATACAAAAAATAAATAAATAAATAATACGCCAAAAGTATACAACAAACTTCAAAGTCAGAATTCCTCTTTTTTTTTGGTCTCGACACATACAGGTATATCATTGTCTACTTTATTAGATCCCTGGAAATGATCCTCCTTCCAGTAGACCTGTGTAAATCTGCTCTCTTCAATTAGACTCCATTTATGGCGTTTCAGAGCGCACTCCCTGCTGTAGCCGTCGT
Source organism: Lithobates pipiens (assembly GCF_037356315.1). Lineage (NCBI taxonomy): Eukaryota > Metazoa > Chordata > Amphibia > Anura > Ranidae > Lithobates > Lithobates pipiens. The sequence continues at coordinate 38,830,845 of NW_027507789.1, forward strand.
TTCCCTCGCAGGCCTGTAACGGGAGCGGCTGGAACGTGTTGTGCCATAGCGCTGTCCCTGTTATGTGTTTTTTATATCTGGGGGCAGATCGTAACAAGATGTGATCATTTGCCCTGTGCGCTGCTGCGCAGGGAATATTTGTGTGAAGTGGCAGAAAAGATTTTAAATGCTTGTGAAGTTCCCCGAGCCAGAGACATATCTAAACAGATGAATACATTAAGATTCATTAATTAGGGACTTCAACTCCAAATCTCTGAGGTTGGTTAGTACGGAGATACTCTGCGGCAGCGGCAGGCTAGTGCGTTATAGACGCAGGACCGGGCACTGCAGAGGTAGGAGAGAGGTTAAAATGCCCCCGCGTGTGTCCTGAGTATAATTGGGAAGATATCAAGGTGAGATGAGGATGGAAGAGGAGAACAGAGGACACTGCGTCAGCGTCCTGCATTACAACAATAGCGATTCATCGTATGCTCGCCGTGAGCGACTCTCAGGAGATGTGAACTCGGAAAGAGGGTCAGAAATATGCAGAATTTTATTTATGCATCTGTAATAAATATTCAGGTGAAATTCTGTTAAGAGTCAATGTATAAACATTGAAAGAACAACCTCAAGAACTCTTGTGAAATGTAATACGAGCGCCAATTATCAAGTCCTCTTAGATCCGATTTATAGGCAACTGATGTACAAGCTATGTGCAATATCCCCACTACACCCACTCATGTATGCTGTTATCTTATAAACTTTTTTCATTCTAAACCAGTACAGAAATTTGGATGGGGTGCTGAACAGGGGGGTGAATGGCTTTATTGGCATTGCCAAAGACTAGGGATGCACCAATACTATTCTTTATACTTTTTTTAGTACTCGCCAACAGTGGCACCTGGGGGGGGTTTTTCCGTCCCCCCCCACCACTGGTTGGTCAGTTGGCGGCACCCCCCCCAGCACTTACCCCATCTAGGTTGCAGGCGGGCGGTGGGTTGCGTGCTCCTACGGGCAGGTTGCGGGCTCCTACAGGCGGCAGACAGCAGCTCCTGTATACTCTCTTCTTCTGCATCATGGCGGCTTCTGTCGTGTGACTCCTCCCTCCTCCTCCTAGGCATCCATTAGTATCGCCTGTTCTTTCAGCCAATCAGGTGACGGTCAAGACCCACTTCCTGATTGGCCGGAGGATCAGTGTGACTATGGAAAACATTCATTCGCTATTGTTAGACAACTGGGTGGGATCGGGGCACTGTACTTTGTGCTACGAGGCCACCCATTTTTGAAGTCTATGAGCCCTTGTACACACGGTCGGACATTCCAACAGCAAAATCCGTCGGATTTTGTCCAACGGATTTTGTCTGAAACTGGTGTTGCATACACACGGTCGGTCAAAGTTGTCGGAAAATCCAATCGTTCGTAACGTGATGACGTTATTTCGTTACGATGGGACTACATTTAGGCTAGTAGCCAATAGCTTTGGTCTAGGAATTTGATCTGAGCATGCGTGGCACTTTGTCCGATCGGAATTCTCTACAAACGATCGGACAAAGTCCGATCGGATAATGTTGTCGGAAAATTTTATAGCCCAGCTCTAAAACGTTGTCGGTCGGATATTCCGATGGAAACGATCTGATGGAGCCCACAAACGGTCGTATAATCCAACAACAAGGTTCAATCGGACATTTTCTGTCGGAATGTCCGACCGTGTATAAAAGGGCTTAGAGGCTCTGGTTCTAATCACATGCTTCAAAAAAATACACCCCCGCCATTGGAATCCATGTGTCCGGCGCCCTGCATGTAGATCAGGGGGCCGGACGCATGGATAGGGAGATGGTGCCCCTAATGGACAGGTCGCCGCTATTCGCCGATATCAATTACGGATACCTGTTTTGTTTACTCTTTAGCACTCTTTACTCACCAACAATCATACAAAGCATTGAAAAGTTGTTTACAAATTATTATTATTATTTTTTTATTTTTACATTTTGCACTTTTTTTAATGTGAAATGTGTAAATATATATTTAAGCTCCATGCACACTAGCATTTTTCATAAGCTTAAAAAACAAAAAAAAAAACACTGGATGAAAAATGTTGATAATACGATTTTTATGCCAGCTGCTAGTACGATTTTAGTAGCTTTTAGGAGTATTAGCATTTTATTATCATTTTTGCAGTGCATGTAGAAAAAAAAAACTGTTAGGAGCATTTTAGTAGCATTTACTGTAGAAGCAGTAAAGCGGCATTGAGGAGTGTTTAGCAGCATTCAGCGTTTTTTTTCTGCTGGAAAACTCTAAAAATATTTATGTTTTTTCCCCCAAACATTATACATCTTTTCTAAAATTCTAGAGAATAAGATGGTGGTTATTGCAATACTTTCTGTCACACCATATTTGCGCAGTAGTCTTACAAGCGCACTTTAAAAAAAAAAAATTTAAATTAAAAAATAAGAAAACAGTAAAGTTAGCCCAATTTTTTTTTATATTGTGGAAGATAATGCTAACGCTGAGTAAATTGATACCCAACATATCACGCTTCAAAATTGCGCCTGCTCATGGAATGGCGACAAACTTTTACCCTTAAAAATCTCCATAGGCGACATTTAAGAAATTCTACCAGTTGCATGTTTTGCATTACACAGGAGGTCTAGGGCTAGAATTATTGCTCTTGTCTACCGATCGCGGCGATACCTCACATGTGTGGTTTGAACACCGTTTTCATATGCGAGCGCTACTCACGTATGCGTTTGCTTCTGAATGCGAGCTCGGCAGGAAGGGGCGCGCTTAAATTTATTTTTTTTCTTATTTATTTTACCTTTTACTTTTTATTTTTACACTTTAAAAAAAAATAAAAAATGTGTCACTTTTATCCCATTTACAAGGATTGTAAACATTCCTTGTAATAGAAAAATATGAGATCTGGGGTCTAAAATGCAATAAATAAAAAAAAAATTGTCATTTAAAAAAATAAAAAATTGCCCTTTTAAGAGCTATGGGTGGAAGTGACGTTTTGATGTCTCTTCCACCCTGCAGTGTCATGGAGACCGGCGGGGGCCATCTTCCCCTCACTCGTCTCCATGTCAGCCCTGGGGACAGACATGATTGCCTCTGCTGCTGCCGGCAGCTCCGGTAAGAGGTGAAGGGCACCAGATAAAAGTGATCTTGCAGCAAATCCGCCGCAGAGACCACTTTTATCTTGTAGCCTAACGTCAGCTGAACACGGGGATTCTGGGGTAATGGCAGCTAGCTGCTGCCATAACAATGATAACCGTCCCCAAAGTAGGGACGTAGATCGGCGCGCGGCAGTCGGGAGGTGGTTAAAGGGGTTGTAAACCCTTGTGTTTTTTTCACCTTAATGCATTAAGGTGAAAAAACACCTGGCAGTCACCAGCCCCCCGTTATACTTATCTGAGCCCCTTCATCTCCTGGGCGGGGATGCGCTGTTCCTCTCTCCACGGGATCCCAACTCTTGATTGGATAGATTGATAGCAGAGCAGCCATTGGCTCCCGCTGCTGTCAATCAAATCCAATGATACGGGTGACGGGCTGAGTCCGGCATTCTTGTCTGGACTCGGGCGCTCGCCCGCAAGATAACCCCCTCGGGAGAGCACTTCTCCTAGGGGGTTATCTGATGTAGGGAGGAGCCACGAGAGCCACCGAGGGACCCCAGAAGATGATGTTCGGGGCCACTCTGTGCAAAACGAGATGCTCAGTGGAGGTAAGTTTGATATGTTTGTTATTTAAAAATAAAAAACGATCCTTTACAATCACTGGTAGTTTGCCTGGAGCCTAAAGGTGTAAAAACATTAATGAACAAAGCACACAAAAAAAAAGTTTTAATTATTAATAGTTTATAAAAAAGAAGTGAAAAAAAATCTGCAGGAAAATATTAATTAAATGTAACAGAATTAGGAGGTAATTAAGGCCGATTAGAGTAAATTAAGGGTTAATAAGGGGTTAAACAGTGGAACATTTATAAAAAATTTTTTTTTTTTTACTTGATAGGTTACTTTAAACTGACTTCATCTGCAGATAAGTTCATCTCGTTGATATGTAAATGAAGAAAAATACAAAAAGAAACACGGTTTCTTTTTATCATAGTGTTTCAGTGGCTGAGTAATGTTGTTGATAAACATTGCCCAGGCTGCTTTTTTTTTGACAGCTCCAATTGCTGGACTTCTTTAACACGTCAGCTGTCAATAAGGGAACCCCACTGACAGCTAAATGAGTCATCAGCTGTTAAGGAAGTGACGGCCCAGCTCCTTAACAACCGATACTTGCTGGCTTTTTTTTTTTTTTTTACATTTCAGCTGCCAGTGGTGGAATCCTGCTGACAGCTGAAAGAACCAAGCCTGAAAGTATTGGTTTCAGGTATCATGCATTTGCACAAGTACTGATGCTCGTGCAAATGCTTGGTATCGGCACTGATACTGGTATCGGTGCAACCCTACCAAGGACCATAAAATAGTATTAAACTCTCAGTATTGTTTCGCTTAACACATTGAGCACAATAAAATAAAAATTTCCTAGTAAAATACTTGTAAAAAATCCTTTACAACTTTCAACGCTGCTGGCACCTGCTCTCTCACTGCTCCTTAGGGTTGCCACCTCACCCCTTTCAAACCAAACACATATTAATTACACAGGTTCTGTGGCTGGTTAAGGTAATAAATAAACTCACTTGGTGCCTTTTCTAAATGAATAAGGCTTCAGAATTCATATGTGTTTGGGTTTAAAGGGATGAGGTGGCAACCCTAGAGCTGCTCCTGGCAGGAGAACTTGGGTGAATTTAACCTGCCCATACATAATTCCAATCTTGGCCGGTTCCTGCTGAAGATTTGAACCATCTATGGTCAGTTTAGGCCTCATTCACATTCAGGGGCAGACTGAAAACTCATGGGGTCCCCGTGCAATAGGAGATTATGGGGCCCCCGGGCAATAGGAGAAGATTATGGGGCCCCTGGGTAATAGCAGATTATGGGGGGCCCCCAGGCAATAGGAAATTATGGGGCCCCCAGGCAATAGATTAAGGGGCCACACAGTATACACACACACATACAGTATACACACACAGTATACACACCAGGGGCGGATCCAGGGGGGGCAACGGGGCAATTTCCCCCTCTGAGAATAGCGGATGGCCAGTTCCGCGGGTGACAGCGCAGCCGGTTCCACGGCCAGTTCCGTGGATGACAGTGCGGGCGGCTCGGTCGGTGAGTGGGAGGGTGAGAGGGAGAGCAGCTTGGCGGCTCAGTGTCTGAGCGGGCTGCTGGCCAATCAGGAAGCCAGCAGGCAGATGAGCAGGAAGATGACATCATGTCTCACTGCCCTTCATCCCTGCAGTGCGGGAAGCTGTGGGAAGCAGAGAGATTACATCCTCTCTCTGCTGCCTAACTTCACTTCTGGGACACAGCAAAAGACCACCTTAGCAGAAAAGCGACACAGTAGTTGACAATCCGCAATGTGTGGCAGGCGACGTGGCAAGTGACAATCCGCAATGTGTGGCAGGTCGAAGTGGCAACTGACAATCTGTAATGTGTGGCAGGCTATGTGACAAGTGACAATCCGCAATGTGTGGCAGGCGACATGGCAAGTGACAATCCGCAATGTGTGGCAGGTGACATGGCAAGTGACAATCTGTAATGTGTGGCAGGCTACGTGACAAGTGGCAAGCCGCAATGTGTGGCAGGCGACGTGGTAAGTGACAATCCGCAATGTATTGCAGGCAACGTGGTAAGTGACAATCTGTAATGTGTGGCAGGCTACGTGATGAGTGACAATCCACAATGTGCGGCAGGCGATGTGGTAAGTGACAATCCGCAATATGTGGCAGGCGACATGGTAAGTGACAATCCGCAATGTGTGGCAGGCGATGTGGTAAGTGACAATCTGCAATGTGTGGCAGGCGATGTGGCAAGTGATAATCCCCAATGTGTGGCAGGTGACGTGGCAAGTGACAATCTGTAGTGTGTGGCAAGCTACGTGGCAAGTGACAATCCGCAATGTGTGGCAGGCGACGTGGCAAGTGACAATCCACAATGTGTGGCACGTGGCGTGGCAAGTGACAATCCGCAATCTGTGGCAGGCGACGTGGCAAGTGACAATCCACAATGTGTGGCACGTGGCATGGCAAGTGACAATCTGTAATGTGTGGCAGGCTAAGTGGCAAGTGACAATCCGCAATGTGTGGCAGGTGACGTGGCAAGTGATAATCCGCAATGTGTGGCAGGTGATGTGGCAAGTGACAATCCGCATTTGGTGACAAGTGACGTGGCAAGTGACAATCTGCATTTGGTGTCAGGCAACATGGCAAGTGACACCCTCAGGGCTCCCACTGATTCTGCATTATGGTGAGTTGAACCACTTAATTTTATATTGCAATGTAATAATAGAAATAATGCGCTTTAATCATCCTGACACCATAACAACCTTGGTGCTGTAATGATTGAAGCTCCAATATAAATTGTCCCCAAAAAAACATATTTTATAGCAGTGCCCCTCCCGAGACTAGACTTTGGATCCACCCCTGATACACACACAGAATACACACACACACACACACACACACACACACACACACACACACTGAAAAGGTACTGGAGAGGCGGGGCAGCTATAATCTTGTTTTTTTTCTTTTAAAACACAGATTTTTACATACTGTACCTGGTTTTATTGAGGCTGGCAAACCTGATGGGGCCCCTTAGTGGCAGTGGCCCGAGTGCCAAAATGGTAAGTCCGCCCCTGTTCACATTGATTGCAGCTTTGAAATCGAGTGACTTCATCTGAAATCGGACAATTTCAAAGTTGTGACTCGGAAGATATCTGTGTGGCTTCATGCACAGATGGCTATGCAAGTTGCACCCGAAATCGCCAAAAGTATGGTAGCAACTACTTTTTCAAAAGGATGTGGCACTGCAAAATCAGGGTTTCATCTATTGCGACTTTTCATGCGATTTGACCTGTCAGATCACATGACAATTTGCTCTGTAGTGAACAGGAGCTTAACCTCTGAAAATACAATTGAGATAAACAGCTAGAGCAGCCCCCAATTAAAGGATATGAAGTGTGTGTGTTGGGGGGAGGGAAAGATAACATTTATATTTTTATGGAGGCTGAGGTTGTCACCACCATTGTTTTTTAGGTCGATCTCTGGGCAGGTATTAAAAATAATAAAAAAAGGATTGGACAAAAAAAAAGAAAGATAAATAAATGCTGTTACATATTTATTTAAACATACTTAAAATAAATAAAGTGTAAAAGGCTTATTTTTAATTAATTCTAGCCTTTTGGAATCTCCTTTACAGCAACACTAGAGAGAGGAAGGGGCAGAACTAATAGCCAACCAGGAGTGCTGTGGTGGTCCAGAGTGGAGGAGCAGCAGAGAGATGACCTATTTGGCCTGCTGCTGCTCTCTCAATGTCCAATTACAGACTTATGCCTCGTACACACGATTGCACTTTCCGCCAACAATACCATGGAATTTTGTCCGAAGGGCGTTGGCTCAAACTTGTCTTGCAAACACACAGTCACACAAATGTTGGCCAACAATTATGAGCATAGTGACGTAATACGTGGTTTTTCAGCTCTTTAGCACCACCTTTTAGGCTCCTTCTGCTAATTTCGTGTTAGTAGAAGTTTGGTGAGTGTTGATTCGCTCTTTTTTTTTCACGTTTTTCATTTAATGCTTTTTAGTTTGCGCTTTTCATTTCATGCTTTTCAGGTCGTTTCTGAATGGCCGTTCATCAACCAGCCATGTTGCGGTATCAGAGGAGATAACGTGTTATTTATTATTGGCCTTGGAGTTATTGCTTTGACCAAGTCCAGTCTGGACTCTCTGGAGGTGTTCTTGGACCAAAAATTGGTTGCTTTATTAATTGTGACCAATTATGTCATATGCCTTTGCTGCAGGAGCTCCAGGAGAATAATCTGGATGATTTTTTGAATTTTTTTTTGGTTGAATAATAATTTGATTTCGTAAATTTTCTATATTTTTGGATGCATAGAATGCACTTTTTGGTTAAGTTCTATTGGCAGATAGCATGTCAAAAAAAATTTTTTAATGCACAATAAAAAAATTGGGGAGAATAATACTTAGCTATGTGTTTTACTTCAAATGACAGTTTAGGAGTAGGCAGTTACATTTTAAAAAATGCAATGTAAAATTAACAAGGAACAGCAACATAGTTGTATCTTTGTTCTTAAAAACGACTAAATAATGGTGTTGTGTTAACTTGCACAAATAAAAAACAAAAAAAACATAATAATATTATTCTTGATATCACTAGAAAAAAAAACAAGTTAGTAAACTTGTTTGCAATAACTCCATCAGTATCACCAGCAAAGCAGCTTCATTATTATCCCATTACAGAAGAAGAGAAATGTGCGCTGCATTTGGAGATTCCATAATTTGCTGCGTCACGAATGTTAATTCTCCATTATGAAGGCTAGTTTACAAGACCGACCACTTTTGCTTCCGAGCATGCGTGTTTGTACTTTGGACTTTTGTCAGACGGACTTGTGTACACACGATTGGAAAATTTGACAAAACATATTTGTTGGCGGCAAATTTGAAAACCTGCTAGCCAACATATGTTGGCGGAAAGTCCGACAACGAATGTCCAATGGAGCATACACACGGTCAGATTGTCCACCAAAAGCCCGACATCCGCCGGGCACCCGCGATTGCCCGGGAACACAGCAGGACCGTGGATCTGTGTATGTAAACACACAGATCCATGTCCTGTCAGTGGAGAGGAGACCGATGGTGTGTTCTCAGTACAGAGAAACACCGATCGGTCTCCTCCCCTTGTGAGTCCCCCCCCCCACAGTTAGAATCACTCCCATAGGGAACATATTAACCCCTGCAGCGCCCCCTGGTGTTAACCCCTTCCCTGCCAGTCACATTTACACAGTAATCAGTGCAATTTTATAGCACCGATCGCTGTGTAAATGTGAATGGTCCCAAAAATGTGTGAAAAGTGTCCGATATGTCCGTCACAATGTCGCAGTCACGAAAAAAAATTACAGATCACCGCCATTACTAGTAAAAAAAAAAAAAAAAAAGAAAAGAAAATAACATAAATTATATCCCCTATTTTCCCTATTTTGTAGACGGTATAACTTTTGCGCAAACCAATCAATATACGCTTATTGCGATTTTTTTTTAACCAAAAATATGTAGAAGAATACGTATCGGACTAAACTGAGGGATAAATTTGTTTTTGTTTTTTTTAAAAATTAGATATTTATAAAAGCAAAAAGTTAAAAATATTGTTTTTTTTTTAAAATTTTCGCTCTTCTTTTGTTTATATCGCAAAAAATAAAAACCACAGACGTGATCAAATACCACCAAAAGAAAGCTCTATTTGTTTGAAAAAAATGACGTCAATTTTGTTTGGGTGCACAACCGCGTAATTGTCAGTTAAAGCGAAGCAGTGCAGAATCGCAAAAAGTGCTCTGGTAAGGAAGGGGGTAAAATCGGGCTGAAGTGGTTAAAGGCCCGTGCATACGATTGGACTTTTTGACAACAAACATGCAAATTAGCTGTCTTAAGGCAACATCCAACCGTGTGTACGCTCCATCTTTTTCGGTTTTCATTGGACTTTTGTTGGCTGTGCGAACGGACAAACTTTTTAATAACATAAGTCCGATGGAGCAAAGTCTGATCGTGTGTTCACAAAACCATCGGACTTTTGTACAAAGTACAAACACGCATGCTCAGAACCAATACAAAAGATCAGACAACAATACAGAAATTGACCAAAGGGTGGCGCCGGAGTAATTGAACATCCTCCTTTGAACTGTCCTTCGTGTTTGTTGCCTAAAAAGTCCGATCGTGTGCATGCAATATAAATTTACAGCCAACGCCCTTTGTACAAAAGTCCACGGGGAAAGTTTGTACAAAGTCCGATCGTGTGTATGAGGCTTAAGAATCAGGGGGTGATCTATTCTAACTGCAACGGAGAAAAGCCCAGTCAGCAGGCCAACTGTACTGTATTGCAGAGCTGTGTGAATCTCAGGACTGGATAGACAGACATACAAATCCTCCTTTAGCAGCTAAAAAAAAAAGGCTCCCATCTGTGTATTTAATTGTTTGATTGGAGTTCAGCTTTGTATAAAAAATGTAACCAGGGAATCTCTGTAATTTTAACCAGTAGAAAGCACCCGCTGCACTCTAGTACATCTATATGATGGATTTGTTTTATTATGGTAAGCCACAGTAAATCTACTATACGGAGCAGACTACAGCACAGAACGGGTTAACACTTCTCTCGCACTCTTGTGATAGCTATCAGCCTCCACGCAGGCTAAATGCATAATTGATCAAAGCATCGTCAATATCACTGTCATTCCATTAATTAACAGCTCTGTAAGAGAATTAGAAGAAGAGTGAAGGGGCGGGTGGGGGGAACAGGGAGGATTATTGGGGATTTAAAACACTTTAACCCAATGACTGACAAAGTGTCAAGTCATTTAGCCATGATAGACCCTAATGAGCAATAAAAAAAAGGTATTTCAATCGGAGAGCTGTGAGTAGGTCCTTAATTTCTACTTAACGAATATTGCATTTACTATATTTGCTTTACTGGGGATCCTCAACATATATTTATGAGTCACCATTGCCCTGGGCATGACTGAGGGGATGTATCAAGGCTGGGATAAAGCAAACTTCCCAGTGGTATTGATAATCACGGGCAGGTTTCTGCATAAAAAATACATGGGCATCACACCGAGAAGTAAGTCAAGAAGAACCTTTACAACGTAACAGTCTAAAACAGGCGGAGGTGTAATTCCAGCCTGAGGCTTTATGCAGTGCGAATACCTAGAAATCATTATAGGATAGATGTGTCTCTTTGTTGGCCTTGGACAAATCCCAGTTTAATAAATGTCTTTCTTTAAACTGCTCTGAAAGGCTATGTTCTGGTGGTTCTTTATTTTCTGTTGACAAGAGTTGCACAAGAAGCTTTCCAGGGTTGTAGCTCTGATTGTCCTCCCACTACTCTTAACACACCAAGTGCTAGACCTACCTAGGCAATCATACAGATACTTTCTGTAGCGATACCCCTTTAGGGGCTGCTGGTGCTTGTGGTCCGTCTTTCAACCTGCTCAGCCAGGCACACCATCTTCAGACACTCAGTAGTCAAGAAGCAGTCCTTGTACTTTGTTTTTATATTTTATTGGGGGGAATTATCTTGGATGGGGATAGATAGGGGAGATATGGGATGCCCACTTGATTGAAGAACAATGTATAAGGGACTCAGCTATATACATCTCCGGTATATACAACTTCCTTACTTCCACCTCCAGCACATTCACTTAGTTGCAGATCCTCATTTCCAGAACCAGCTAGCACTGTAGTTGGGGCCTGACACTGGCTCAGCCAGGCCTATAGCAAATGCCCTTTGCAGGCAGAGACCACACGCCCCTTTAGTGTAGCAAAAATGAAGGTAGTCCTAGTGCTAGCTGTCCCATATGGTTACTGATCCCAGCACCACTTCTTCAGGCCCTGCCAGCCCTCCTGGCTGCAGCTGCCTCTCTCTAATGTCCATGCCGCCACAGTCCTCTCCACTGGCTCTGCACCCATCCCAGACTGCTTGCACCCAGTCCTTTCAGGCGTGCCTCCTAGTCCTCCTGACTGTGTGTCACTCACCCGCCCTCCTTGCTGTTTCTGAAGAATCCTCTCATTGCTCCCAGTGCCTCCTGTTCAGGACACCTCCGTCTGTTTTAAGATGGTCCTGTCTGAGCCCAGGTCCAAGGTTACCAGCCTCCCCCAGATTGGGGAACTCCCTCAAAGGCCAGGACAGCCTAACACTCCTTCTTTCATGCATCCTTCATTCATGCAAGCCAAGCCTGCATGAATTTGCCTACACTGACAACAATCTAACTTACTCACCTAGCACAAGTAGAGAGGGTGCTACACTTCCTACTGTCATTAATCTTAATGCGGTAGTAAGTTCAGATAGGGATAGAACAAGCAAGCACAAGTAAGCAATATTTAAATTCTACAAGCCATAAATAGTATGCTTTAAACTCTTTCTTACTGGCATAATCAAGTAGTTTCATGGCGCTCCTGCTTGGTCCATAATCATGCGCATTAATCCTGATATGCTTCTACATAACCCCTACGACGAAGCGAGTCACAAGGGGTCCAGGACAAGCTTACAAATGTGGAAGTAGTTGGAAAGAGTATTTCTCTATCTCTGGACTGACGCCAACAGAAGGAAATGACGCAGGCCCGGCATAGACCCTGTATTTTTCTGGCAGCATCAGCTTGCCGGAAAACCAAGACATCAGTCCTAAGCCATGAACACATTATATGTCCTAGACAGATGTGATGTGCTGACTGCTATATGAATCGTCTTTATGAATCGTCTTTAATTCCATAGTTGTTCAACCTTCAATTCCCTCTTTGAGTGATTGATTTATTTTTCGATCTCACCTGGCATACCTCCAGACTATCTGTCTAGTTCCTGAATTGTTCCTTGTGCTGTCCCTGCGGTAACAGGGTTGGGGGATGTGGATGGGCAAGTCCCTGTTGCGCCCCTCATATGGTTGGACTGGTGGAATATCATGGATTTGGTTTTAATTATTTTATCTAGTGGCTATACATATATCCCCATAACATGGTTTACTCTGTATACGGCACCTCTAGAAGAAGGGAGCTTCGAAACGCTTCAGGTGTCCTGCTGTTATCGATCATTACCATGTGATTGTATGACACACCTATGTGTTATGCTTTATGCTCCAACTGCATATATTTTTATATTTTTGTACAAATAAAAATATGTTTTATATAAATCTGTTTTGTGTATCCCAACTTAGCCTATAATAGTCCCTGTATCATGTTTGGAGGGTATTCACTCTGGTAATTCTCGGGATGATGGCTACAATTTGACAGCAAAAATTTAATCAGGTTCAAGAGGAGCCAGGTCACCAACAGACGGTCGGATACAAGCTTGGACAGCAAGCGAGAGAATGGCCAGGATACAGGCAGAGGTCAGCAACACTGGAGCAGGAGTATGAGCAGGAGGCAGAGCAGGATCCAGAGACAAGCCAAGGTCAGAGCAGGTAGCATTCAAGCATTGTCAGCATGAGACTGGTCAATCACAGGAGTCAAATGCATGAACAAATACAGGAACACAGGGAGAGCTGTAGATCAGACAGTAATGACTAGTACACCCTGCTGCACTCAAATAGTCCATTTGACGCCAATGTTAGCAGTGGGTGTGCGCATATGCGCATGTCTATGAATAGAAAAACAAGCACCTGTATGCACCTTGAGCCTTCACTATGTCTAGTGCTCTAGTCACGCTGTGCTTTGTGAGTGGTCTTGCAGCCTTCCGGAACCTGTGATGTTTCCACAGATTGTGGGCAGTGGGGATGGGGTTGAAAATAAATACTCAACTAATGGCGTGTACACACAACCGGATTTTTCGACAGCAAACAAACGAATCTAACGGACAATTTGATCATGTGTGGGCCTCATCGGACCTTTGCTGTCTAAAAATCAGACGGACTTTAGATTTAGAACATGTTTCAAATCTTTCTGACAGATTTGAGTCCGGTCGAAAAATCCGTTCGTCTGTATGCTAGTCCGACAGGTGAAAACTGACGCTAGGGCAGCTATTGGCTACTGGCTGTGAACTTCCTTATTCTAGTCTGGTTCTACATCATCACATTCAAATCTGTCGGACTTTGTTTGATTGTTTGTGGCCAAGTCCGTCGTTCAGAAAGTCCGTCGGAACTCCCCTGAAAAGTCAGTCGGGAAGACCGTCGGACCTAGTCTGCCAGAAAGTCTGGTTGTGTGTACGCGACATTAGTCTCATTGTGCCTTTCCTTCATCTTGGGTACCAACCAATTGGCCCCGTCCACATGTGAATGTGACATTGCGACAAAAACTTTGCATTTTCTTTCTGTGCATCCGACATCAGCTTTTCTTGACTGGAAATGTCACAGAGGGAACATTATCAGTGTCATTAGTAACCTTTGCAATCCTTGACCACTGGGCACTGACCAATTTTCAGCTTTCGGTACTCTCACACTTTGAATGACAACTACTCAGTCATGTAATACTGTACCCATATGAAATGTTTGTCCTTTTTTTCACACGAATAGAGCTTTCTTTTGGTGGTATTTAATCACCGCTGGGTTTTTTATTTTTTGCGCTATCAAAAAAGACAGAAAATTCGGTAAAAAAAAAAATCTTTGTTTCTTTTATTGCAGAGTATTGGCGAGTATTGGCAGAGTATTGGCAGAGTATTGGGGAGTATTGGTGAGTATTGGCAGAGTATTGGCAGATTATTGCAGAGTATTGCAGTGTTGCAGAGTATTGGCAGAGTATTGCAGAGTAATACTGGACGGAGACGTCATTGGACGGAGCGATCATGTGGTACACAGCCGCGATCAGCGGCCGTTTACCGTGATCCGTGATGCGCCTCACGGATGTTCCCGGGTGCGCGCCCCTGGGGGGGGGGGGGGGTGCAGGAGCAAGATTCTGGGAGGAAGTCCATGGACTAGGCATTTCCCATTCTGGCTTGTGTCATGACAGAAATCACTGCTCTCTGTCATCAGGAGCAGTGATCGCTGTCATGTGACTAGTAGCTCACCCCCCTCACAGTTAGAGTCACTCCCTTGGATACACTTAACCACTTAATTGCCCCCTAATGGTTAACCCCTTCCCTGCCAGTGTAATTTACACAGTAATCAGTGCATTTTTATAGCACTGATTGCTGTATAAATGACAATGGTCCTAAAATAGTGTCAAAAGTGTTCCTATGTTTCCGCCATAATGTCGTGGTCCCGATAAAAATCACTGCCATTACTAGTAAAAAAAAAAAGAATAATAAAAACACCATAAAACTATCCCCTATTTTGTAGATGCTATAACTTTTGTGCAAACCAATCAATATAGTCTTATTGTGATTTTTCTTTAGCACACAGACAGTTTTCCCGATTTTTAGTCCGTCGGACTTGAGCCCGTCGGATAGATTTGAAACATGTTTTATTTCTAGGTCCATCTGACTTTTGGGGTAAAAAAGTCCACTGGAGCCCACACACGATCGAATTGTGCGATGGATTCCGGTCCACCAGACCAAGTCTGCCGGAAAATCCGATCGTGTGTACGCTGCATTACAGTATGCGTTAATAACGGGTTTCGTTTGCACACAGTTGCAAATACAGGAGTAATCTGCAGAGCCACTTCACGGTACTCCAGTATTATCAACAGTTCTAACTCTAAATTTTGAGAGCCTCCCCACTGGAAGCACATTCATTATAATGAATAGGCAGAGGGCAGGTGAGCCTGGAGGGAGCCCAACCCTTCTTGGTCGGTAAGTTGAGCAGGGAATTTTCTTTGATTTTGTTTTCTCATGCGTATGTGCTCCTTGCTACAAAGGCCAGTTATAGGTGGAGGCAGTAACCATTTGTTTGTACCGTTGTAATACTTTAAAACATAATAAAAATTATTAAAAAAAAATTTTTTTTTTGTAGACAGTAGTGATGGACGAACTTCCGACGGGACGTTTCGCGACCGCGGACCGCGATAGTTCGCGAACCGGAACGTTCGCGGCGGGCCCGATTGACTTCAATGGGAGGCGAACTTCGCAAACCTATAGGTCAAATTTGCAGCCACAAAATAATTAATAGCTTTGCAAACATAGTCCCACCACATGGCCAATGACATAACACATGTATGAGGTGAATCTGGGATCGACAACTACAAGCATTCTTTTTTTATATGGGAAATTGTTGTGACAATTCAGGACTGTGGAGCGCATGAAGGCAATGGAGGAGAGGGAAGGTCAGGGACCAGGGTAGGCAAAGAAGAGGGTGCAGGAGATGATCACCAGCAGCGTGACATACAGCAATGACACCTGCACCGTGATAGAGTCATCTGACAGCAGCACCGTGATAGAGAGCACTGACATCAGCAGCATGACATACAGCAATGACACCTGCACCGTGATAGAGTGATCTGGCAACAGCACCGTAATAGTGAGCACTGACATCAGCAGCGTGACCTAAAGCACTCACACCAGCACCGTGATATACAGCACTGACAGCAGCACCGTGATAGAGAGCACTGACATCAGCAGCGTGACATAAAGCACTAACACCAGCACCGTGATATACAGCACTGACAGCAGCACCGTGATAGAGAGCACTGACATCAGCAGCGTGACATAAAGCACTAACACCAGCACCGTGATATACAGCAGTGACAGCAGCACCGTGATAGAGAGCACTGACATCAGCAGCGTGACATAAAGCACTCACACCAGCACCGTGATATACAGCACTGACAGCAGCACCATGATAGAGAGCACTGACATCAGCAGCGTGACATAAAGCACTCACACCAGCACCGTGATATACAGCACTGACAGCAGCACCGTGATAGAGAGCACTGACATCAGCAGCGTGACATAAAGCACTAACACCAGCACCGTGATATACAGCAGTGACAGCAGCACCGTGATAGAGAGCACTGACATCAGCAGCATGACATAAAGCACTCACACCAGCACCGTGATATACAGCACTGACAGCAGCACCATGATAGAGAGCACTGACATCAGCAGCGTGACATAAAGCACTCACACCAGCACCGTGATATACAGCACTGACAGCAGCACCGTGATAGAGAGCACTGACATCAGCAGCGTGACATACAGCAATGACACCTGCACCGTGATAGAGTGATCTGACAGCAGCACCGTGATAGAGAGCACTGACATCAGCAGCGTGACATAAAGCACTCACACCAGCACCGTGATATACAGCACTGACAGCAGCACCGTGACAGAGAGCACTGACATCAGCACCGTGATATACAGCACTGACACCTGCACCGTAAGCAGCCCCAGGAGGAAGTCAGCATAGCACAGGGATGGTGGGAGCCCCTCATAATGAGCATAGCACAGGGATGGTGGGAGCCCCTCATAATAAGCAGCCCCAGGAGGATGTCAGCATAGCACAGGGATGGTGGGAGCCCCTCATAATAAGCAGCCCCAGGAGGATGTCAGCATAGCACAGGGATGGTGGGATCCCCTCATAATAAGCAGCCCCAGGAGGAAGTCAGCACAGCACAGGGATGGTGGGAGCCCCTCATAATGAGCATAGCACAGGGATGGTGGGAGCACCTCAAAATATGCACAGCAGAGGTACAGCCCCAGGAGGAAGTCAGCACATCACAGGGATGGTGGGAGCCCCTCATAATATGCACAGCAGAGGTACAGCCCCAGGAGGATGTCAGCACAGCACAGGGATGGTGGGAGCCCCTCATAATATGCACAGCAGAGGTGCAGCCCCAGGAGGAAGTCAGCACAGCACAGGGATGGTGGGAGCCCCTCATAATAGGCACAGCAGAGGTACAGCCCCAGGAGGATGTCAGCACAGCACAGGGATGGTGGGAGCCCCTCATAATAAGCAGCCCCAGTAGAAATATGACACCGCTCAACCTCTTCAAAAAGGAGGGTACACGCATATAGTACGGTGTGCTTTTTTTGGACAAGGAAGTGAGCCAAATGAAGAAAGAAGGTCTCTGTGCTCGATTAAAAAAATTGTTTATAGACATATACATGGTCTACTGGTCACATGTGTTGAATTCCTCCGAGATCCATGCCTCATTCATTTTTAGAAATGTGAGGTAGTTAACACTGTCGTGAGCTAGGCGAGTACGCTTATCGGTCACGATCCCCCCTGCTGCGCTGAACGTCCTTTCGGACAGGACACTGGACGAGGGGCAAGCCAACAGTTCGATTGCAAATTGGGCAAGCTCTGGCCAGAGGTCAAGCCTGCCCACCCAGTAGTCCAGGGGTTCATCACTCCTCAGAGCGTCCACATTGGCCGTTAACCTGATGTAGTCGGACACCTGACGGTCTAGGCGTTCCCTGATGCTGGATCCGGATGACACCTGTCGATGGGTCGGCTGAAAGAATGACCTCATATCCGAAGTCACCAACACATCTTCAAACCGGCCTCTTCTTGCAGGTGCTGTTGGATTGGTACCCGCAACTCCTTCTCTGGGAGTGGGAATTGTTCCTCTGCCAGCGCACACAAAAGCAGAATGCAGCATTTCTCGAAGCAAGGCCTGGAAGTGCTGCATTCTGACAGCCCTCTGTGACGGCGGTAACATTTCCGCCATTTTGTGTTTGTACCGGGGGTCTAAGTACGTTGCCACCCAGTACTGGTCCTTGACCCTTATGCTTTTTATACGGGGGTCCCTATTAAAACACTGGAGCATGAAGGCCCCCCATTTACACTAAAGTGGAAGCGGTGTGGTGGCCTGGCTCCTGCTCATCATCCAGGATAATGTCGTCCTTTTCATTCTCCTCTCCCCATCCACACACAACAACAGGGATCCCAGAAAGGTTTAAAGCATGCTCTTCTTGCTCCTCCTCATCCGCCCCGGCACCATCCTCCTCTGACTCCTCTTCAGACTCCTGTTGTTGACTTGTCTCAGATAGAGTAGCCCCCCTTGGGAATTCATCCAGCATTGCAACTTCCTCATCTTCCCGCTCCTGTTCCTCCACAGCTTGATCAATGACACGACGCAATGCACGCTACATAAAGAAGGCATAAGGTACGATGTCACTGATGGCGCCATGGCTGCGACTGACCAGTTTGGTGATCTCCTCAAATGGGCGCAGAAGTCTGCATGCGTCGTGCATGAGCAGCCACTGGTGCGGTGAAAAAAAAAAACAGCTCCCCAGAACCGGTTCTGCCGCAGAGTTCATACAGGTTACGTTAACTGCGTTTTTCTGCTGGAACATCCTATCTAGCATATAGAAGGTTGAGTTCCATCGCATCGGGCAATCGCAAATAAGACGTCTGACCGACAGATTGTGTCGCCACTGAATGTCAGCAAGGCGAGCCATGGCCGTGTAAGATCTTCTGAAATGGGCCGAGATTTTCCTTGCCTGCCGCAAGATGTCCTGGACCCCAGGGTATTTGACAACGAATCGCTGCACGACCAAGTTTAAGACGTGTGCCATGCATGGCACGTGCGTGATTTTGCCCTGTTTCAATGCGCTAAGCAGATTGGCACCGTTGTCACACACCACTTTACCAACTGTCAAATTGAGCGGTGTTAGCCACTGATCTGCCTGTGAATGCAAAGCTGAAAGGAGTGCCGGGCCAGTGTGGCTCTTGGCTTCCAGGCACAACAGACGCAGCACTGCATGGCAACGTCTCACCTGGCATGTCGAATAGGTTCTGGGGAGCTTGGGCGGCGCAGCGGAAGAGACGCTAGCAGCGGAAAAGGAGGAGTCAGCCGAGGAGGAGAGGGAGGAGGATGGAGTAGGAGGAGGAGGAGAAGAAGAGTCAGGCCTGCATGCAATCCGTGGCGGTAAAACCAAATCTACACGGGTGCCACGGGTTACATGCTTGACGGCTGTCAGAAGGTTCACCCAGTGGGCAGTAAAAGTGATATACCTTCCCTGCCCGTGTTTGCTAGACCACGTGTCTGTGGTCAGATGTATCTTGGCACCGACACTGTGTGCCAGAGATACATTCACTTGCCGCTGAACATGGCCATATAGCTCTGGGATGCCCTTCTCTGAGAAATACTTCCTTCCTGGGACCTTCCATTGTGGTGTTCCAATGGCCACAAATTTGTGAAAGGCCTCCGAGTCCACCAGTTTATATGGCAGTAGTTGGCGGGCTATGAGTTCTGACAAGCCAGCCGTCAACCGTTGGGCAAGAGGGTTATCCGGCGTCATCATTTTTTTACGCTCGAACATTAGGCCCACGGAAGCCTGCCTTTTTGCAGAAAAACGTGAGCTTGGAGTGATGGAAGGTGGAGTGGAGGACAATTGTGAGGAGAGAGGAGAAGGAGAAGTAGAAGACGAGGCTGGCCTGTGAGAGCCTGGAGTGTGGCTTTTGTGTGTTCCGTTGCTCCCACTCAGCTCGGTGATGGCTGCTCATGTGCCTTCTTAAGGCGGTCGTCCCTAGGTGAGTGTTGGGCTTACCGCGACGAATGCGTTGACTGCAAAGATTGCAGATGGCAACGCTACTGTCAGCAGCGGACACGTTAAAAAAAGCCCTCACTGCGGAGCCATGTGCCGGTGTCCTGGGAGCGCCAGATGTGACCGTACATGGTCGATGACTCGCTCCTGATACATTTGCAGTCTGCTTTGTCCCTCCTGTGCAATGTAAGTTATTCCTGCTTCTCCTCCCTATCTGCTGGTCCATATCTCCCTCTGAACTCCCCTCCTCTTCCTCTCTTGTGGGCACCCACGTGACATCACTAGACACGTATCATCAACGCCACCTTCCCCACCGCTATAAGTAGAGATCTCGGAGTAGGCAGCAACACCGGGGACCAACCTCCTACTTGGGCTGATCTGGGTACTGTCATCAGACTGCTGAGTAGCGGTTGTTGCTGCCTCCTCTTCCTGATCCAATACCAAGAGTGGCTGTGCATCAGAAATGTCTTGATATGGATCGGAAAATAATTCCTGTGACTCAAGCGGAAGGTATGTGGTGGTGGTGGTGGTGGTGGTGTTGTTGGTGGTAGTGTCTTTGGGGGTGCACATAGCAGAGAGTAAAGAAGAGGGTGCAGATCGAGAGGATGAGGAGGGTGCAGAAGAGTAAGGCTGAGCGAGCCACTCAACCAAGTCTGGTGCGTCCTTTAAAGTAATTGAACGCACCTTCTGCAACTTCCCACTTTGGCTCAAGCCTGTTGCTCCTGCCCTACCCCTACCACCCCTGTGGAAGGGCCTGCCTCTTCCTCTTCCTCTGCCTGTCATTTTTTAAATGACCCTGTGACAAAACTCTCAGTCCCTATACCGATGAACGACTGCTGCAGTATAGGGCAGCGGTCAGCAGTAGTGCACCTCAACCCTATGTATTGTGGACCGATACCAGTCCTTATAGAATGGCAGACTGTACCTCACTCAAGCCTATGTACTGTAGTACCCTATACCTTACCAGTGCTTATAAGGACCTTTGTGGACCAAGTAGGTTGTGTGTGAGTGATTAGCACACTGTACGTCAGTCCCTATACTGATGAAGGACTGCTGCAGTATAGGGCAGCGGTCAGCAGTAGTGCACCTCAACCCTATGTATTGTGGACCTATACCAGTCCTTATAGAGTAGCAGACTGTACCTCACTCAACCCTATGTACTGTAGCACCCTATACCTTACCAGTCCTTATAAGGACTTTTGTGGACCAAGTAGGTTGTGTGTGAGTGATTAGCAGACTGTACGTCAGTCCCTATACCGATGAAGGACTGCTGCAGTATAGGGCAGCGGTCAGCAGTAGTGCACCTCAACCCTATGTATTGTGGACCTATACCAGTCCTTATAGAGTAGCAGACTGTACCTCACTCAACCCTATGTACTGTAACACCCTATACCTTTCCAGTCCTTATAAGGACTTTTGTGGACCAAGTAGGTTGTGTGTGAGTGATTAGCAGACTGTACGTCAGTCCCTATACCGATGAAGGACTGCTGCAGTATAGGGCAGCGGTCAGCAGTAGTGCACCTCAACCCTATGTATTGTGGACCTATACTAGTCCTTATAGAGTAGCAGACTGTACCTCACTCAACCCTATGTACTGTAGCACCCTATACCTTACCAGTCCTTATAAGGACTTTTGTGGACCAAGTAGGTTGTGTGTGAGTGATTAGCAGACTGTACGTCAGTCCCTATACCGATGAAGGACTGCTGCAGTATAGGGCAGCGGTCAGCAGTAGTGCACCTCAACCTTATGTACTGTGGACCGATACCAGTCCTTATAGAATGGCAGACTGTACCTCACTCAACCCTATGTACTGTAGCACCCTAGACAGACCAAGTTACCAGTCCTTATAAGGAGCTTTGTGGAACAAGTGGGTTGTGAATGATTAGCAGACTGCAGCAGAAGGGCAGCAGTCAAGTATAATATTCTTTCTATATTTGGAAGAAAGAATATTATACGTGTACAAGCCTATTACCATACCACTGATACCAGTCCTGAAAAGAACCTTTGTGGAACTAATAGTAACAGCTACTGATTAAACTGACCCTCACTGCCTCACACACTGCTTCCTGCCTGTCCCTATATAAACTGACAAAACAGAGGCTACTGGAACAATAATTGAAATAGCACTTTTGTGGACCTGATAGTAACAGCTAATGACTAAACTGGCTGTCCCTGCAGCACACACCGTCCTGTCCCTTTCTCTAAACTGACAAAAGACACTCAGGCTGCTGCAACAATCACTAGCACAGCACTGCCTATCCTGAACTACACCCAACACCTATACCAGTCCTGAAAAGAACTTTTGTGTACCAAATAGCTAGCGATTTGGGTCACTGTAATCTCTCCCTGCTCCACACAGCAACCTCTCCCTATAGTGACAGAAGAAAGAATGTAAAATGGCCGCCGGATCGGGTGTATTTATAAGTTAGGGGGAATGTCCAAGTGTCCATGTGCTGTAATGTCTCAATTGGCTGTCCTGTACCCCATGATGGATGTGTCATCATAGGTCAAAGTTCTTTTACACAGTAAACACGGAAGTCCGCCGGGCGAACGGCGCCAATAGTCTGCCGAACGGGCGGACCGCGAACACCCGAAATTCGCAGTGAAACGACCGCCGGGCGAACCGTTCGGCCATCACTAGTAGACAGTTTATAGAGGTGGAAAGTGAGGCTAATTCTGACTTTATTTGCCAAGCCTTTAATGTCCATACTCTGCTGATTCATATCTCTGTAAAAAGCAATAAAATATTTAGAAAGCAAAATTAAAAAGCAACCCAAATGAGAAAGAAATAAAAAGAGAAATACATGCTCCTCCAATATCGAATGTACTAGAAGATAGGTAATAAAAATGATTATAGAAAAGAAAACAGTTCTCTTGTTAATATTTGCACATAT
This sequence comes from Lithobates pipiens, assembly GCF_037356315.1. Classification (NCBI taxonomy): domain Eukaryota; kingdom Metazoa; phylum Chordata; class Amphibia; order Anura; family Ranidae; genus Lithobates; species Lithobates pipiens. Next base: position 38,853,686 of record NW_027507789.1, read on the forward strand.
TTTACTGCTCACGTTAATATTAGGGAATAGCTGTAAAATAGATATATTTTTGTGGGGCAACTGTTCTTGTGAGATCGCATTGTATAAAATTCTGTGAGCAAGATTCATTCTCACACAAAGTAGGTCATGTTTTCCAAGCACCCATGGCTTAAAAAGTGTATCCAAAGCCTTTTTTCATAGTTGAGTACAGTAGAGAAGAGTGATAACCCACAGAGATTCACCCTCTCTAGTTGACCATCGTCAATCCAAAATTATCACTGGAGCAAGGCTGAAGAGCAAATCTTCTCATGGGGGGGGGCACTTGTTCTAATGGAAACTGCCTAAAAGGAGATTTCCCTCACTGCGAAGAGATCTTCCCATGTTCTGTTGTTCCTACAGGACAAGTTAAGAGAAATCACCCAAATAGCACTCAAGAAAACCAAAAGAATATCACAAGGATTTTATCCATTACCTACTTTATCCAAAAGCAAATCGAGGGCAAGGAAACTTTCACACAAAGTTTCTATACTTATTAAGAATTGCTCTACTTAGACTTTGCATCAAGGTCCTACAGTATTGTTTACATTTTTTGCCAGCTTTCTGATCTGATGTTATAAAAACAAAACAAAAATATCGCGCTTGGGGCAAACCTGAGAGCTGCAACTAAAAACCATCTAATATCAAAATATGGGTCAAATCAGAAAAATTATACATAAAGTTGCGCTAAATATACGTGAAAATTGAAGTGAAAAACTCAATACAAATCACAAAAAACCTCCTGTGTAAAGTTCAATCAAGAAAAAAAGGAGTCTTTGTAATCAGGGAATCTTAGTTCCAAAAAGAAGCCAGCGAACAGGAAAATCAATCCTTTTTACAAATACAGTGGAATCTTCCTGACTTTGCCACTATCACATCCAGATCTGAAAAAGGTTTGACTCTTACCGCAATGGGTGGACTCCAAACCAGCGGAGTCGTTAGCGTGAGCAGACAGCCCTCTGCGGGGTTCTTTTGCGTGCATTCCGTTCCGGTGTACTACTGAGGGCATGGATAGATGCGGATCATTCGAAGGTAACCAGCCTAGATCGAAAAGTTCCAGAAACCGTCGTACGTCCTGCTTCTCCTCTCGGTCACCGTAGAGAAAGGCAAAGTGGCCGTCCGATCTCCCTGTATGCCTGGAGTTATCTAAAGCTCCCCAGCGAATCGTCGGATGCCACGGTTTTTCAATGCGCAAACCATGCTACTTACTTAATACCTTGGAATGTCGACATGCAGGATCTAGGTAGGTATAATGATGGGAAACACAGTGGCCATCAGTAGTTTGGGGGGGGTAGGGGCAAAGGAGTAAGGAAAATGAGTGGGAAAATGTCATTACCCTTTAAGGAATAAGTAAATTTCCTTGTGTGAATTAGAATTCACAATAATGTTGTCCGGCAGACTTAGTCCGGCAAACAATCCGCCAAACAATACGCCGGACTTTCTAACGAACGGACTTGGCCACACATGGACACTCCAAATGTCCGGCGATTTCTAACGCGATGACGGACCAGAAAAAGGAAGTTCAATAGCCAGTAGCCAATAGCTTCCTTCTCGTACTTGCTTCTGAGCATGCGCCATTCTTAGTCCGCCGGACTAGCACACTGACGAATGGATTGTCCGCTGAAAGCCAAGTCCGGCAGACAAATTTTGAGTCAAATCTACTTTCTAAGTCCGCTGGACTTTACGATGAAAAAGTCCACTGGAGCCCACACACGATCGAATTGTCCGGCGTAATGCGGTCCTGCGGATTTAGTCCACCGGACAATTCGATCGTGTGTTCGCAGCATAAGTGAACTAGTTGGTGGAAGTTGTTTAACCACTTGAAGACCAGGCCTTTTTCTGATATTTGTTGTTTACAAGTAAAAAGCTGTATTTTTTGCTAGAAAATTACTTAGAACTCTTAAACACTATATATTTTTTAGCAGAGATCCTAGAGAATAAAATGGCAGTTGTTGCAATATTTTATTTCACGTAGTATTTGCGCAGCTGTCTTTCACATGCAATTTTTTGGGAAAAAATAGTTACCCGTTAAGAGTTACAGAGGAGATCTTGCACTAGAATTATTGCTCTCGATCTAATGATTGTGACCGCACATGTGTAGTTTGAACTCCATTTACATATGTGGGCATGACTTTCTTATGTATTCACTACTGCGCGCAAGCATAGAGGGATGGGGCGCTTAAAAATGTTTTTTTGCTTATTTCTATTGTTTTTTATTTTTACACTGTCCCTTTATTATGTTTTTGCTTTTTTATTCAGTTTTATTCCTATTACAAGGAACCTAAACGTCGCTTTTAATGCAAATAACCATGACAGGTACTTTTTATTGAGAGATCCAGGGGTCAGATCTCATTTACCTTTTTAAAGCATAAAAAAAAAAATAATATCTTTTCTGTCTGCCCGAGAACAGGAAGTGACATCAGACATCGTTCCGGTCCTCCAAGAGCATAGAGCCAAGTGGGGCCTATCTTGCCCTCACTCGACTTCCTGCCCAGCCAGCGATCGCACCGGATCAGTTCCAGGCTTACCGGTGGCTCTGGTAAGCTCGCTGTAAAAATTGTCAAAGTAATGCTGTACATTTGCAGTTAGGCGTCGTCAAGTGGTTTTAAAAGGATATCACCTCAAAAGAAGATATTAGGCTACTGATCTCAGAAGCTTTTTAAACAGAGGTTCATTTTCCTCTGTCTAGCCAAAGCTAAATAATAGCTTTTGGCTGGAGTTGGGTTTTAAAGAGAACAAAGCAAACATTTCATCTGCACGTGTGTGTGTGTGTGTATATATATATTATACTGTATTATACTGTATTTATAAGTTAATAAAAATAAATACTTTTTTTTTCTTTTACTAAATCTCAGTCGATGATGAAAAGGGCTGTCCGATAGTTTAGGAAGACATCAAAAAGATTTATTCACTATCCCTTTAAATAAAACACTTTAATGCGTTAACAGCAGAATATATATTGTACATATTGATAGATCTTTTGAAACAAAGTTTTAGGATATCATATTCCTGCTTGGTAGTTTCAGATCTTTTATCTCCCAGGTGCCACAAAACAGCAATTAAAAATAAATCGCAGCTCCTGAAATATATGTGTCTTTGATGTTTCATGTTTAAGAGGATTGAGGCTGCTCCCCGTGAGCACTGATCTAACCACTGGACCTCGTTATACCCATCATGGATTAATGAGGCTTTTTCTCATTTGCTTGTCATTGTAAGTACCTGCTTATCACCTTCTGCGCAACACCTCCTCCTAGGAGGTAAAGTCACTGGGAAGACACATCTGTAACAAATTACAATGCTGTAAGAATGAATCACCATTTTTTTCTACACTTTAATGTCCCTGTTTAGTGCACATAGTGGTGGCTATTTTCATTTTCAGAGTGGTCAACCAACTGACTCACTAGGAAACAGCCAGCCATTATGACCACTAAAAATATATCACAAAACTGTGAACACACTTCACAAGAAATTGCTTCCTGGCAGTTAATGCATGTGTGGGTATGCTGTATAACTAATCTTAGACATTCGTGAATGGTCATACAGTATCTCACAAAAGTGAGTACACCCCTCAAATTTTTGTCAATGTTTTATTATATCTTTTCATGTAACACTGAAGAAATTACACTTTGCTACAATGTAAAGCAGTGCTTGTATAACAGTGTACATTTGCTGTCCCTTCAAAATAACTCAACACACAACCATTATTGTCTAAACCACTGGCAACAAAGGCGAGTGCACCCCTAAGTGAAAATGTCCAAATTGGGCCCAAAGTGTCAATATTTTGTGTGACCACCATTATTTTCCAGCACTGCCTTAAAGCGGGAGTCCGCCGTGAGTCCGCGTTTTTTTTTTTTTAAAAGCCAGCAGCTACAAATACTGCAGCTGCTGACTTTTAAAATAGTGACACTTACCTGTCCAGCGCGCCCGCGATGTCGGCACCCGAAGCCGATCTCTCGATCGTCTCTCAGGTGCTGCCGCCGCCATCTTGGGTATGGGAATCAGGAAGTGGAGCCTTTCGGCTTCATTTCCCGGTTCCCTACTGTGCATGTGCGAGTCACACTGCGCAATAAGGATGGACCCGCTGCCTCTGGGATCTGTGTGTTTCCCAGCAGGCAGCGGGGGACTTTCGGAAAGGAGCGTAATCTACGCCCCTTTCCGCAGAGAGCTATCCCGGAAGTGGGTGCAGATACCTGTACTGTACAGGTACCTGCACCCCCCTCCCCCTTGAAAGGTGCCAATTGTGGCGCCGGAGGGGGGAGGAATCCAATGAGCGGAAGGTCCACTTTAGGGTGGACCTCCGCTTTTACCCTCTTGGGCATGGAGTTTACCAGAGCTTCACAGGTTGCCGCTGGAGTCCTCTTCCACTCCTCCATGATGACATCACAGAGCTGGTGGATGTTAGAGATCTTGCGCTCCTCCACCTTCCATTTGAGGATGCCCCATGGATGCTCAAGGTTTAGGTCTGGAGATATGCTTGGCTAGTTCATCACCTTTACCCTCAGCTTCTTTAACAAGGCAGTGTTCGTCTTGGATGTGTTATACAAAATAATAAATTTAGGGACCCAGGCGCTACCTCTAGAAGGTATTTTTTAAAAGGCAACTATACCCTTACCAAATAGGGTGATCTAAAAAAAAAATTTTTATTAGCTAAGTAGTCTTTATGTCCAGTAGATGAGAAAGAAAAAGTGTGTCTAATGTAAAAGAAAAAAAAAGAGGAGAGAGCCACAGCCTGTATATTGTAAACCACTGTGGGGGTACCCTATGCTTAAGCTAAATAATACCGAACACTGGGTAAGTTATCCACACCCCCCTACTTAACGTGTATACCAGCTGCTAATATAAGCATGCTATATGGAAAGGGTCAGAATTAATACTATATCACATAATCAATTACAAGCCACCAGTATACATTAGGTGTAAGAACAACCACAGAAATAATGATAAATTAATGATTAGCTAGTGACTATCTGTCACTTATCTGACTATGTGGATTTTATACAGTCCTAACTTTATAAATACACTAGGCCAATATCCAAAGATCTCCACCTCAATATCATAAGTATCCTGATCACATCAAATCAGTGTTATGCAGCCCACACTATATGTGAAAACTTTAGTATAGGTCACACAGGGATAAATTGTGTACAAAAAATTCAAAAGGATAAATTATGTGCAAGCAAATGTGTGCAAAAAAACATGTGCAAAACATGTGCAATCGTGCAAAATTAGCAAAAAATATGTGCAAAAATGCGAAAAAAATTAATTAATATAAAATGTTGGCTAAAGTAAAAAATAATAATAGATAATAAATTGTAATAAAATATGAAAAAATATATATATTAAAGTGCTACAATATAAGTAAACACAGAGAGTGCCAAAGAACCCGAGATACACATTAATATATATATTTGTAATGTGCAGATAGTCTGTAAATATCATATAGAGTCCTTGGAAGAAAAGTCCATTAACAGAGATAGTTCTATATATAGCAGGTCTTCAAGCAGGTGAACCATAAGGTGACTTCTGTGCTCACCCCCTCAGGTCCCCACTCACCAGATCCCTGTACCCACGGGGGGTAGTTGTGCGTATATATCCCAATCTCCAGGAACTCGTCAGCCCGCTAGTCCACCTTTTCTTCTTTATCTGATGTACAATAGGTGCAGGCAGGCCAGTGTATCCTCAGGGAGATGGAAAAATATATCCCATAGTGTAGAAACTCAATGTCACCAAAAAGCTTGAAAACATTAACTAATTTTATTTGTTATAGACCGATACAAACGGCCATAAAAAACATAAAAAACTTCCACGGCTCACAGGCACAATAGCAATAAAAAATAATGAGGAATAATGAAAAAAACAAAAATAATATATCAAAAAATTATATATAAGTATATAGTGTTAGTGAATATTAAATTAAAACTAGAAGTAGAAATAAAAATAAAGCTAAAAAAACAAAAAATCCTCAGATCATGAAAAATAAAAAAATATTAAAAAATCCTTAAGCCACATGTCAGAATAGCTTAAGAAATGGCCAGGGCCAAAAAGTGCAAATGTTGGACAAATTTTAACTAGATGCAGGAGGCGGAAGTATTCATTTGAATGCGCCCATTATATAAGTCCGTTGTGAGACGCTCCAATAAGTAAATGGCCAGCGCCCTTGCACTCACTGTGAATTATAGGGACGGCAGCAACCCATTAGACTAATTACCACAGTGCGGCTTGGCTTCTTTTTATTTTCGTCTTGGATGTGTGTTTGGGGTCGTTATCATGTTGGAATACTACCCTGCGGCCCCGTCTCTGAAGGGAGGGGTTCATGCTCTGCTTCGGTATGTCACAGTACATGTTGGCATTCATGGTTCCCTCAATGAACTGTAACTCCCCAGTGCCGGCAGCACTCATGCAGCCCCAGACCATGACACTCCTACCACAATGCTTGACTGTAGGCAAGACACACTTGTCTTTGTACTCCTCATCTGGTTGCCATGGCACACGCTTGACACCATCTGAACCAAATAAGTTCATCTTGGTCTCATCAGACCAGAGGACATGGTTCCAGTAATCCATGTCCTTAGTCTGCTTATCTTCAGCAAACAATTTTCTTGTGCATCATCTTTAGAAGTGTCAGGTCACCTTAAGGCCAGGTGACAGATGCACGCCGTAGAGATTAGGAGTGCACCGCAAGGTTGTGGACCCTACGGCTGACTGCTGCGGATGGGGGTCAAGGTGATAGGAAGGCAGGGCCGCCAGAACACCAAGATGGATCCCACCAGGGTTAGAGCATAAGATTCCCTGGGGCGCGGAGTTTAAGAGCCAGCAGGTGTTCACCAGAGCCTCAAGTGGTGAGGATGGACTTGGCTGCCACTGGCTCCAGGTCGCGACCCCCGGGGTCCCCCAGCTCACACCCACAGTAGGCAACAGGAGGATAGGGATGGTGAGGGACAAAGCCAAGGTCGGGGCCACAAGCAGACAGGAAAAGTCGGGACACGCCAAAAGGTCAGGATCACAGGCAAACAGGGATAGTCAAGGACAAGCCAAAGTCGGTAACGGAAAACAATAGAAGAGCACATGGCAGGTAACAGGAAGCTAACACACAAAGGTTGATCAGCAGGGTTGGCTAGCAGTGCACAGGTTAATATAGAGTTCTCTGATAGGAGCTAGGGTGGAGCCATGCCAGAGGATGGATTATAAAAGCCGTCAGGTGAGGATCGGCTGGTCTCTAGAAATGAACACATGGAGACAGGTAAGCAGACGAACTCTATTGCATGACAAGAAAAAGGCTTCCTTCTGGGATAACAGCCATGCACACCAATTTTATGCAGTGTGCGGTGTATGATCTGAGCACTGACAGACTGACCCTCCACCCCTTCAACTTCTGCAGCAATGCTGGCAGCACTCATACGTCTATTTCCCAAAGACAACCTCTGGTTATGACGCTGAGCACGTGCACTAAACTTCTTTGGTCGACCATGGCCAGGACTGTTCTGAGTGGAACCTGTCCTGTTAAACCACTGTATGGTCTTGGCTACCGTGCTGTAGCTTCTTATAGCCTATACCATCTTTATGTAAACAACAATTATTTTTTTCAGATCCTCAGAGAGTTCTTTGCCATGCAGAAATAAAGCGTTACTAGATCTACTGATTACCAACAATACAGACCTGATCATGGATGTGAAAATATGGGGCCATTTAGGGAACAGCGATCACAGGTCAATTGGCTTCAGTATAAATCAGACAAATAGGAAACATAAGGTGAATTCAAAGACACTGAATTTCAAAAGAGCCAACTTCCCTAAACTACAAACCTTGTTAGAAGGCATGAATTGGGATAAATTCTTAGGAACAAAGAACACAGAGGAGAGCTGGATTTGCTTTAAGAGCATATTAAATAATGCCATTGGCCAATGCATCCCACTGGGTAATAAATTTAAAAGAGCGAACAAAAGTCCTGGATGGCTTAACGCCGATGTAAAAATGCATATAAAAGCAAAGGAGAAGGCCTTTAAAAAATACAAGGCGGAGGGATCATCATCATCATTCAGACTTTACAAAGAATGCAAAAAGAAATGTAAGGGTGCAATTAGAGCTGCAAAGATAGAACACGAAAGACACATAGTGGAGGAGAGCAAAAAAAAATCCTTGTCGGAACAGGCAATCTCCACGTCTTGATTTCCAGCATTTAGCAATCAATATACAGCATATCATGGTCAGATCACTGTAGCAAAGATTTGACCTCTTGGAAGACATAATGAACTCTGCTGTATACTGCTTTGGGCTCCTAGCAGGGTTCATTTAGCAATTGCTTCAGTGCTAGAATTTCTAAGGCATTTCAATACTACGCTTACAAAATTTCAAAAACACTACAGTACTTAGTTATTTTAAATATTCTTTTAAGGTATTACTTCAATCAAAAAGCCAGAAACTCTGTTAGATTTTTATTTGATTGCTGAGACTTCGTTGAGGAGTTTAGCCCACCAGTTTTGTTCCAAAGACAACTTTGTTATCAGCACGAGAAGTAAAAAAAAAGTGGCAACACAGGCAGTTATCCTTCCTCTACTCTACTAAAATACAAGTGTTTTTATTGCTATCTTTGTGCCTGTTGAAGATTTATTTTAACTTCCTGTGTTGTTGACAACATTTTCCTAGGGACAGAAAGTAAAGGTAAATCTCCCCAATGAATCCCCAGAGAATAGATAGTAATACCATCACACAGACTGGCATTTTTTCGAATATTGGAGCTGCTGCACTGAACCATGCGACCTAAACTTTGAGAAGGTAAATAGACTGTAAATAATTTATTTGTACACATTGTTCAATTAATGTCTGAAAGAGATTCCAGGGCTCCCTAGTTTATATTTTGCAGCAAGTCCCCATTGCTTTCAGTTGCTTACTGCTTCAATATATATACGGTAGCTTTTTAAAGACTATATAGAACCATTCCCACCAGTCTCAGTACCCCAAAGGAACTCGGAATCCAATATCCCTACCACTTGCATTAGCACCAATTTGAGAACATTAATTAATTAATTCACCACTTGTACAAAATCAGAACATGGGAAAAGCAAACATATTCAATGCAGATAACACCCTTGGTGGCACTCAAACCCAGGAACTCAACCTTCAAGATAAAAGGGCTAATCACTTAGCCACGATACTGCTTTACAGGTAGTGGGTGGCAGGTCCTCTTTAAAAATGACCAATTAACTCCACACGTTGTTCAATTACTGCCTAAGAGAGAGAGGCAGTATTTATATAGCTTTTTACAGACTATATGCTGTAGAAACATTCACACCAGTCCCAGTTTCCCAAAGGAACTCAGAATCCAATATCCCTACCACTCTCATTAGGGACAATTTGAGAAGAAGCTAATTAACCCACCGCTATGTGTTTTGTACAAAAGCACAGGAAAAGCAAACAAACTCTATGCAGATAACATACTTAGTGGTACTCAAACCCAGGAACCAAACCTACAAGGCAAAAATTCTATACACTTAGCCACCATGTAGACAGGTGCAGTCTATTTTCTCCATGGCAAGTGGCGCTCAACCGCAGATGAAGCCGAACTTAGTTCCTCTATGGTTTCCTGGGTCACTGGGGCAGTGATCCAATTGGATGCTGACACTCCATGTGACTCTGGCAGCCATCCTGGGTCTGACTAGTCTATTTAAGACCCTGACTCCTGAGTTTGGCATGCATTTAGTATCTGGGTAGTGTAGGGACAGGTCACGCATCTGTCAGGGACAGTAATAGCGGCAGGGAAAGGTTCCAGACAAGTAGGGAAAGAATAGCCGCTAGTAGTTTTAAATGACTTTTTTCCTTTAGAAATTTCATTTTGCTGTCAGACTGTTCTAAACACGGGAAACCTGCGCCCCTTTACGGGCATACTATAGACACCCCCCAGGTACGAAATTTAAAGGAATATTACGCTTTTATTGTTTCTCTTAAAGCATTATTAAAATCACTGCTCCCGAAAAAACTGCCATTTTTAAAACTTTTTCTTGCATTGATACATGTCCCCTGGGGCAGGACCCAGGTCCCCAAACACTTTTTATGACAATACCATGCATATAAGCCTTTAAAATTAGCACTTTTGATTATTCATGTCCAGGCCCGGACTGGGACAAAAAATAGGCCCGGGCAATTTAGACTGAGCAGCCAATTTTCCAGCAACCACCTGTTCGCGAGGGCAGTTGGTGATGGGATAATCACGGAGTCAGTCCTCTGCACTGTAATGTAATGGGGGCACTGTAATATAAAGGGGACTGCACTGTAATTTAAACTGTAAAGATTACAGTCCCCCTTTACAATGTAGTTCCCTTTTCATCACAGTGCCCCTACCAATCACAGCCTTCCATTACAGTGCCCCTTGCAGTCATGCCCCCTAATTTTTATCTGTAATCACAGTGGCCCCTTTTACTCTCTGCCTCCCCTGCACAGTCCTACCTTTTCAGGGCAGAGGCAGGATTCAGCCTGTGTGTCCTCTACCGTCTCTCCCACCCCTCCAACGATGTCATCCTATAAGCAGAGTAGGGGGCGGGAGGAGCTGTAGATCAGGATTATATTAACAAACAGGTGATTACCTGCTTGTTGCTATTAAAAGACTCCCACTTTATTGAACCTGTATTACCATTGATTAGGTCTTTCTGCACCAAGGCTTTGTTCTCTTCTTTTTTCACCTATAATATTATAGGTTTTCCCATTTTCCATTTTTCTTTTTTCCTTATTCCGGTTTCTTACTCTTCGTGTTCTTTCATTTTTATCCTTTATTATTATTGTTTATTTCTCATTTTTTACCTTTTCTTTTATTATTATTTATATTTATTTTTATATTTATGTTTTATTTTATTTTTTTCACACTTTATTTATTTATTTTTTATTACTAAGGTAATTTTCTTTACTTTTTTTTAAAATTTATTTTCATACATTTTTCTCAGTTGCACCTTTTCCTCTTAAATTGTCTCCTTTTCCCACTCATTTCTTCCTTTTTTCCTATTTTAATTTCTCTATCATCTTTATCCTTTTTTATTTTTCACTCATATTTTTCTCTCATTTTCCTCTCCCTTGTCTCCTTTTTCTGTTTCTTTTTTCCTTGTTTTTCCTCTTTCTCTTTATATATCCCCCCTTTTTTTCTCTGTTCTTCTTTCTTTCTTCCCCTCTTCTTCCCCCTTTCTTATCTCCTTTTTGCCGCCATTCATTTTTATCTATTTACACTTTCCTTTGTCCTTCATTACTCCTTTTCTTGTTTACCTGTTTTCCTTCTGTGTCTCATTTCCTTGTCTCCCGATCTGATGGCTTCACTTCTCTCTATGCACTTACACTTCTCACGTAATCTGCCTGGGTGGGCGGGGTCTCCAGATGACATACGTTTCCATGACATCAGCGGCCCCAGCCCTGGCAGCGTCCCCATTGCCTAGCTACCGCCAGCAGCAGCCCGCGTGCGCGGACAGCTATCGCTGTTTTGATTGGATCAGACCTGCTGCCTAGCAACCACGGATCCCTGCACTCACGCTCTTCAGTGTCTCCGGCTCCTCCCGCCCCTGCTCTACTGATAGATTACATTGTCGGCAGGGCAGGAGAGCCTGGAGAGGAGACACAGGCACAGCTGCACAGTGAGAGGTGACCGTGGCCTGTGTTAACCCTCTCCAGGCCGTGGTCAGTGCTTACCTACCGCTGTGTGGCCTGGTCATCACCAGGTATCGGACTGCGGCCCCGAGGTTCATCCTGGCGGGCCCGGCCCTATGGCCAGTCTGGGCCTGTTCATGTCCCATAGACTTTAACGGTGTTCGCGTGTTCGAGCATCTTTTGTTTGCCTGTTCGCATGTTCTGGTGTGAGCCGAATGGGGGGGGGTGTTCGGCTCATCCCTACTGTTCACCTGTGAGTGTTCCCACTTGGGCTGCCTTCTACCAGGCTTGCTGTATTCCAACTACAATGCAAGTTCTTTCTATTTGGAACTGGTCAGGCAGGTCCTCTTTAAAAATGACCAATTAACTCTACATTTTTTTCACCTCTTACAAAATTTGTTAAATGTATCATTCTAGTAACTTGAAGCTTTAGTAATATGCTGTCTCTTCCTATGGGAAACGTTGGTTAAGTATATCTGACCAAAACTTTGACCCAGAGAGGTAGTCTGCTTATTTCCCCAATGTCTCTCTCTCTGCAATCAGTGTGCAATTTTGTTTTCCTTGTGAACACTCAGTAAGACGGAAAATCCCTTGAGAGATCTGAGCTGTCTGATGCAGACAAAAGCTAGGCTGCAATACCACCAGGGAGCTGAGGAGTGCATATCAAGGGTGCGTGGGCTGATGATGAGCATTCTGTGGGTGAGCAGAGAGGTGACTGAATGAATTTATTTTAAATGAATGTTGGTTCTTGGTAGATTTTGATTTGTCACTGATCCTGAGTGGGTATAGCTTTATTAGCAAATGTGGCCATTATTTAAACAGCTAGTGCATCCTAAATGCCGGAATTACCCAAAGGGATCAAGATCGGTTCATCTGAATTGTTTGTTATATATTTTAACAACTCCAAATGAGAGATCCCCCAATTCTCAGCTTTGCAGACCCCGTCATTGTGGAGTATCACTTCTTCTTCTGCAGATTGGGAAATCATATTACTTATTTTTCTGTAATATACTGTATATGCTGCCCCTCTACAACCCCTGGAAGCAAATTGTACCTTCCAGGGGTATGCCGAGAGCTGACATTAAGTTCCTCAGGGGATCTTAGCCAGGAATTGTTAGTTTGTGAATAGTTGGGCACTAGTTGCCTTTTCTTTATTTTATTTTGCTTACAGTCCAGGGAGAAAGGGGTATAACTCACATGTCCTCTAGGTAAAAGTAGAACTCCAGCAGCTTGATGTAGAAGAGAGTCTTTCGTTTAATATTAACACTCCAGTGTTGTTATCTGTTTAATAATCATAATATTCAGGGGGGGCGTGGCTTGCGCGCGCACAGCGATGGACGCCTGAGCAGAGAGCTCCGCAATCCAGACCGGACAAACAGCGACTAACGGGCGCTTGTTCCGCCGCTATCAGCTCTACAGAGCCCCGTTTGCTCTTCCCGACCCTCCGCCACAGCGATGTCCCGCAAGCGGTTCCAGGAAAGAGGCCCGAAAAGACTGGAGTCCTTCTCCTTCCAGCCCCGCCGCAAGGCCCAAGATGGCGCCGCCGGCACAGCCCGGACCTCATTGAGCTACACGGATCTCGCCGACGCTCATCCTCGGGACATATAAGCAGATATGCAGGCATCTTACCCCTCTGATACGTCTCCTTCAACTCCGGCCTCCCAGAGCCCAGTGAAATCAAAGATGAGGATGGATCCTAACAACCAGGCCTCAGACGCAGTGAGTACAGGCCTCCATAACGAATCTGCTATATCTGATTTGCAATCATCAATAGCACAGTTCCCAACTACGGGACAACCTGTACTTGACACAACGATGAAGGATATGCTTTTGTCCTTGCAATCGTCACTTATGACCAATTTATCATCCCTGATCAATAGATTCTCCTTGGAAATGAAACACATGGACAATAGAATGCAGTTCATGGAGAACAAAATGGGAGAATGTACTGACACGGTCAATGACTTAGTAGACGCATATTCCGAACAAAGAGATTAATCTCTTTGGATCAAAGCTAAACTCGCGGACCTCGAGGACCGCTCCAGAAGAAATAACGTTAAAATACACGGAATCGCACGACCACATGGGGTCACCCTTACAACTAGACACGAAAGTATGCGTACTGGGAATGTTCCCAGATGTCACTATGGATACGTACCTTACCACGTTTCTACAGTCAACATTGTTTACTGCGAGAAAGCTGATAGCAAAACATTGGATGCGTCCAACTCCTCCTGTGGCCCGTGACTGGATCATAGAAATTAATAGTAAATTACCATACATGAAGTTGGTGTATAGTCATCGTGGATGCCCTGCCAAATACAACAAGGTGTGGGATAGATGGATAAATGCCGTTGAAACTTGTGTTGTCTAATGTTGGAACACATAGTGGTTGTGACATAGGGATATGGGGGGGATAGGGGGGGTGGCGGTCCTGAGTTGGGGGTGGGGGCGGGAAGCTCCTATTGTAGTACTATTTTGTTATTCATGATGTCTTTCCCCACTGTATTGGGGGTGAACCCCTACTGGTATTTGTATACTATATAAGATATGTGTGGTTGCACCCACTACTTTTTCTTTGTAATCTTTTTGAATGATTAATAAACCTGCGTTTGTTTATAAAAAAAAAAAATAATAAATACACGGAATCCCAGAGTCCATTCAGCCCACAGAGCTGCATAACTTTGCGACTACTTTTTCCAGCATGCTTCCTGAACTTACCCCTATTGAGTTGAGTATTGCTCCTACGGGTCCACTTCTTTCAGAAAGAACAAATACTCCAGAAGGCTAGGGAGCACTCTCCACTACCTGCACCATTCTCCAATATCCAACTGTATGCAGATTTATCACAGTATACATTGCAAATGCGGAGGCATAGCCATAAAGAACACTGTACTGTTCACATTGCAGGAATATATTGCTGACACGGAAGGTCGATATATTATTTTGAACTGTACAATCAACAATGTGCCATACACCCTTGTTACCGTTTATGCTCCTAACCAAGGCCAAATGAACTTCCTTAGGAAAACATTGAAAAGAGTGAGAAAAGTCCAAAAGGGTCTTTTATTGCTTTGCGGAGACTTTAATCTAGTTCCAAATAATACAAGGGTCTTTTATTGCTTCTAACGATTTGTATGATGTATGGAGGTGTTGTCATGCGAGCGAGCGGGACTTTACGTTCCTCACAACACCTACTCACGTATCGATCTGTTTTTAGCCGACAAACGAATACTTCAGAGAACTTTGGGTTCCAGCATCCACACCACCACCTGGTCGGACCATGCCCCCATCAGCATCAACATCTCTGATGATTCGCATCACCCAAATTACTTTATATGGAGAGTAAACAATTATCTCCTTACCACGCCACAATTCTCCATCCCTATCAAACAACAATTGGAAGAATACTTCTTAATTAATCAATCCTTGGTATCCGACCCGGCGGTGGTGTGGAATGCCCACAAGGCAGTCATGAGAGGTGTGTTCCTCCAAATGGGTGCTAAAGCCAAAAAACAAAGAACCCAAAGACTGGACAAACTCATGACTGACATTGCCTCCGCTGAATCCCTAAATAAAACTAATCCCTCCCAGTCCCTTCAAGCTAAGATATTTACGCTACGAAACGAACTGCGGTCACTTCTCCTAGAGAGACATGAAAAATTTTACAAGTTACTCAAGGCCACGTCATACACCACATGTAACAAAGCAGGTAAAACGATGTCACTAAAAGTCAAAGGACATAGGAACAAAACAAAAATCCCGTTTCTATACCACCCACACACCAACGAAAAACTCCTTAAACCTCAATCCATAGTTGACGCCTTTAGCTCATACTATCGAGACCTTTACAACCTTAAAGATGACCCGAATACCACCCAACCTTCCCCTGAATTGATCCAAGCATTCCTAAATGACCTGTCCCTCCCGTCTATATCTCAGGAACAGCTCTCAGAATTAAATTCACCTTTTACGGTCACCGAGATTGTATCAGTAATAAATAAGCTTCCTTGCTCCAAATCCCCAGGCCCGGACGGCTTCACTGGAGAATATTACAAACAATTCAAGGACATCCTAGCCCCTACTCTGTCCCAAACATTCAATCTAGCAGCCAAATCCGCCTCCTTCCCGAAAGAGATGCTTACTGCCATGGTAGTGACCCTGCCCAAACCTGGTAAGGAACCTAAATCTCCTAAAAACTTCCGCCCCATTTCACTACTGAACCTTGACTTGAAAATATACGCGAAATTGATAGCCAACAGACTAGAGGACATTATACCCTCCCTAATTTCCCTGGACCAGTCGGGATTTACCAAAGGGCGCCAAACCTCGGACGCCACTAGACGACTACTGAATATCACCCATCATGCAGAATCGACTAAACTCCCCTCGATTCTCCTGTCCCTTGATGCCGAAAAGGCATTTGACAGGGTCCATTGGGGATACCTGTCGGCGGTACTAAACAAATTTGGAATCATTGGCCCCATACAAGATGCTATAATGGCCTTATATTCTTCTCCCTCAGCCCGAGTGTTCTCAGCAGACGCTCTTTCCTCACCCTTTCAAATTTCTAACGGCACAAGACAGGGCTGTCCACTCTCGCCTATAATTTTTAATCTAGTCATGGAACCCCATGCTGAAAGAATAAGATCCAATCCCCAAATCACTGGCATCCCCCTCGCTGATTTAGACCACAAAATTTGCCTGTTTGCGGATGACGTGATCCTTATGATCACTGACCCTGAACGTTCCCTCCCCACAATCCAGAAGACGCTCGCCTGGTTTAGTGCTGCTTCATATTACAAAATAAACAAATCCAAATCGTATGTATTGGACTTAGGCCTAGACACGTCCACTAGCGCTCGACTCAAAGAACGCTTCCGTTTCTCATGGGCAGAGAATAGCATAACATATCTAGGTATTCAACTAACTAAATCTATGAAATCTCTGTTTGCAGCTAACTATTTACCGATTCGCACAAAATTACAAAACGACCTCACCAGCCTAGCGACCTTCGAATTCTCTTGGGCGGGACGTTTAGCGGCATTCAAAATGTTACACCTTCCCCAAATACTATACCTATTCCAAACCTTACCCATCCCACTTCCCCTTAGCTACTTCAAATCACTCCAATCGCTACTATCTAAATTTGTTTGGCAAGGTAAAAAAGCTAGATGCGGACACGCCCAACTAATTAAACAACGAATGGCTGGCGGCACAGGCTATATAGACTTCCAAGACTACTACATGGCTTCCATCCTCACACAAACCAATGGTCCCCCCTCTCTCCTAGTTCCACCCTATGGGGGAAAATGGAAGCATCTCTAATCCCAGGGGGAAACGTATCCTCCTGGCTATTCGCAACAATCCTAGGAGCAAAACTCCCTAGTAAACTCTCCCTGACCATAGTGGCAACTATTAAAACGTGGACACGGTTTATCCAGTCAGTAACCTCCCAATCTAAAGGGGTGACAGTTCCTATACCCATAGAGACCCTACATCTACTGATGCAGTCAACATCTTATGAGTGTTGGAAATCAAAGGGCATAACCTCACTATCAGATCTAATTGATAACAAGGCCATAAAATCGTTTCCAACACTACAAAAAGAATACTTACTCCCAAACTCTGATATTTTTTTATATTTACGCACCAAACACTGCCTCGCTTCCCTTAACTCATGGAAGTGCACACTCCACCACGAAGCATGGCTCTTCTTCAAATCCACCATGGTACGTCAAAAAGGTATCTCTCTCTTCTACAAATTACTCCACCATAAATCTACATTTACTAGTTCAGCAGCAATTCTACACTAGGAAACAGTTCTAGACCACAAATTCACATTGGAACAATGGGAAAAAGCCTGCCAATCCACTTATAAAGCTACATGCTGCGCTTCCCTATGGGAATTAGCATATAAACTGACTTACCGTTGGTATTTGACCCCTGACAAAATTTCCACATTTGACCTGACTAATGATGGTACAAGTTGGCGGAATTGTGGTCATTGCGGGAACTTACTACACACCTTTTGGAACTGCCCCAAACTCACGGGCTACTGGCACTCAGTATTCAGTCTAATCTCTGATGTTACCAAACAATCAGTCACAGAATCTCCCTACCTAGCCCTACTATCCTTGACTATTGAACAATTCCCTAACCCGGCAAGAAATATCATAATTCACATACTTCTGGCAGCACGTTTAACTATAGCATGGAAATGGAAGAACATTGACCCACCTACCCTATTAGAAGTAGTTCAAACTACCCACGCACATTACCTACATGAAACAGTACTAGCACTCAGACAAGGCTCCAAAACCCGACTCCTTTCCAGATGGCAACAATGGAAGGACTGGGTCAGCTCTCCTAGACTAACCCCACTATTCAACTCCTAATCTTTGAAATTAGTTCTGAAACCAACCCTAGGAAGAGGGGTGGATGGCTTTGCTCGGGCACAGAATAGGTCCCTCAGGGGGTGCTCGGGCGGAACATCCTCCCTCTCTGATGCAGTAGATGAACTTAACAGATTTAACTGACCCAGTCTTCCATCTTACCTGTATACCAGCTGGACCCATAAAACTACTTTATTTCACAGAGGT
Organism: Lithobates pipiens; assembly: GCF_037356315.1. NCBI lineage: Eukaryota > Metazoa > Chordata > Amphibia > Anura > Ranidae > Lithobates > Lithobates pipiens. The sequence goes on from NW_027507789.1 coordinate 38,871,922, forward strand.
GATGTCTACCCCACTGTGTGTGTCCCTCACCCTTACCGCTCTCATAGTTCACATAGCGGACGATACTTGTCCCGACTTTCTATTACATGTGGAATACGTTTCTTGTTTTCTTTTTTGCTTGATGTTCCTTTTCTTCATGCAAGGCGTACACATACTTCCTCAAATGTATGCATACATGTTATCCTGATATAAGATGTCTAAGAGATGATACTTCTGTTAACTTGGATTACCATATGTATCACAAACATACGTTACCTACAGCTGTATATCCAATGTTGATTACTCATTGTTTATTGAAAATTTGAATAACAAATATTAAGACAAAAAAAAAAAAAGAATCATAATATTCTGTTCAATAATCAATAATGTAGCATCCTCTAGTGCAGGGATATGCACAGGGCCGTTTTTAAGGCAAGGCAAAAGGGGCAGCTGCCCTGGGCCCTGTCATTGTTGTGGGGCCCAAAGCAGCTGCCTCATACTTGCCAACTATCCCAGTTTAAATGTACTTGTCTCTTGCTGTGTCCTGATATCTCAGTGTGAAGTGCTGCTACTAAAGCTGCCAAGCTTTTCCCTATTGTTGTGTACAGATGACTCACCTGCAGACCCTGTGTTTACATGTAAATAACCAGCATTCATATGTAAATAGCTGCATAGATATGTAAATAAAGGCGGCATCCATATGTATAGCATGACCTCGGGAGTGAGGAGATGATGTGCTGTAACTTCTAGCAACAAATCAGTGAGCAGTATTACTGTACAGTAATCTTAACAAGCAGAAATCATGTGCTGTAACCTCTAGCAACTAATCAGTGAGCTGTAATGTGTGCTGTAACTTCTAGCAACCAGTCAGTGAGCGGTAATGATACACTGTAACCTCTGGCAACCAATCACAATAGCTGCCTGATCTGATTCAGTAAACTGATTTTGAGTCTAGCTGCTATTTATCGTATGTCTCAGAGCAGGTTGAGAGCAAAACTTCATGGGGGGCCCCCAAGAAAAAAGTTTTGCCAGGGTCCAATCAATATTAAAGACGGCCCTGGATATGCAATTAGCGGACCTCCAGCTGTTGCAGAACTACAAGTCCCATGAAGCATAGGAAGACCCTGACAGCTTCAAGCAGGGCACCCAGAGGCAGAGGCATGATGGAGCTTGTAGTTTTGCAACAGCTGGATTTCTGCTAATTGCATATCCCTGCTCTAGTGTGCGCTAAAGGTAGTGTGTAGAATAGGCAAACCATACTCTGACTCACATTGTAAGCTGATGAGTCTTAATTGGGTCAAGGTTCAGGGCTGGGTGACTCACCCTGGCAGCTGTCTGGCGCTTCTCCCTTGTCTGGAAGATTGGAGAGCCTTCTAGAACTAGAGGGTGATGGGTTAGGAGGAGCTGCCTTGACTATTTATGGGACCTCAGCCAACTTCAGCAGTGGGATGGCAGGGGGCTGAGATAACTTCATAAATAGACATGGGCCATGCCAGCAGGAGAGTCAAGTGGAAGATGGAGATGCAGTGGTGAGGAGGCTGTCGGTGGCCTTTGTGGTGAACCCCCTAGTCTAGGGGGGTGGTGTCCTGCCAGGGATCAGGTGCTGGAAAGAATTCTGCTAAAACACACAGGAGGAGGTCTTCCTGGAGCACGGGAGCAAGAGAGGAGTGAGTAGATCAACACTGTTGGAGACTAACAAAGGGGGAGACTGCCACATGTAGCCAGTCTCCCTTGAAGACAGCAGTGTGTTTAAAGTGGTTGTAACCCTAAAATAAAAGATACTGTTCCTTTAAAATGTGTTAAACCACATAGTGCTTTTGTGGTGTCATTTGTCCATTTGTATGCTGTAAAAAACCTGGTTGATCCTGCCAGTTCCTGTGCCCCCCCTGTGTCCTGACTACGGTAATCATGGCTGCTTATCCCTGATTACGGTGGTCAGTTTACGTGCCTCAGTCAGCCCGGTTCCCTACTGTGCATGCGCAAAGCACACTGCGCTTTCTGAATGACCTGGCAACGGTGGAAGGAGGAGGGAACCGGACTTCTGGGAGATCTCGCTGCTTCATTCCAATACAGTGACTGTTTTTGAACGAGCCTTTAGTGTTGTCACCAAAAGGAGAAATGTGGGTAAAATTTACAATTACAGCACCTCTTTTGGTGGCAATTGTCTAAGTGGAAAGTTTTGTGTTGAATTTGAACAATTATGTATTCAATTTTAGTCATCTGATCATCCTTATTAAATTAAAGTTAGTATTATTTTAGACTATTTTTGTTTCTTTGTAAAATGGTCTATTTTAAACCCAGATCTGAAACAAAGGGGAATTTAATATCAAGTAAAGACATTGTCGGGTATCAATTCTTTGTGGAGGAAACAGTAGCATTCCAAGAAACTTTTAGGGGGCCTTTTGCAATCCTATGTACATTGGATTGTGATCAATATCTGCAAAGGTACTGATAACATATCACATGACTGGTGTATAGCCGATGTGCTGTCTGCCTTACTTGCAAACATAACCCAATCTTTTCCTTAACTACCTAAAAATAAACTCAATTTTAAATATATATATATATATAAATAAATATATATATATATATATATATGTACCGTATTTTCCGGACTATAAGGCGCACCGGATTATAAGGCGCACTAGCAAATGGCTGCCTGCTAATGGGATATTTCCATATATAAGGCGCACCGTACTATAAGGCGCACTGGATTATAAGGCGCATTTAATGAAACAAAACTCTGAACTCAAAACTTTGGTAATCCCACGAAGCTACACTGCTTGGATTGGGCATTACGACCATCTTAGTCAGGAGGTGTGCGCATTCATTCGTTCATTTTCTACGGTCTACCCGCTGCCCCAAAAATGGCTCCTGTTAAGAGACATGCTTACGAAGCGGATTTCAAACTCATCGCTATCAGTCACGCAGTAGAACAACCTGAGAGAGGTTTACGGTACGTCGGTTTACGGTAAGAGACCGGGTGGCTTTTTCCACAAATCTCCATCCCTATTAATCTGTGACTCCATGCGCGCCCATCTGACAGATACTGTCAAAGCCCAAGTGAAGAAAACTTATTCGGTGCTTGCCATCATTCCGGGTGCATTAACCAAAGAACTCCAGCGATGTCAACAGGTCATATATAAGGCGCACTGCATTATAAGGCGCACGATCGATTTTGTGAGAAAATTTAGGGCTTTTAAGTGCGCCTTATAGTGCGAAAAATACGGTATATATATATGTATATATATATTTATATATATATATATATATATATATATATATATATATATATAAAACCCAACTTTTTAAACTGACTGCTATGTCTGAGGTTCATGAAGGAAGGTATTCTATTGCATCGGCTGTACCACCACGACCTCAGCATCCTGGCCCCTAGTCGCAATCCCACCAGCTCAGGGACAAACTATTGCCACCTTCTTGTCAATGCAGCCCGATGACCGATAGCTCATTATTTCCAGATAGGGAGGGTACTCATACCAAGATAGGTCCATCCCATTCCCACACCGTATATTGTATACCTCCCACCATTCCGACCTATACAAACCAGAGACCCCTGCAACCATCAACCTAAAACGATAAAACAAAGCATTACACATATCACACAGCTTAACTACAAGGGAGGGAGGGAGGGAAATCCAAAAAACTGTGTTGCCTCTTCTTCTGCTGCCCCCTGACTGAACTATCCCCACCCCCCCTTGGCAATAACTAGATCCAGACTGCACCTACTAACCTGCCCAGTGACCAATAAACCCCCACCCCTTGACCTATACATCTTTTTATTTACAGGTATTAACCTGTGCTACCTCCACAGCTGTCCCCCCCAGTCATGTGGGCCATTCACTCAGGTTCCCTTTTGCTCCGGGCCTGTTCTGGAAAATACAGAAGGAAAATGCTACACAAAATTTCAGTTCACAAGGATGCCCCTGATTTTTTAGGAAGCCAGCAACTTCCCTGGTGTACAGGCTGGAACTCAAATCAGAAGGGCCATGGGGAGCCAACCATATGACTAATGCAGGTATATTCTTGTACCACAAAGTGCCCCTCTAGCACTGTTGTTAGCTTAGGCTTAGATAAGGCTCAAATTAGGATATATCTGTTTGGTTATATTTTGAGTTTTTCGACAGGCACGATGAGTAAAATTAAAAAAATATAAATATGGCAGCCTAATAAATGATGCAACAAAGGAAGTTTGGAGCGCTTCAAACTTAACCTGTCAGCATAGGAGCTGTAATTACTGGCTTGTTTTTTTTTTCTGTAGGGCTGTCAGTCTTACCCTTCCTTCATTACTTAGTGAGTTATTAACCATAAACAAGAATGTGTATATCAGGTACCCCAACATTTCTCGTCCTCCAGCATTGACCTTCACAAAGAAGTTAGCAGTAGCAGGTCCTATACTTCTTTCCCGACTGATTCCCTTTAGAGCCTAGCTCCAGTTATAATTATGAATATGTGTTACTAGGTCTTCACCTCCGTTTTGACTTTTTTCTAAGTACTTTAAAAGCCTTCTTCTAGTTTTCCCAAGTAGTATATCTCCACCTGGATTTCCGGCTTGTTGTTGGTATCAGTTCAGGCATCATGTTTCTCAACTACAAAATGCATTGTCACAGCCTGCGATGGCATTTGAGGTATGGTAAATAGTGCTTAAAGGAGAAGTACAGCCAAAGTTCGTTCTGAACTCCTGAAGCCTGCTGTCAGCTGACGTTACAAAGGCAGTCCTGGCTGGGAAATGATTGTGACAATATGGTCTGGATCTGCCCACAACCCTGGACCGGCACCTGGCTCAGGCTCAGTAAGGGGGTGGGAACCACTGGCTCAGGCTCTCAGCGAGCTGCTGAGAGCCTGAGCCAGCTGTTCACACCCCCTCCACAGCCCAGCACTTCAGGAAGCACGGTGGGGGGGTGCAGACAGCAGTGACTGACAGTCATCAGCTCTCTGCTCACAGAGCTCTGAGAACTGAGTGATCAGCAGTGTTTGATCGTACTGTCCTCAGTCTTAGAGCCAGCGGGGGACAGATGCTGCATCCACCTAGGTAAGTAGGATTCTTGAAAAAAAAAATCCTAAACTCTTTTAAAGTAGACCTGAATATAAAAAGAGTTCTCATAGGGAACATTTAGAAATGCTAATGATGCCTAGGCACTCTTGTAGTCCCCTATCTGTACTGTATATCTGAAGTTGGAGATCATCTAAGGCACTGCTGGTATCAGGAGATTTGGTGATGCCACTATTCTGCTTCTTATGCGCATACACATGACCAGACTTTCCGGCAGAAAAGGTCAGATGGAATAATTTTATTGGATATTCCTTCAGCTGACTTTTTTTTTTTCAAAAAGTCTGACGGACCTAGAAATATAACATGTTTTAAATCTTTCCGACGGAATCAATTCCTATCGGGAAAACTGTTTGTCTGTATGCTAGTCCAATGGACCAAATACGACGCAAGGGCAGCTATTGGCTACTGAACTTCTTTTTTCTAGTCCCGTCGTACGTCATCGTATTTGAAACGAACGGTCTTTGGTGTAATCTTGTATAGGCAAGTCCGTGTGTAGGCAAGTCCGTGTGTAGGCAAGTCTGTTCAGTCGGAACTCCGTCGGAAAGACCGTCAGAGTTTATTCTGATGGAAAGTGTGTACGCTGCATAACTGTTCTCCTTGCTGTAGAAAACACTGTACCTGATAATCTGCAGTGCAAGGATCTCCTTTCTTCTCCTTCATTCCTTCTGTGGATCCTCCACCTTTCTGCTGCTTTTTCATTATTAGCCAACCAGTCATCAGAAGACAGCTATGACATAAGGAAGCAAAGCCCTGCTCCTCTACCAAGCTAACCATCTCCACACATAGACACCGTGACAAACTGACATGTAATAATACTGACAGAGAGGCTACTTTTTCAAGCCTTAGGCACATTTCAATGTCTTCAATCTGTGGTTGAGAACTTGTAAGGCAACGTGGGCTATAAATTTGGCCCCTAATGTCTCCAAAAGGCCACATATAATATTTATTACATATACTGCTACAGAAAACTGTCACATACTGAAGACTTACTAGAGAAAAAGGTCAGAGATTGTTCTATAGCAGTGGTTAGATACTGAAATCATGCTCAAGGATACAGTCAGAGACTAGGACATGTTGCATTATACCACTGGACATTACTATTATTAAGGGACTGATTGCAAATCCATTCTCACTCTACTGACTGCTGGGGCCCAAGGGCCAGACTTGATATGCCAAAGGGCTGCATGTGCCCCTCACGCCCCAGGTTGGGCTCCAGAGTCTTAAGAGTTACCTGAACCTTTGTAAATCTGCACTTAAATGTCCAATCAAGTTCCTTGTTTTCTTTCCTCTGAGAATAAAGATGGAAAACAACTCAATTTCCATAACTTACAGACATGCACTGTGCTGGGTTACAGCATTAACAAGACACATACTGTATTATAGATACTTATATGCCAGTATTAACACTTTATCATGAAGTGTGGGATTTTCATAGATGAGATTACATAGTTGTGAAGACATTCAAATGTGTCTGAAATGATATTAAATTGTATGTTTCTTCTCATGGAGATGGGAGGCTCTGGGGGAACAATCCTCCGACAATCTCAGGAAATACTGCCTGTCCAGGGTATGATGTGCCAAATACCCTCTTATGTCTCTAGTTTGGAAATTGTGCAGTAAATATAGATTAAGTAAAAGAGAGGACAGACAGAGAGTAAATAATACCCTTTATGTTTTGTACTACATCCAGCTTACGATTTTTGGCTAAAAGAAGTTCATGTGTATCTGCAGCCAAAATATTATTTTTCTTCTGAGAGAAAAATAAAAATGTTAGATGCTGTCATTTTTGTTTTGATTTTTGCGGTGCCCTATTGAGGAATTTTACCTCGCATCCTATTGTGTCACTAGGACAGTAAGAGGAAATATTTTTTGTTGGAATCCAGAATTGTGTTTTGTGCAATAACTACTGCACAGCAGTATTTAGTAGAGATATAGTCTTCAGCCAGTAGATGGCAGTGTTTATAAGTTTGTAGCTATGGCATGCTCTATGTCTTTTCCCTGAATAAAGTTTCCTGTTTGCAGTTAAGCAGCAAAGCCACTGTGGACTGTGTGCTGTTTGTTCTGTAGGGCTATATAAATCAAAAAAAGTAATTTTTAGGAGCAAGAGGAAAGGCTAGAACGTCATTTGTTTTGTTTTTTTTACTTCTGTGCCCTGTTGGGTTTTTTTTTTAACAGCAAAAAAAGTAATTTTTAGGAGCATGAGGAAAGGCTAGAACCTCTGTTTTTTGTTTTTTTTTTACTTGGGGAGTTTCAGAACCCATTTCCACCATCACATTGCACATGGTTACTGCAACACACAATAGCGCACCAAGCAGGTGTGATACAGTGAAACTTAATGTCACCTATGGGCCCCACTAAAGCCGATCAAGCTCAGATCATGCTTGATCAGTTTAATTCCTAGCCAGTGGTGCCTGAGAATGACAGCTTTGAACCTAGGAGTGACAATGTGCTTTTTGCTGTCATTTTAATCCATCAAAGGGGTGAAAAATGAATGGATGTACACTGATCCCCCTCTGCTCTGCTAGCCAATGCCCACCACGCTGGTCCCAGGTGCACAGGACAGACAGTGGAGCTCTGGATAAATGGCAAGAGTAGTCAGACAGAGGGGTAGGTACTTTTAAGGGGGTCTGAAAATGAGTGGGTGGCTAAATTGACAGAAAGCTACAGCCACCATGACTGCGTTTAAAAGCCCTTGCTACCAGCCAGCATTCGTAAACGGCTCTGGTAGACAGGTGCTTAACCACTACAGCCCCAGAAGATTTGGCTTCTGAATGACTGGCCATTTTTTTGCGATTCGGCACTGTGTCGCTTTAACTGACAGTTGAACGGTTGTACGACGCTGTACCCAAACAAAATTGACATTTTTTTCCCCAAAAATAGAGCTTTTTCTATCTAAAAAATAGGGGATAGATTTATAGCATTTTTATTATTATTATATTTTTTACTAGTAATGGCAGCTGAAATGTCCACCCTCGTTTCATCTTCATCAGCTGTGAGTGCACGTGGGCTATGAGTACACGTGAGCTGTGAGTGCACGTGGGCTGTGAGTACCTGTGTATTGTATTGTTGAGTAACTGTGTATTGTTGAGTATTAGTGCCAGGAAGCTAGTTGTTAGTTAATTTGGACAGGGTATAATCCCCAATCCTCATTAAATTAGTAGGTACGATGTCTGGCAGGTGTGGAAATGCGACTCGGTATACATCTTGCGGCATGTATGCATCCTTGATCATCCAATCGAGGGCGAATACTGCTGTGCAAAATGTAAGCACATTGTTTCCCTGGAAGCCCAGGTTCTGAATCTGGGGAAGCAACTGTCAGCACTGAGAAGACTCTCCATACTAAAGGAGAGTCATGAACATACCAGGCAGGGGTCAGCACAAAGGCGGGTGGAGTCAAAGAGGTGCAGGCACTAGAAAAGAGTAGATGGGTGACAGTTAGGAAGGTGAGAGGGGAAAATGCCACGAAGGCCGATCCTGGGCTGGAACATCCCAATAAGTACGGTCCATTGAGTGACATTGGTGAAACTAGACAAGGACCAGCACTGCTGGAGCTGAGGGATGCCCCTAGCGTCTAGGCGAAGAACTCCAGTGAGAGTGGGGAGGAAGCGAAGGGAAAGACAGATTCTGGTGGTAGGGGACTCAATTCTTAGCCCCTGTACACACGGTCGGAGATTTCCACAACCAAATCCGTCTGATTTTGTCCGTCAGATTTAGTCTGATGGATTGTGTCCGAAACTGTTGCATACACACGGTGGGCCTAAGTTGTCGAAAAATCCGATCTTTCAGAACGTGATGATGTAATTTCGTTACGATGGGCCTAGATTCAGGCTAGTAGCCAATAGCTTTGATGTAGGAATTTGATCTGAGCATGCGTGGCACTTGGTCTGATCAAAATTCTCTACACATGATCGGATTACGTCCGACCGGCCCAGTTGGTCGGGAAATATTTCCAACATGTTGGAAAATTGGGTCGGACGGAGATTCGGAGGGAATCAGTCCGATGCATACCACACACAGTCGGATTATCTGACGACACGGTCCGATAAGACGCATTCCAACGGATTCTCCGACCGTGTGTACGCGGCATTAGAGGGACAGAGAGGGCAAAGACCTGAAGCGCCAAACTGTATGCTGTCTCCCGGGCGATTGGGTTCAGCACATCATGGATCTGGTGGACAGCTTAGTGGGAGGGGCTGGGGAAGACCATTGGCACGTTGACACCAATGACAAAGTCAGAGGCAGATGGAGTGTCCTAAAGAATGATTTTAAGGACTTGAGAGCTAAAGTGAGGAAAAGGACCTCCAAGGTAGTATTCTCAGAAATACCACTGGTACCTCGAGCCACATCAGAAAGGCAGAGGGAGATTAAGGAAGTAAACAAGTGGCTAAGGAGCTGGTGTAGTAAGGAGGGGTTTGGGTTCCTGGAGAACTGGGCCAACTTCTCAGTCAGTCACCAGTTCTATAGAAGGGACGGACTGCACCTAAATGAGGAGGGTGCAGATCTGCTGGGAGTGAAAATGTCTGAAAAGTTAGAGGAGCTTTTAAACTACTCGATGGGAGGGAGGGTCCAGAGGCAGAGATAGTCAGTGTGGAACATATTCCAGAGGGTACTATTGGAGGCATTAGTGGTAGGTTGACTAAAGCACATAAACTTAAGTAAATTATAGTAACAAGTCCTATTTGCACTCTCAGGACACCCAATAAGAGGACAGTATGCAACCAGTCTAAATTTCGTGGCATGTTCACCAATGCCAGGAGCCTGGCGGACAAGATGGGAGAACTAGAGATACTGTTGTATGAGAAGGATTTCCATTTTGTGGGAATTTGAGGCTTGGTACAACAGCTCTCATGATGGCTGGAAACCATTCTAGTGTATTCCCTTTATCGCAGGAATAGAGAGGGTAAAAATGGGGAAGGGGTATGCCTGTATATCAAGAATAATGTACAAGTGAATGTGAGAGATGACATCAATAAGAGAGCTAGGAAGTAGGTGGAATCCTTATGGGTAGAACTCCAAAGGGATGAATCTAAGGGGAAAATAATACAGAGAGTATGCTATAGGCCCCCTAATCTGAGAGGGGAGGGGGAGACAGACCTCCTATCACAATTTGGATTAGCAGCAAGGATGGAAAGTGTTATCATAATGGAGGATTTTAATTATCCAGACATAGACTGGGCGGAAGGAACTGCGCATTCCTTTAAGGCTCACCAGTTCCTAAATGACTTGCAGGACAATTTCATGGGTCAGATGATAGCTGCACCAACTAGAAACAAAGCATTACTAGACCTGATTATAGATGTGTAAATTTAGGAAACAGCGATCACAGGTCAATTGACTTCAGTATAAATCACACAAATAGGAAACACAAGGGGAACACAAAGACACTGAATTTCAAAAGAGCCAACTTATCTAAACTACGAACCTTGCTAGAAGATATAAATTTGGATAAAATCTTAGAAACAAAGAACACGGAGGAGAGATGGGTTTGCTTGGATGGCTTAACTCCAATGTAAAAATGCATATAAAAGCAAAGGAGAAGGCCTTCAAAAAATACAAGACTGAGGGATCATCATCAGCATTCAGACATTACAAGGAATGCAACAAGAAATGTAAGGGTGCAATTAGAGCGGCTAAGATAGAACACAAAATACGCATAGCGGAGAAGAGCAAAAAAAATCCCAAGAACAGACAGACCATATTGGCCCCATAAAGAATGAGGAAGGAAATATTACAAAGGAAGGGGAGATGGCCTAGGTATTGAATGTATTCTTCTCCTCAGTCTTCACAAGGCAATCGGAGGACTTCAGTAACCAAAACTGCAGTGTTTATCCTCATGACATATCACAGGAAGCACCCACATGGCTAACAGAGGATAGAATTAGAAATAGACTTAGGAAACTTAACATTAATAAATCACCAGGACCAGATGGCTTGCACCGGAGGGTCCTTAGGTGGCCAGACCATTGTTCCTAATTTTTACTGACAGTCTACTGTCTGGAATGGTATCAGCTGATTGAAGAAAAGCCAATGAAGCTCCAATAATTAAAAAAGGGCCAAAATGCATTCCTGGGAATTACAGACCAGTTAACCTAACATCAATAGTATGTAAGCTCTTGGAGGGGATGATAAGGGACTATATAAAGGATTTCAGTAATGAAAACTGTATCATTAGCAGTAATCAGCATGGATTCGTGAAGAATCGTTCTTGCCAAACCAATCTATTAACATTCTATGAGGAGGTGAGCTGCCATCTAGATAAAGGAAGGCACGTAGACATGGTGTATCTGGATTTTGCAAAAGCATTTGACACAGTTCACCGTAAACTTTTACTGTACAAAGTAAGATTTGTTGGCATGGACCATAGAGTGAGTACATTTATTGAAAACTGGCTACAAGGGCTTCAGAGGGTGGTAATAAATGGGGAATACTCAGAATGGTCAGGGGTGGGACCAATCCTATTTAATTTGTTCATAAACGACCTGGAGGATGGGGTTAACTGTTCAATCTCTGTATTTGCTGATGCTACTTAGCAAAGCAGAGTAATAACTTCTCCACAAGATGTGGAAACCTTGTAAGAAGATCTGAACAAATTATTGGAGTGGGCAACTACATGGCAATTTTTTTTTTAAATAATGCATTTGGGTGGAAAAAATATGAATGCAATCTACTCACTGGGGGGAGTATCTCTGGAGGAATCAAGGATGGAAAAGGACCTGGGGGTCCTAGTAGATGATATTCACTTTCACAGGCGGTGGTCTCAGCGGGGAGCATTGATAGTATCAAAAAACTATTATATAAACACCTGAACGACCACATCATACAGGGCTATACAATGTAATACTGACATATAACCACTCACATGAGTTGGACTTGATGGATTTGTGTCTTTTTTCAACTTCACCTACTTTGTAACTATTTAACTATGTAACTATCATCCTGGTAGATGGCAGCAGATTTTTATCAAGAATGTCTTGGTACATTTTTCCACTCATCCTTCCTTCAATAACATGAAGTTTGCTGGTACCATATGCTGGAAAACAGCCCCACACCATGATGTTCCCACCTCACTGTTGGTATGGGGGGTGTTTTGGAGGTGATGTGCAGTGCCATTTGCCCTCCAAACATGGTTTGTATTATGGCATCCAAATGCCCCGTACACACGAGCGGACTTTTCAACATCCAAAGTCCGAAGGACCGAGTCCGTCAGACTATCCGATCGTGTGTGGGCTGCAACGGACTTTTGATTCGCCAAAGTCTGACAGACTTTAGAAATGAAGCATGCTTCAAATTTTCCCGAAGGAACTCCGCCGGACCCGGTCCCCTTCGAAAACTCCGCTCGTGTGTATGCTACTCCGACGGACTAAAACCGACGCTAGGGCAGCTATTGGCTACTGGCTATGAACTTCCTTATTCGAGTCAGGTCGTACGTCATCACGTTCGAATCCGTCGGAGTTTAGTGTGATCGTGTGTGGCCAAGTCCGTTCGGCCGAAAAGTCTGTCAGAACTCCGGCGGAACTCCGGCGGAACTCCGGCGGAACTCCTTTGGAAGTCTGTCGGACATAAGTCCTCTCGTGTGTACGGGGCAAAAGAGTTCAATTTTGGTCTCATCTGACCAGACTATATTCTCCCCGTATTTCACAGGCTTGTCTAAATGTTGTGCAGCAAACTTTAAAAGAGCTTCAACATGCTTTTTCTTCAGCAATGGAGTCTTGCATGGTGAGTGTGCATACAGGCCATGGCGGGTGAGTGCATTACTTATTGTTTTCTTTAAAACAATTGTACCTGCTTATTCCAGGTCTTTCTGAAGCTCTCCATAAGTGTTCCTTTCCTCTTGGACAACCCTTCTGAAATTTTTTTTTTTTTTTTTTTACTCCTCTGTGAGAAATCTGGCAAGGAGCACCTGGTTGTGGCCGATTTATGGTAAAATTATGCACTTTCCACTTCTGGATTATGGCCCCAACAGTGACCAATGAAATCACTATGTTCTGCAACAATAAGGTTGCAAAGTTCTTGAGAGAGGTCTTTGCTTTTGCCCATCATGAGATGTTTCTTGTGTGACACATTGGTAATGAGACGCCTTTTTAAAGGCCATCAGTTGAGACTGAACTAGCTGACAAGGGGCAGGAATGCTTTCTAATTACTGATAGATTTCAGTTGGTATCTTGGCTTTCCATGCCTTTTTGCACCTTCTTTTTTTTCACGTGTTCAATAATTTTTTCTGGTGTCATTCCATTTTATTACACATAACTTCATTTCTGAAATTTGTGGTTTTGGTCTTTTGCATGTATGGATTGCATGGGTTGTTACTGACGTGGTAAACATTTCATGTCAATAGCACCTTTAGAAATATATTTATTTAGAAAAATGGTGACGTGTTCAATACTTTTACCAACTGTATATAGGCAAGCTGTTTTACCAAAGAAATTGTATTTCTGTCCATCCAGTCCTGATATTTCACCAGTACTGCTACAAAGCACAGATCTGTTTGCCAGGCCAGGAGGCCTCATTCTTATCTGCAGAAGGTCAATAGAAGAGCTTCAACATGCTTTTTCTTCAGCAATGGAGTCTTGCATGGTGAGTGTGCATACAGGCCATGGCGGTTGAGTGCATTACTTATTGTTTTCTTTAACCACTTCCCGACCAGCGCACGATGATGTACGTCGACAGAAAGGCACGGGCAGGCATATTGGCGTACAGGTACGTCCAATATTCAATGCCGCCCTGCCATCTGGTCGGGACCCCCGTGAGTCCGGTCGCGATTGTCTCACGGAGCGGCCAAATGGAGGAAATGCTGTGTAAACAACATTTCTCCATTCTGCCTAGCAACTAGTGACGCTGATCTCTGCTCCATGTGATTGGAGCAGAGATCAGTGTTCACTAAATGAAAGCCCAACCCCCCCACAGTTACTAACACACCCCTAGGAACACTTAACCCCTACACTGCCACCCACTGGTTAATCACTTTCACTGCCAGTGTCATTTACACAGGAATCACTGCATTTATATAGCAGTGATTACTGTATAAATGACAATGGTCCCAAAAATGTGTCAAAAATGTCCGATGGGTCCCCCACAATGTCGCAGTCACAATAAAAATCGCTGATCGCCGCCATTACTAGTAAAAAAAAAATAATAAAAAATTATTAATAAAAATGCTATAAAACTATCACTATTTTGTAAACGCTATAACTTTTGCGCAAACCAATCAATAATCGCTTATTGCGATTTTTTTACCAAAAATATGTAGAAGAATACGTACCGGCCTAAACTGAGGGAAAAAAAATGTTTTTATATATATTTTTGGGGGATATTTATTATAACAAAAAGTAAAAAATAATGCGTTTTTTTCAAAATTGTCGCTCTATTTTTGGTTATAGCGCAAAAAATAAAAACCGCAGGGGTGATCAAATACCACCAAAAGAAAGCTCTATTTGTGGGAAAAAAAGGACGTCAATTTTGTTTGGGAGCCACGTCGCACGACCGCGCAATTGTCAGTTAAAGCGACGCAGTGCCGAATCGCAAAAAGTGGTCTGGTCTTTGACCAGCAAAATGGTCCGGTCTGCAAGTGGTTAAAACAATTGTACCTGCTGATTCCAGGTCTTTCTGAAGCTCTCCATAAGCCTCTCCATAAGCCTTGTCCCACCTTAGCCTGTGATCATCTAGTGAAAGTAGAAGCAGCAAACTGATGATCCCATAATTTCGTCACCTTGCTCCTATTGGCATGTACCTTGTTAACGCACAGGCATGTACTGGCCATTTGGGACTACCAGGAGTTTCCCGGTGGGCCGATGGTTCAGTGTGCCGGTCAGGCACAGTCCTGGAGCCGCTCCTCACTGACAGTGAGTGATCGTGATTTCACTCCTGTCACCAAGGAGCAGCTGCCTACACTTGCTGGAGAGATGATTAGGCTTTCTGCTCCCTCCAGCCTGCAGGGGGAGATAGACAGCAGGCAGACTTCCCTTCCTCTCTCCCCTTATCACTTGTCACTTATTACATGACTGGAGAGAGGAAGGAGAAGCTGCCTTCAGAGCTATGAGTACAAATGGGAAGGGGAGGAGAGGGGGGACACTCTGATGTAAGGGGGTGCTGATGGGCCCACTCTAATGTAAGGAGGTGCTGATGGGGACACTCTGAAGTAAGGGGGTGCTTATGGGGACACTCTGATGAAAGGGGTTGCTGATGGGGGCACTCAAAATTAAAGTGGGCCAGTCTGGATGAATTCCAGGGCCACATTTGTGTCCCAGTCCAGCCCTGTTAACGCATGTACCTATTGGCTGCTTGTGCTGCTTCTTGCCATCTCAGTCTGAGCTTTGCTGTGTAGGGATTGCAAAAGGACTAGTGCCATGTCACATTCAGATACTTCCCCTACTTGCATTAAAGGATGCAAAGCCCCATTAATTTCTGTTTTTAAAACCTGCCTGGAGTTTAACTGTTTCCTTAAAACGATTAAGGCCTCTTTCACACGGGGCGGATCAGTAATGATCCGCCCCGTGATGATCCGCTCGCTCAGCGGGGATCGCTCCGTTGTCCCCGCTGAGCCGGCTGCGGACAGGGCGGTCTCCGCACACTGTGCGGGGACCGCCCTGTCAGCTCTCCGCTCTCCTCTATGGGGATCGGACGAGCACGGACCGTGTGTCCGTGTTCATCCGATCCGCTCTGCAGACGGACAGAAAAATAGGATTTTCCTCCGTCTGCAGAATCGGACATTTGCGGAGGCGGACAATAGCGGGTGTCTGCGGATGCTCATCCGCAGACACCCGCTATCCCATAGGGATGAATGGATGTCCGTATTTCATCCGCAAACGGATGGATGAAATATGGACATACCATCAGCATGTGTGAAAGGGGCCTAAAACTGTAAAATGTTTATTTGCTTCAGAGATTTTATAATGATACATTTAGTAATAAATATGTGTTTGCTCTATTACCCTTGTGTTTGAAAACCCCTTTGAGCCCTGAATGTGGAAGTTTTATTACTGTGTAAGAAAAGACAATATGGACCAAAAGATTAAATGTATTTTTTCTGATATTCATAAAATCACATTTGTAGATATCCTATTATCGGTTGTCACAAGCTGGTCTTTGTATGCAGCATAAAATAGCGTTTGAACTGTACAATAAAAAGCATGTTTGCTCGCAAAACAAAGTCATCTATTACATTTTTTTTAGCTTAATGTTCTTTAATTTGCTGAGCTGTTCAATGCCGCAGCAAGGAAACAAATCCACTGGAGTGACGGCTTCTATTTAGTGAAGGCAATTTGATATTAATTATTTTTTTCATCATCTGCTTGCTACCATCTTCTTAAGGAGTAAACAAACCAAAAGTCATTTATGTTGAAAGTAATGCAGTTTTTGTTTTTTTCAAGAAAATGTGTTCCTAATATTCCAACCTACTTCACCAAGAAGCAATTATTTGTTAAAATGTTACTGATTTGTTTTAAATGAACAGAGATGAGCAAGTCAATTAACATAAATCAGAATTCTGCCTAAATCATGAAAAACATATTCAACCGTATGTTAGTTCTTGGTGCTGACAGCTCAGTGCTGTAAGTTTGCAGCACATGTGCCAATCCTGCAGCTGCCCCTGACACGTAAAGCGGTAGTGAACCCCAGCATATATATAAAAAAAAATCCCCTGCAATGCAATAGCATAATGTGCTAGTATGCATCGTATACTAGCAAATTATGAAATACTTACCTTAGAACTAAGCCCTCCGGCGGTGTGCTGTCAGCGCCGACAGGGTCCCATCTTCCCATGGTCTTCCTTCTCAGTTTGCCTGCTCTGGCTCAGCTGCGGACCGTCCATTAGGGGCATCACTCCCCTAATCCATGTGTCCGGCCCCTAATCTACATGCAGGGCGCCGGGCGCATGGATTCCAATGTTTTTTTTTTTTAAACACATCATTAGAGCCTGAGGCTCTAATTGGCTTCAAAAAAGAGTGGGCTTGGGGCCAGAGAAGTTGTGTGACAATAGCAAATTAATATTCGCTATTGTCTTCCTGATTCTTCTCATGGCTAATCAGGAAGCGGGTCCTGAGATTGGCCAGGGAGTCTTAGGACCCACTTCCTGTTCGGCCAGGAGGAGAAGCAACAGCCCTGGAGCTTGGAAGAGTCAGGGAGCAGCTCAGCCAGCGGTCCTCTTCAGCTGGGACTAGGCTCCCTCTTCCAGGGACGGCTCACCTGCAGCCACATGCAGGACTTCCCGGCATGGACAGTGAAGGGAGGAGATCAGAGGATCATCCCAAGACTCGTCACCTGCCTCCTAAGGTAAGGAGGCCTCTGATCAGCGCATCCCCATCTACCCGTCTACCAGTTGGGGGGGTTAGCGTTGGCCATGATGATGTCACTCCCGTGCATGTGGCGTGATCCCTTGACTGTGACACTGAGCTCTGGAGGTCCAGCACGATACGCAGGACTTTCAGAACATATGCACCAGTGACGTCACTGGCTGCATCCAGTGTGAATCTATAGCTTACCTGTGTATATAATAAAAAAAAAAACTTTACTATCACTTTAAAATGATACTAGAGGTACCATTTTTTTTAATAACATATTATACTTACCTGCTCTGTATAATGGTTTTGCACAGAGCCGTCCCTATCCTCTACCTCTTGGGTCCCCCACTGGCCCTCTGGGCTCCTTGCCCCCCATAGCAAACTGCTTAGCTCCTGCTGCTGTGTCTGGGTCAATGAGGAGGGAGAGAGCAAGGAGAGCAGTCGCTCTTGTGCACATCGCTGGATCGAGATTGGGCACAGATAAGTATTAGGGTGTCTGAGGGCCTTTAACCTTTATGCATACCCTGTTTCCCCGAAAATAAGACCTAGCGTGATTGTCGGTGATGGCTGCAATATAAGCCTTACCCCCCAAATAAGCCCTATCCTGTTTCCCCGAAAATAAGCCATACTCTGAAAATAAGACCTACAAGGACTTTAACTAGGGCTTATTTGGGGGGTAGGGCTTATATTGCGCTCATCACCGACAATCACGCTAGGTCTTATTTTCGAGGAAACAGGGTAGCTGTTAAAACCACTTTAAAGCCCAACTCCAGGCACAAACCCACTGCAAGTGTTACCTCTCTTTAAATCTAGTGGCACAGCTATAGGAACTAATACTTACCTTATTCCTCGCTCATGTAGGCATGTGACTGTTCTTGTGAAGCCCTGTACTGTACATGATGAATGATAGTTGAGAAAAGTGTAAAAATAGGGCTGGACCTGTAAAGTTATCCCATTGGCATGCTGTTTTACAGTGTTGAGGTTTATATAAGAAATTTTCATTCCCAGGCAGACAGCTTCTACATCCCCACTAACACTTAACCCTCAACTTTGCCCTCTAGACAAAGGGCCAGTTTACTGTCCTTCAGACTTTGAGGGGGCCAGACTGTGACCAGTGAGAGTGGAACATGCCCCAACATCAATGGGAGTAAACAATGCCCCATCATTGATAAGAGCGGAAGGAATAGTGCCCCATCATTCGTATCAATGGGAGGAATAGTGCCCCATTATTGGTAAGAGTGGAAGGAATCGTGCCTCATCCTTGGTATCAATGGGATGAATGGTGCCCCATCATTGGTATCAATGGAAGGAAAAGTGCCCCATTATTGGTAAGACTGGAAAGAATAGTGCCCCATTATTGGTAAGAGTAGAAAGACTAGTGCCCCATCATTGGTTAGAGTGGAAAGAATACTTCCCTGTCATTGGTGAGAGTGGAAGGAATAGTGCCCCATCATTGGTATCAATGGGATGAATAGTGCCCCATCATTGGTGTCAGTGAAAGGAATAGTGCCCCATCATTGGTGTCAGTGGGAGGAATAGTGCCCCATCATTGGTATCAATGGAAGGAATAGTGCCCCATTATTGGTAAGACTGGAAAGAATAGTGCCCCATTATTGGTAAGACTGGAAAGAATAGTGCCCTATTATTGGTAAGAGTAGAAAGAATAGTGCCCCATCACTGGTAAGAGTGGAAAGAATAGTTCCCCATCATTGGTGAGAATGGAAGGAATAGTGCCCCATCATTGGTATCAATGGGATGAATAGTGCCCCATCATTGGCGTCAGTGAGAGGAATAGTGCCCCATCATTGGAGTCAGTGGGAGGAATAGTGCCCCATCATCGGCGTCAGTGAGAAGAATAGTGCCCCATCATTGGCGTCAGTGGGAGGAATAGTGCCCCATCATTGGTGTCAGTGGGAGGAATAGTGCCCCATCATTGGTGTCAGTGAAAGGAATAGTGCCCCATCATTGGTGTCAGTGAAAGGGAAATAGTGCCCCAGTGTTGATATCAGTGGCAGGAATTATGGAATAGTTCTATGCATGAAGGTAAAAAACCTTCTGTGTGCAGCTGCCCCCCAGGCATACTTACCTGGGCCCCCTCTCGATCCAGTGATGTCCACAAGAGCCTTGTCTCTCCAGGAACTCAAACTGCTGATTGGCTTTTGACAGCAGTGGGAGCCATTGGCTCCCACTGCTGTCAATCACAACCAGTGAGCAAATCAGGAGACAGAGGGGGTAATTCTTGGGTGCCCCAACACAGTAAGCTGCTTGCTGTGGGGGGAGCTGGCAGGAGGGAGGTGCCAGGAGAGTCGGCATGGGACCTTAAAAGAGCAGGACCCAGGCTGTGCAAAACCATTACACAGAGCAGGTACACATAACATGTTTGTTATTTTAAAGAAAAGCGACCCCTACAGGGGTGATGCTACAATTATAAAGGACACAGTCTTTGAAAGTTTAAAACCATTCCAGCATCTTCCGTCTGATGCTTGTCACACTGTCATTTTGCTTCGAGACACCATTTCTTTAAACTCTGTACAGCAGATGACCGTGGTGCCCCCCGCTCAAGGTGATTTGTAAAAAAAAAAAATATATATATATCAATAAATCTGGTGTGCATGCAGAATCACAAATACATTTACTATAAATACAAGGAACACTAAAATAAAATGAGTCTTTGTTTATAGATGTCATTTTAATAAACTTGATTTACATGCTCTTGGCATAGAAGAGTATTGCTATAGCGTTGTTTATAAACCCTGCAGAAAGGAAGTGTTACTAGGCTGCTAAATGAAATGAAATTACTGGTCTCTTCTCTCCTTCCATAGGCAGGCGGTGTGATGACTAAGGTGTCGCTGCAACTGTATAATAGGGACTCAGTAAAGACTAATGAACTGAGCATTTGGGAAGTATATTTTATTTGTTATGTGGCCTTTCTAATGTTGTAAATAGTCAAACAGCTCAATAGCCATACTAAATTTTCAGTTTAAATCATCTAAATGCATCAAAACATAAAATATCTTTACAGTGTAACCATACTTTTCCGAACATTTTGAGATGAGAATGAGGGACACCTACTAACAAACATATGTTGGCATAGGACATACCCCCTGGCACACCCCCTTAAAGGAGAATTAATCCCAAAAAAAGTAAATTAAATCCACAAGGACTTTTTTTTACCACTACTATGCCTTTATATTGGCTTTTAAAATTGACAAATGCAGCAATTTAGAATTTGAATAAAATGTTTAGCGCTGGGAAACAATTTTTGAAAGATAAAAAGTGCATTTTATATACAACTATACAGATCAGATCAAAATGAGGGACAAATGAGGAGGAATGAGGGGCATTGCTCCAAATCAGGGACAGTCCCTCGAAATCAGGGACAGTTGGGAGCTATGGTGTAACAGTTCATTGCCTTTAGAAAGGGAGCAAAAGAGAAGAAAGCAATGGATGTTGGGTCGGCATGACAGGGGTTAAAGGGGCTTGGTATGGTTAAAAGTTGGACCAAGTTAGAAGTGCAGGAGAAAGAGTGGTGCTTATTGGTCTAGGTCAGGGCGGAACTGCAGGGGAGGTTTCTTGCTGGTGGGGTGGGCTTCCATTGGAGGTCAGCAAGAGAGAGAAAGCTTCCCACCCTCCCACCCTAATTTTAGGGGTGTTTTGGTTTTGGGTGCTGGGGTTGGGAGGGGTAACCTGGTAGGGTGTGATGGGCTACAAGGTCTCTTTTAGGTGATATGAGCACAAAAAAAGGTAAGATGTAGGGACCTGTCTGAGGTACCAGCTATGAGTAAGCACTAGCCTTAGTGCGAAACGTGTCAAGTGTTAGCATCTTTCACTGTGATGTCATTTGCTGTGTCCTAAATATTATTTGAATAGAGCATCGTTTTAGCATTGGAGTGCGGCCGTCCAGAGTTCTGTCATTTCCCAGTGTTGGGATGTGTATCTGCATGTCATCTACAAGTCAGTGTTTTTTGAGGCTGGAGGCCTGAGCTGAGCCTCGTACAAACAATCGGATTTTCCGACGGGAATTGTGTGATGACAGGCTGTTGGCGGAAAATCCGACCGTTTGTACTCTCCATCGGACAATTGTCGGATTTTCCACGGACAAATGTTGGATGGCAGGCTTTAAAATTTTCCGAGGACAAATGTCTGTTGTCAGATTTTCCGAGCTTGTGTGTGTACACAAGTCCATCAGACAAAAGTCCAAAGTACAAACACGCATGCTCGGAAGCAAGGACGAGCCAGAAGAGGTCGGTGTTGTAAACTAGCGTACGTAATGGAGAGTTAATATTCGTAACGTGGCAAATTATGAAATCTCGAAATGCAGCGCACAATTCTCTTCTTCTTTAATTAATGGGATAATAATGAAGCTGCTTTGCTGGTGATACTGATGGAGTTATGGCAAACGAATTTTCAAAGGCTTTTTTTTTCTAGTGATATCAAGAATAATATTATTATGCTTGTTTTTTGTTTTTTTTTGTTTTTGTTTTTTGGTCAAGTTACCACAACCCCATTATCCCGTAGTTTTTAAGATCAAAGCTACAACTATGTTGGTGTCTCTTGTCAATTTTACATTGTATTTTTTAAAATGTAACTGCCTACTCCCAAACTGTCATTTGATGTAAAACACATAGCCAAGTATTATTCTACACAATTTTTTTATTGTGAATTAAAAAAAGAAAAGACGTGCTATCTGCCAATAGAACTTAACCAAAAAGTGCATTCTTTGCATCCAAAAATATAGAAAATATACCAAATCAAATCATTATTCAACCAAAAAATAATATTAAAGCCTAATGCATGTCCTGCTTCCTAATATAGGAGGGTCAACAATGGCAAGAGTTGGTAAAAGCAGGGGTCCGTTATCCGGAGATAATTCCAAAAATCATCCGGATTATTCTGCAAAGGCATATGACAAATTGGTCACAATTAATAAAGCAACCAATTTTAGGTCCAAGAACACCTCCAAACTGGACTTGGTCAAAGCAATAACTCCAAGGCCAATAATAAATAACATGTTATCTCCCTCGATTCCGCAACGTGGCTGGTAGACAAACAGCCATTCAGAAACAAACTGAAAAGTACGAAATGAAAGGCACAAAATGAAAAGCACGAATCAACACTCACCAAACCTCTACTAACACGAAATTAGCAGAAGGAGCCCAACGGTTGCCGCTAAAAATCTGAAAAACCACATGGTACATCACTACATTCGTGTTTGTTGGCAAACATTCATTGCCGTTTGTATGCAAGACAAGTTTGGGGCCAACGCCCTTCGGAAAAAAGTCAGAGGTTTTGTCTGCGGAAATACTGTCTTTGGTTTTTTGATGCGCTATAGGACCTTGTGGCTCCATTCTTTTATACACTGGGGGTTGATGTTATTTATGTTATGTATGTTAAAAGGGTTGTAAAGCTTTGTTTTTTATTTTCTAAATAGGTTCCTTCAAGCTAGTGCATTGTTGGTTCACTTACCTTTTCCTTTGATTTCCCTTCTAAATGTTTTTTTTCTTTGTCTGAATTTCTCATGTCCTGTTTCTCCTCTGTAGACTTCACACCACCATCTGAGTGGTGTTTAGTCAGCCGGCTTACTGAACAGCTTACTGAGGAACAGGAAGTGAGAAATTCAGACAAACAAAACTAAGAAAAAAAACATTTAGAAGGGAAATCGAAGGAAAAGGTAAGTGAACCAACAATGCACTAGCTTAAAGGAACCTATTTAGAAAATAAAAAAACGAACCTTTACAATCCCTTTAATTATGCTATTTATCGGTGTAAGGGATCTTCCCGGGGTAGGGTGTGTTTGGACACAGTTCACAGCAGACTTGGAATTTATAAAGCAGATCTTGGCGTTTATTCGTGGTACAAACAGTCCAGCAAACAAAATATACAGCAACACCGTGCTTTCTAAGTACAACAAAAATAAAAGTCCTAGCCCGGCTGGGCGCTTACTAACAGGTTCTGCTCACCTATCTGACACTTACAAACACAGCGTCTTTCGCCTGGATATCACAGGGTGAGTTTTTGCTCCAGCAGTGGCTGTGCTTGCAGCTTCCTTCAACACACAGATTGTTCATTCCCTGGCTGAGAACGATCACCTGCAGACTCTGCAGAGCCTTTAGCTTCCCAGGCTAATTAGGATCAAAGCTCACCTGATCCCAAACCCAGAACTGGATCGGGGGATGTGAAATGACAGGTCCCTCTACCAAACCTACCTGCCATTCCATATAAACCCAGGCCCGGCAAAATTTAAATAACAACTCAGCAGCATATCGCTGCTGAGAAACTGATCCATCCTGGATTTACCATCTCACACTGTGTAGCAACCTAGGTGAGATGTACACCCCCTCGATCACTTCTCCAGTGACATGTCTACATATCCCCCCCCTCTTTTTCAGACCGGAGGGCTGAGCCTTTTGTCCCCACAGACAACTTACCCTTGACAATGCGTCAGCATTTGCCTGTAATTTCCCTGGCCTGTGTTCCACAGTGAAATTAAAGTTTTGTAGGGAGAGAAACCATCTAGTCACTCTTGCATTTCTCTCCTTGTTTAACTTCATCCATGTTAGGGGGGCATGGTCTGTCACCAACTTGAATTTCCTGCCTAGCAAGTAATACTTTAACGATTCTAGGGCCCACTTTACTGCCAAACATTCTCGCTCCACAATGGCATAATTTTTCTCGGCCGGGGTTAGTTTTCTACTCAAGTACGTCACTGGATGCTCCTCACCATTCACTATTTGTGAGAGTACTGCACCTAAGCCTGTGTTAGAGGCATCTGTCTGGACCAGAAATTCTCGCCTGAAATCGGGGGTAACTAAGACAGGTGGTTGGCACAAGGCAGACTTAAGGCTTTGGAAAGCCTTCTCGGCCTCTGGGGTCCACGTGACCATTGCTGTCTTTCCGCCCTTTGTCAAGTCAGTTAGTGGAGCAGCAACTGAGGCAAAGTTCGGCACAAATCTACGGTAATACCCCGTAATACCCAGGAAAGCTCTAACCTGTTTCCTTGTCAGGGGTCTAGGCCAATTCTGTATTGCCTCAATTTTATTTAGCTGTGGCTTAATCAACCCTCTCCCAATAATGTAGCCTAGATATTTGGCCTCTTCTAGGGCTAGAGCACACTTCTCGGCATTTATGGTCAACCCCGCATCACTTATAGCATCCAACACGGCCTGTACCTTACAGAGGTGACTTTCCCAATCAGGGCTAAAAATGACCACATCATCGAGGTAGGCAGCTGAGTAATCACGATGTGGTCGCAGAATCAAGTCCATCAACCTCTGGAAAGTTGCAGGCGCTCCATGTAACCCGAATGGCATCACTACATACTGGAATAGCCCATCAGGGGTGGAGAATGCAGTTTTCTCTTTAGCCTCACCAGAAAGTGGAATCTGCCAGTAGCCCTTTGTGAGATCGAGGGTGGTTATGTACCTGGCGTTACCCAACTTCTCAATCAACTCATCTACCCTGGGCATAGGATACGCATCGAACTTGGAGATCTCATTCAACTTTCTGAAATCGTTACAGAACCTCCAAGTTCCATTGGGCTTTGGGATTAGCACAATTGGGCTGGACCATTCACTCTGGGACACCTCAATTACCCCCAGATCAAGCATACGTTTTACCTCGGCAGATACGGCTTCCCTACGTGCCTCGGGTATCCTATAGGGCTTAAGGTTTACTCTGCTTCTAGGCTCAGTTTCAATGTGATGATGGATGAGGTGTGTACGCCCTGGGAGGTCAGAGAACTTGTTTTTGTTTTTCTGTAAAAATTCCTGAACCTCCTGTTTCTGTGACACTGATAGAGTATCACCTACCTTGACTGGAGGGATTGGTGGTGACAAATTATTAACAGTATTTGTCGCCACCAAGGATTCCCTGTCTTTCCAGGGCTTGATCAAGTTTATGTGATAAACTTGGAAAGGCTTCCTTCTACCTGGTTGGTGCACCTTGTAGTTCACCTCACTGACCTTTTCAACAATTTCATAGGGACCTTGCCACTTCGCCAAGAATTTACTCTCAACAGTGGGGACTAGTATAAGGACCCTATCGCCTGGGTTGAATGTCCTGATTCTTGCAGACCGGTTGTAAATTCTACTTTGGGCCTCTTGAGCCCTCTGGAGGTGTTCCCTTACCAGGGGCATTACAGTGGCTATACGGTCCTGCATTTGTGCTACATGCTCAATAACACTCTTGTATGGGGTGGACTCATTCTCCCATGTCTCTTTTGCAATGTCTAGTAGACCCCTAGGGTGATGACCATAGACCAACTCGAATGGTGAGAACCCTGTGGACGCTTGGGGCACCTCCCTAATAGCAAACATGAGGTAGGGTAATAAATGATCCCAGTCACGACCATCTTTTGCCACCACTTTCTTCAACATATGTTTCAAAGTTTTATTAAATCTCTCCACCAATCCGTCCGTCTGGGGGTGGTACACAGAGGTACGGATGTGTGAGATTTTAAATAGTCTGCATAATTCCTTCATTACTTTCGACATAAATGGCGTACCTTGGTCAGTTAGGATTTCTTTGGGGATCCCAGTCCTAGAGAACATATAAAACAACTCACGTGCAATTGTTTTAGATGCAGTGTTTCTTAAGGGTACAGCCTCAGGATAGCGGGTCGCATAATCCAGGACTACCAAAATATACTGGTGTCCTCTAGCCGACTTTACAATGGGACCCACTAAATCCATGGCAATACGCTCAAAAGGCACCTCTATAATAGGGAGCGAAACCAAAGGACTGCGAAAATGTGACACTGGGGCACTAACCTGACATGTGGGGCACGACTCACAGTATTTTTTAATGTCATCATATATGGCCGGCCAAAAAAACCTCTGGAGAACCCTCTCTCGCGTTTTGTCAGTCCCCAAGTGTCCCCCAAGAACATGGTTATGTGCCATGTCAAGCACCTGACGCCGGTACGGCTTAGGTACCAGAAGCTGTTCCACAATCTCATCCTTAACCTTATTAACTCTATAGAAAAGATCATTAGTCACCGAAAAATGTGGAAATCTTTTTTCAGCATCTGGTTCCTGAGGTACCCCGTTCATAACAGCAACCTGCTCTCTCGCATTTTTGAGAGTGGGGCCCTGTAATTGTGCAGTCCCAAAATTATCGCTAGACACCTCTAAGTCTAGTATATTTTGCTCAGTGGGAGGAGCCTCCTCCTCCCCAGCCAGGACCTGCAAAGGAAAACAATCATTTTCATCCTGCACACTTTTATCATTCACAGTGGACAAGGCAACCACCTTAGAGGTATCCTCACTCCTTTTGGGGATTTTTCTTTTTTCCCAGAGAGCCCAGAATAAAGGAAAATCGCGCCCCAATATTACATTATGCATGAGGTTTTTAACCACACCCACTTCATATTGTACTGTGCCTTGTTCAGTCCCGACTTTAGCCAGCACTATAGGGTACACTTTTGTATCACCATGTATACACACAACGCTCATATGCTTTTTAGACTCTAAGTCCCCAGTCACCAGGCTAGCATGCACCAAGGTTACAAGGCTTCCTGAGTCCATTAACGCTTTAACAGGAAAGTCATTGATTGTAATATCGCAGATTTGCGGTTCAGTCTCTAGTCCAGGAACTGCAGCACAAGATGGTTCCGCAAATAGCGACTGACGCCGGCTAGCGTCACATTCCATGGGTTCAGAGGTAAGAGGGCAATGGGCCGACACGTGTCCCGCCTCATGGCATCTCCAACACTGGATAGGGCCTGGTCTCTTTGGCAAGGAGTCTTTTCGAGAGCCCCTTAGCCACCCGGGACCATCACCAGTCTTTTGTCCCTGAGACACCACTTGAGCCCTTTTCCCCCCATCAGCACCCCTCCACACTCCCCCAATAGATGGAAGTCTCTTACCAGCCGACGGCACAGATCTGGCGCTCCGGGGAGGTGAAGATGCTGCAGGAACATCACGGAGGTAGTCCTCAGTCGCCTGGAACCTCTCCACAAGGTTGACAAGTTCGTTTGCATTCTTAGGATCACCTTGTCCCACCCAGCGTTGCAAGTCAGTAGGAAGGGCTCGGAGGTAGCGATCCATCACGACCTTCTCTAGGATTTGTGCAGGAGTAGAAGTGTCTGGCTCCAACCACTTTCTTGCCAAATGGATTAGGTTATACATCTGGGACCTCGCTGATTTGTCCAGACTGTAGCTCCAGTTGCGTACCCTCCGGGCACGGACTGCAGTAGTAACTCCTAGTCGGGCAAGTATCTCCTCTTTTAGCCGAGTATAGTCCTTAACCTCTTGCTCACTGAGGTCATAGTAGGCCTTTTGGGGTTCACCTGTTAAATAGGGCGCAATTACCTCTGCCCACTCAGCGGCTGGTAACTTCTCTCGCTCAGCCACGCGCTCAAATACTGTTAGATAGGCCTCAACATCGTCCTCAGCAGTCATCTTTTGCAGCGCTTTCTGCACAGTCCTTCTCCCAGAAAAAATCTCTGGAGCGGCTCCCATCACCACAGGCGCCTCTCGATTTGCTATCAGGTGCTCGATAAGTTGTTGTTGTGCAGCCATGGACTGTTCATGTCGTCTATTGGCCTCTATCTGAGCCTGCTGTTGTGCAGCCATGGACTGTTCATGTCGTTGCTGTTGTTGCAAACTCACTTGCATAAACTGCTTCAGCATCACCTCCATGTTGCTGGACTGTTCCTGGAGTGTCATTGCAGCTTTCACCCAAGACATAAGCAGCTGTAGCCAAGTCTGTCCACACCGTTGCCCCTAGCAACCGACTTTGCCCGCATTCTCCACCAATTGTAAGGGATCTTCCCGGGGTAGGGTGTGTTTGGACACAGTTCACAGCAGACTTGGAATTTATAAAGCAGATCTTGGCGTTTATTCGTGGTACAAACAGTCCAGCAAACAAAATATACAGCAACACCGTGCTTTCTAAGTACAACAAAAATAAAAGTCCTAGCCCGGCTGGGCGCTTACTAACAGGTTCTGCTCACCTATCTGACACTTACAAACACAGCGTCTTTCGCCTGGATATCGCAGGGTGAGTTTTTGCTCCAGCAGTGGCTGTGCTTGCAGCTTCCTTCAACACACAGATTGTTCATTCCCTGGCTGAGAACGATCACCTGCAGACTCTGCAGAGCCTTTAGCTTCCCAGGCTAATTAGGATCAAAGCTCACCTGATCCCAAACCCAGAACTGGATCGGGGGATGTGGAATGACAGGTCCCTCTACCAAACCTACCTGCCATTCCATATAAACCCAGGCCCGGCAAAATTTAAATAACAACTCAGCAGCATATCGCTGCTGAGAAACTGATCCATCCTGGATTTACCATCTCACACTGTGTAGCAACCTAGGTGAGATGTACACCCCCTCGATCACTTCTCCAGTGACATGTCTACATCGGTTACTTTTTGGTAATAAAAGGCTGTTGTGACCATTGACTCCAACATGTGTTATTATGCTGGATGGGTAGGGGATTTTTGTTTATAGATACATGGCAAGACAAGCCATAATTCATACCCTGGTCAAGCAGCCACAACCTAAGTAGGATAACTTGTCCCCTGCTGTGAGCTGTAGAGAAGGGCTTTACTTTCTACACTCTATGAAAGCAGTGGTCTCTCTGCAGAGGTCTGACACTCCCCCTACCAAGTGTCAGCACTACAATCAGAAAAGCTCATGCTTGCTACTGATTTGAGAGCAATAATCTGACTCAGCAATGAGATAACAGTGTTCTTCCTGCAGATAGCAAAAGTCCTTCTCTACAGCATTCTGGAAGGAAAAGGGTTTAGTTGAGTCTCAATTCTAGCTCATTCTTTTATTATATACAGAACAGAGGCGTTTTGGATCTTCTCTCGGGTTTTCAATATTGTCAAGAATCATTTAAAGTGGTTCTAAAGGCTGAAGATTAAAAAAAACCTGTGTGCAGCGCCCCCCCCCCCCCCCCAACTTTACCTGAGCTCCCTCCGATCCAGCAATTTTTCATGACACAGTGGGAGCCCATTGGCTGTCAATCACAGCCATAGACCCAATGAGGAGAGAGCGGGGTGGTAGGTTGAGCCGCGGCTCTATGTGCCTTTTGGATGCATAGAGCAGCAGCTCGGGAGCGAGAACACAGTGGTGACCCCAAGGCAATCGGCTTTTCCTGGGGGAGAAGCCAGGAGCGCCACCGGGGGACCCGAAAAGAAGAGGATCGGAGCTACTCTGTGCAAAACTACTGAACAGAGCAGGTAAGTATAACATGTTTGTTATTAAAAAACAAAAAAAAACAAAGTTTTAACTTCAGGTCCGCACCATAGCAGTTTTACTGATACAGAGTGGCACCTGCATGCCAGACCACATTATATATATACGTGATCCGGCTCTTTCGGGTGGGGGGGGTGATGATCTAGCAGAAAGGCAGAATGGTATCAACAAGGCAGATTGTCATTCTGAAAAGTGGGAAGGCATGGATTCTGTGTCTCATCAAAGCAGGGACTTGGATCTATGCCTTCCCTTAGTAAAACCACCTCCCACACTGAACTAAAATATTGGCTAGGCACTCCGTTAACTCTTTGATTGGGAGGAGTCGGCAATGTGACGTTACTGCAAGCTGGAACGCGGTGGCCACAAACAGGGCTCGTTTTTTGTTTGTCAGCCAGGTGAGTGCAATTTCAATCGTTTTTATCTGAATAAATACTGTCATGATGTACTGTGCAATGAGGTTTATCTCCTTTTTGTCTGGAGTGTAATTTTGAACAAGGAGAGTTTAACCACTTACGGACCACCGCGCGCCGATATACGTCCTAACTTTGAAGAGGAATATCGTTGCTATGGCAGCAGCTAGCTGCCATAACCCCGGCATCCTCTTCTTCGGCCAGCAGTCCACTTTCCCATAACAGTGGTCTCTGTGACGGATTCGCCACAAGATCACTTTTATTGGTGGCAGGAGAGGGCCACCCCCATCCTGCTGCTCCGGTGCCCTCCGCTGCTTACCCGATCCGTCGGTAAGCAGCGCAAAGGGGATCAAATCCCACCAAAAGAAAGATCTATTTGCAGGGAAAAAAAGGACGTCAATTTTATTTGGTTACAATGTTGCACGACCACGCAATTGTCAGTTAAAGCGAAGCAGTGCCGTATCGCAAAAAATGCTCTGGTCAGGAAGGGGGTAAATCCGTCCGGGCTGAAGTGGTTAAACTGTTAGTGGTTGCATTTTCCAGATGTTTCCAATGCCCTTTCTTTTGGCAGTTTGAGATGAACTAATGCTATTAAATCAGTTTCATTGATAAATTACTGGACTGCGAGAGATCACAGACCAATAACAAATATATGTGTTTTTGTTCGTTTTGCAGTTAGTTGCTCTTTACTCTCTAACTCTTTACTACTGGTAGAGGAAACCATCAAAACATGAAGGGTTTAGTTATGATAGAGATAAAAGACAGAATTCTGCAAGAATCTAAACCTCTTTCTTTTTAAAATTTAGAAGTTCGAAGGCCAGATAGTATAAATTAGAGGTAGGTAATGTAGAACAGCCCTTTAGCAGCATGAATGTGTCACAAATATCTTACAGCGTAGGAAAACGCAGCACTAAAACATCTACTGAAAAATACTGTGATAAATTTCATAGGAGCCAAGGTCAGTGCATGGACCGGTGAAACAGGGAGCTGAGATATACACAATGACAGGGGAAATCAACAGGAGGGCAAAGGTAGAAGGGAGCAAGAGAAGCAAACATATAAACAGGACAAAAAGAAGAGACAAGGGTGCGAAAGGACCTGGAAGAGTGACAGTGACAGATAGATACCTGGAGATGAAGAGAGAAGCCAAGAGTGAAAAAGATGATGTGTGGATTGGATGCAGTGTCCTGGTGTCAGAACTAAATGTGCTGATAAATGTCTGTCTGGGATAGAGATATGTGACAAGAATCCTGTTTACCAATCACAGCCTATGTGCTGACTAGTGATGGACGAACTTCCGACGGGACGTTTCGCGAACGCGAAACGCGAACGGACACAAACGTTCGCGAAAACGACCGTTCGCCGCGGGCTCCATTGACTTCAATGGGAGGCGAATTTCGCAAACCTTTAGGTCGAATTTGCGGCCACGGGGTAATTATTAGG
The DNA here is from genome assembly GCF_037356315.1 of Lithobates pipiens. Taxonomy (NCBI): domain Eukaryota; kingdom Metazoa; phylum Chordata; class Amphibia; order Anura; family Ranidae; genus Lithobates; species Lithobates pipiens. The sequence continues at coordinate 38,903,305 of NW_027507789.1, forward strand.
GGGTAGCACGTAGTCCCACCACCTGGACAATAGCATAATACATGTATGAGGTGAATTTGGGATCGATAACTACAAGCATTTTTTTTTTATTTGGGAAATTGTTCTGACAATTCAGGACTATGGAGCTAATGAAGGCAATGGAGGAGAGGGAAGGTCAGGGACCAGGGTAGGCAAACAAGAGGGTGCAGGAGATACAGAGCACTGACAGCAGCACCGTAATACAGAGCACTGACATCAGCACCGTGACATACAGCGCTGACAGCAGCTCCGTGACATACAGCGCTGACAGCAGCTCCGTGACATACAGCGCTGACAGCAGCTCCGTGACATACAGCGCTGACAGCAGCTCCGTGACATACAGCGCTGACAGCAGCTCCGTGACATACAGCGCTGACAGCAGCACCGTGACATACAGCGCTGACAGCAGCTCCGTGACATACAGCGCTGACAGCAGCTCCGTGACATACAGCGCTGACAGCAGCTCCGTGACATACAGCACTGACAGCAGCTCCGTGACATACAGCGCTGACAGCAGCTCCGTGACATACAGCGCTGACAGCAGCACCGTGACATACAGCGCTGACAGCAGCTCCGTGACATACAGCGCTGACAGCAGCTCCGTGACATACAGCGCTGACAGCAGCTCCGTGACATACAGCGCTGACAGCAGCTCCGTGACATACAGCGCTGACAGCAGCTCCGTGACATACAGCGCTGACAGCAGCTCCGTGACATACAGCGCTGACAGCAGCTCCGTGACATACAGCGCTGACAGCAGCTCCGTGACATACAGCGCTGACAGCAGCTCCGTGACATACAGCGCTGACAGCAGCTCCGTGACATACAGCGCTGACAGCAGCTCCGTGACATACAGCGCTGACAGCAGCTCCGTGACATACAGCGCTGACAGCAGCTCCGTGACATACAGCGCTGACAGCAGCTCCGTGACATACAGCGCTGACAGCAGCTCCGTGACATACAGCGCTGACAGCAGCTCCGTGACATACAGCGCTGACAGCAGCTCCGTGACATACAGCGCTGACAGCAGCTCCGTGACATACAGCGCTGACAGCAGCTCCGTGACATACAGCGCTGACAGCAGCTCCGTGACATACAGCGCTGACAGCAGCTCCGTGACATACAGCGCTGACAGCAGCTCCGTGACATACAGCGCTGACAGCAGCTCCGTGACATACAGCGCTGACAGCAGCTCCGTGACATACAGCGCTGACAGCAGCTCCGTGACATACAGCGCTGACAGCAGCTCCGTGACATACAGCGCTGACAGCAGCACCGTAAGCAGCCCCAGGAGGAAGTCAGCACAGCACAGGGATGGTGTGATCCCCTCATAATAAGAACCCCCAGGAGGAAGTCAGCACAGCACAGGGATGGTGGGAGCCCCTCATAATAAGAACACCCAGGAGGAAGTCAGCACAGCACAGGGATGGTGGGAACCCCTCATAATAAGCAGCCCCAGTAGAAATATGACACCGCTCAACCTCTTCAAAGAGGAGGGTAGGGGCATATAGTACGGTGTGCTTTTTTGGGTCAGGGAAGTGAGCCAAATGAATTAAGAAGGTCTGTGTGCTTGATTCCAAAAATTGTTTATAGACATATACATGGTCTACTGATCACATGTGTTGAATTCCTCCGAGATCCATGCCTCATTCATTTTTAGAAATGTGAGGTAGTTAACACTGTGGTGAGCTAGGCGAGTACGCTTATCGGTCACAATCCCCCCTGCTGCGCTGAACGTCCTTTCGGACAGGACACTGGATGAGGGGCAAGCCAACAGTTCGATTGCAAATTGGGCAAGCTCTGGCCAGAGGTCAAGCCTGCCCACCCAGTAGTCTAGGGGTTCATCACTCCTCAGAGCGTCCACATCGGCCGTTAACCCAATGTAGTCGGACACCTGACGGTCTAGGCGTTCCCTGATGCTGGATCCGGATGACACCTGTCGATGGGTCGGCTGAAAGAATGACCTCATATCCGAAGTCACCAACACATCTTCAAACCGGCCTCTTCTTGCAGGCGCTGTTGGATTGGTACCCGCAAATCCTTCTCTGGGAGTGGGAATTGCTCCTCTGCCAGCGCACGCAAAAGCAGAATGCAGCATTTCTCGAAGCAAGGCCTGGAAGTGCTGCATTCTGACAGCCCTCTGCGACGGCGGTAACATTTCCGCCATTTTGTGTTTGTACCGGGGGTCTAAGTACGTTGCCACCCAGTACTGGTCCTTGACCCTCATGCTTTTTATACGGGGGTCCCTATTAAAACACTGGAGCATGAAGGCCCCCATTTGCACTAAAGTGGAAGCGGTGTGGTGGCCTGGCTCCTGCTCATCATCCAGGATAATGTCGTCCTCTTCATTCTCCTCTCCCCATCCTCGCACAACAGGGATCCCAGAAAGGTTTAAAGCATGCTCTTCTTGCTCCTGCTCATCCGCCCCGGCACCATCCTCCTCTGACTCCTCATCAGACTCCTGTTGTTGACTTGTCTCAGATAGAGTAGCCCCCCCTGGGAATTCATCCAGCATTGCGACTTCCTCATCTTCCCGCTCCTGCTCCTCCACAGCCTGATCAATGACACGACGCAATGCACGCTCCAGAAAGAAGGCATAAGGTACCATGTCACTGATGGCGCCATGGCTGCGACTGACCAGTTTGGTGATCTCCTCAAATGGCCGCAGAAGTCTGCATGTGTCGCGCATGAGCAGCCACTGGCGCGGTGAAAAAAAACCCAGCTCCCCAGAACCGTTTCTTTCGCAGAGTTCATACAGGTAGACGTTAACTGCACGTTTCTGCTGGAGCAGCCTATCAAGCATATAGAAGGTTGAGTTCCATCGCGTCGGGCAATCGCAAATAAGACGTCTGACCGGCAGATGGTGTCGCCGCTGAATGTCAGCAAGGCGAGCCATGGCCGTGTAAGATCTTCTGAAATGGGCCGAGATTTTCCTTGCCTGCCGCAAGATGTCCTGGACCCCAGGGTATTTGACAAGGAATCGCTGCACGACCAAGTTTAAGACGTGTGCCATGCACGGCACGTGCGTGATTTTGCCCTGTTTCAATGCGCTAAGCAGATTGGCACCGTTGTCACACACCACTTTACCAACTGTCAAATTGAGCGGTGTTAGCCACTCATCTGCCTGTGAACGCAAAGCTGAAAGGAGTGCCGGGCCAGTGTGGCTCTTTGCTTCCAGGCACAACAGACGCAGCACGGCATGGCAACGTCTCACCTGGCATGTGGAATAGGTTCTGGGGAGCTTGGGCGGTGCAGTGGAAGAGACGCTAGCAGCGGAAAAGGAGGAGGCAGCTGAGGAGGAGAGGGAGGAGGATGGAGTAGGAGGAGGAGAAGAAGAGTCAGGCCTGCATGCAATCCGTGGCGGTAAAACCAAATCTACACGGGTGCCACGGGTTACATGCTTGACGGCCGTCAGAAGGTTCACCCAGTGGGCAGTAAAACTGATATACCTTCCCTGCCCGTGTTTGCTAGACCACGTGTCTGTGGTCAGATGTATCTTGGCACCGACACTGTGTGCCAGAGATACATTCACTTGCCGCTGAACATGGCCATATAGCTCTGGGATGCCCTTCTCTGAGAAATACTTCCTTCCTGGGACCTTCCATTGTGGTGTTCCAATGGCCACAAATTTGCGAAAGGCCTCCGAGTCCACCAGTTTATATGGCAGTAGTTGGCGGGCTATGAGTTCTGACAAGCCAGCCGCCAACCGTTGGGCAAGAGGGTTATCCGGCGTCATCATTTTTTTACGCTCAAACATTAGGCCCACGGAAGCCTGCCTTTTTGCAGAAAAATGTGAGCTTGGCGTGATGGAAGGTGGAGTGGAGGACAATTGTGAGGAGAGAGGAGAAGGAGAAGTAGAAGACGAGGCTGGACGGTGAGAGCCTGCAGTGTGGCTTTGTGTGTTCCGTTGCTCCCACTGGGCTCGGTGATGGCTGCTCATGTGCCTTCTTAAGGCGGTCGTCCCTAGGTGAGTATTGGGCTTACCGCGACTAACGCGTTGACTGCAAAGATTGCAGATGGCAACGCTATTGTCAGCAGCGGACACGTTAAAAAAAGCCCACACTGCGGAGCCATGTGCCGGTGTCCTGGGAGCGCCAGATGTGACCGTACATGGTCGATGACTCGCTCCTGATACATTTGCAGTCTGCTTTGTCCCTGCTGTGCAATGTAAGTCATTGCTGCTTCTCCTCCCTATCTGCTGGTCCATATCTCCCTCTGAACTCCCCTCCTCTTCCTCTCTTGTGGGCACCCACGTGACATCACTAGACACGTCATCATCAACGTCACCTTCCCCACCGCTATAAGTAGAGTAGGCAGCAACACCGGGGACCAACCTCCTCCTTGGGCTGATCTGGGTACTGGCGTCAGACTGCTGAGTAGCGCTTGTTGCTACCTCCTCTTCCTGATCCAATACCAAGAGTGGCTGCGCATCAGAAATGTCCTCTTGATATGGATCGGAAAATAATTCCAGTGACTCAAGCGGAAGGTATGTGGTGGTGGTGGTGGTGGTCGTGTTGTTGGTGGTAGTGTCTTTGGGGGTGCACATAGCAGAGAGTGAAGAAGAGGGTGCAGATCGAGAGGATGAGGAGGGTGCAGAAGAGTAAGGCTGAGCGAGCCACTCAACCAAGTCTGGTGCATCCTTTAAAGTAATTGAACGCACCTTCTGCAACTTCCCACTTTGGCTCAAGCCTGTTGCTCCTGCCCTACCCCTACCACCCCTGCGGAAGGGCCTGCCTCTTCCTCTGCATGTCATTTTTTAAATGACCCTGTGACAAAACTCTTAGTCCCTATACCGCTGAAGGACTGCTGCAGTATAGGTGAGCGGTCAGCAGTGGTGCACGTCAACCCTATCTATTGTGGACCTATAGCGGTCCTTACAGAACAGCAGACTGTACCGCACTCAAGCCTATGTACCGTAGCACCCTATACCAAGTTACCAGTCCTTATAAGAACTTTTGTGGACCAAGCAGGTTGTGTATTAGTGTTTAGCAGACTGTACGTCAGTCCCTATACCGCTGAAGGACTGCTGCAGTATAGGGCAGCGGTCAGCAGTGGTGCACGTCAACCCTATCTATTGTGGACCGATAGCGGTCCTTACAGAACAGCAGACTGTACCGCACTCAAGCCTATGTACCGTAGCACCCTATACCAAGTTACCAGTCCTTATAAGAACTTTTGTGGACCAAGCAGGTTGTGTATTAGTGTTTAGCAGACTGTACGTCAGTCCCTATACCGCTGAAGGACTGCTGCAGTATAGGGCAGCGGTCAGCAGTGGTGCACGTCAACCCTATCTATTGTGGACCGATAGCGGTCCTTACAGAACAGCAGACTGTACCGCACTCAAGCCTATGTACCGTAGCACCCTATACCAAGTTACCAGTCCTTATAAGAACTTTTGTGGAACAAGCAGGTTGTGTGTTAGTGATTAGCAGACTGTACGTCAGTCCCTATACCAATGAAGGACTGCTGCAGTATAGGGCAGCGGTCAGCAGTAGTGCACGGCAACCCTATGTATTGTGGACCGATAGCGGTCCTTACAGAACAGCAGACTGTACCGCACTCAAGCCTATGTACCGTAGCACCCTATACCAAGTTACCAGTCCTTATAAGAACTTTTGTGGACCAAGCAGGTTGTGTATTAGTGTTTAGCAGACTGTACGTCAGTCCCTATACCGCTGAAGGACTGCTGCAGTATAGGGCAGCGGTCAGCAGTGGTGCACGTCAACCCTATCTATTGTGGACCGATAGCGGTCCTTACAGAACAGCAGACTGTACCGCACTCAAGCCTATGTACCGTAGCACCCTATACCAAGTTACCAGTCCTTATAAGAACTTTTGTGGACCAAGCAGGTTGTGTATTAGTGTTTAGCAGACTGTACGTCAGTCCCTATACCGCTGAAGGACTGCTGCAGTATAGGGCAGCGGTCAGCAGTGGTGCACGTCAACCCTATCTATTGTGGACCGATAGCGGTCCTTACAGAACAGCAGACTGTACCGCACTCAAGCCTATGTACCGTAGCACCCTATACCAAGTTACCAGTCCTTATAAGAACTTTTGTGGAACAAGCAGGTTGTGTGTTAGTGATTAGCAGACTGTACGTCAGTCCCTATACCAATGAAGGACTGCTGCAGTATAGGGCAGCGGTCAGCAGTAGTGCACGGCAACCCTATGTATTGTGGACCGATAGCGGTCCTTACAGAACAGCAGACTGTACCGCACTCAAGCCTATGTACCGTAGCACCCTATACCAAGTTACCAGTCCTTATAAGAACTTTTGTGGACCAAGCAGGTTGTGTATTAGTGTTTAGCAGACTGTACGTCAGTCCCTATACCGCTGAAGGACTGCTGCAGTATAGGGCAGCGGTCAGCAGTGGTGCACGTCAACCCTATGTATTGTGGACCGATAGCGGTCCTTACAGAACAGCAGACTGTAACGCACTCAGGCCTATGTACCGTAGCACCCTATACCAAGTTACCAGTCCTTATAAGAACTTTTGTGGACCAAGCAGGTTGTGTGTTAGTGATTAGCAGACTGTACGTCAGTCCCTATACCAATGAAGGACTGCTGCAGTATAGGGCAGCGGTCAGCAGTAGTGCACGGCAACCCTATGTATTGTGGACCGATAGCGGTCCTTACAGAACAGCAGACTGTAACGCACTCAGGCCTATGTACCGTAGCACCCTATACCAAGTTACCAGTCCTTATAAAAACTTTTGTGGACCAAGCAGGTTGTGTGTTAGTGTTTAGCAGACTGTGCGTCAGTCCCTATACCGCTGAAGGACTGCTGCAGTATAGGGCAGCGGTCAGCAGTGGTGCACGTCAACCCTATCTATTGTGGACCGATAGCGGTCCTTACAGAACAGCAGACTGTACCGCACTCAAGCCTATGTACCGTAGCACCCTATACCAAGTTACCAGTCCTTATAAGAACTTTTGTGGACCAAGCAGGTTGTGTATTAGTGTTTAGCAGACTGTACGTCAGTCCCTATACCGCTGAAGGACTGCTGCAGTATAGGGCAGCGGTCAGCAGTGGTGCACGTCAACCCTATGTATTGTGGACCGATAGCGGTCCTTACAGAACAGCAGACTGTAACGCACTCAGGCCTATGTACCGTAGCACCCTATACCAAGTTACCAGTCCTTATAAGAACTTTTGTGGACCAAGCAGGTTGTGTGTTAGTGATTAGCAGACTGTACGTCAGTCCCTATACCAATGAAGGACTGCTGCAGTATAGGGCAGCGGTCAGCAGTAGTGCACGGCAACCCTATGTATTGTGGACCGATAGCGGTCCTTACAGAACAGCAGACTGTACCGCACTCAAGCCTATGTACCGTAGCACCCTATACCAAGTTACCAGTCCTTATAAGAACTTTTGTGGACCAAGCAGGTTGTGTATTAGTGTTTAGCAGACTGTACGTCAGTCCCTATACCGCTGAAGGACTGCTGCAGTATAGGGCAGCGGTCAGCAGTGGTGCACGTCAACCCTATGTATTGTGGACCGATAGCGGTCCTTACAGAACAGCAGACTGTAACGCACTCAGGCCTATGTACCGTAGCACCCTATACCAAGTTACCAGTCCTTATAAGAACTTTTGTGGACCAAGCAGGTTGTGTGTTAGTGATTAGCAGACTGTACGTCAGTCCCTATACCAATGAAGGACTGCTGCAGTATAGGGCAGCGGTCAGCAGTAGTGCACGGCAACCCTATGTATTGTGGACCGATAGCGGTCCTTACAGAACAGCAGACTGTAACGCACTCAGGCCTATGTACCGTAGCACCCTATACCAAGTTACCAGTCCTTATAAAAACTTTTGTGGACCAAGCAGGTTGTGTGTTAGTGTTTAGCAGACTGTGCGTCAGTCCCTATACCGCTGAAGGACTGCTGCAGTATAGGGCAGCGGTCAGCAGTGGTGCACGTCAACCCTATCTATTGTGGACCGATAGCGGTCCTTACAGAACAGCAGACTGTACCGCACTCAAGCCTATGTACCGTAGCACCCTATACCAAGTTACCAGTCCTTATAAGAACTTTTGTGGACCAAGCAGGTTGTGTATTAGTGTTTAGCAGACTGTACGTCAGTCCCTATACCGCTGAAGGACTGCTGCAGTATAGGGCAGCGGTCAGCAGTGGTGCACGTCAACCCTATGTATTGTGGACCGATAGCGGTCCTTACAGAACAGCAGACTGTAACGCACTCAGGCCTATGTACCGTAGCACCCTATACCAAGTTACCAGTCCTTATAAGAACTTTTGTGGACCAAGCAGGTTGTGTGTTAGTGATTAGCAGACTGTACGTCAGTCCCTATACCAATGAAGGACTGCTGCAGTATAGGGCAGCGGTCAGCAGTAGTGCACGGCAACCCTATGTATTGTGGACCGATAGCGGTCCTTACAGAACAGCAGACTGTACTGCACTCAGGCCTATGTACCGTAGCACCCTATACCAAGTTACCAGTCCTTATAAAAACTTTTGTGGACCAAGCAGGTTGTGTGTTAGTGTTTAGCAGACTGTGCGTCAGTCCCTATACCGCTGAAGGACTGCTGCAGTATAGGGCAGCGGTCAGCAGTAGTGCACGGCAACCCTATGTATTGTGGACCGATAGCGGTCCTTACAGAACAGCAGACTGTAACGCACTCAGGCCTATGTACCGTAGCACCCTATACCAAGTTACCAGTCCTTATAAGAACTTTTGTGGACCAAGCAGGTTGTGTGTTAGTGATTAGCAGACTGTACGTCAGTCCCTATACCAATGAAGGACTGCTGCAGTATAGGGCAGCGGTCAGCAGTAGTGCACGGCAACCCTATGTATTGTGGACCGATAGCGGTCCTTACAGAACAGCAGACTGTACCGCACCCAAGCCTATGTACCGTAGCACCCTAGACAGACCAAGTTACCAGTCCTGATAAAGAGCTTTGTGGAACAAGTGAGTTGTGAATGATTAGCAGACTGCAGCAGAAGGGCAGCAGTCAAGTATAATATTCTTTCTATATTTGGAAGAAAGAATATTATACGTGTACAAGCCTATTACCGTACCACTGATACCAGTCCTGAAAAGAACCTTTGTGGAACTAATAGTAACAGCAAGTCTTTAAAATTATCCTCACTGCCTGACACACTGCTTCCTGCCTGTCCCTATACAAATTGGCAAAAAAGAGTAGGCTGGAACGATTAGCTGGAACAGCTCTTTTGTGGACCTGATAGTAACAGCTAATGATGATGATGATGATGATGATGAAGAAAGACTAATCTGGCTGAGCTGTCCCTAAAATAGCAGCATACAGCGCTCTGTCCCTTTATCTAAACTGACAAAAGAAACTCAGGCTGCTGACCTAACACCTATACCAGTCCTGAAAAGAACTTTTGTGTACCAAATAGCTAGCGTTTTCTCTGTCCCTACTCCACACAGGATCCTTTCCCTACAGTGACAGAAGAAAGAATGTAAAATGGCCACCGGATCGGGTGTATTTATAGGTTAGGGGGAATGTCCAAGTGTCCATGAGCTGTCATGTCTCAATTGGTTGTCCTGTAACACATGATAAACGTGTCACGAAAGGTTAAAGTTCTTGTATACATTAAACACGTAAGTCCGCCGGGGCGAACGACGGAAAAAGGCGTTCGAACCCGCGGACGGCGAAAGTCGGAAATTCGCCGCGAAACGACCGCCGGGCGAACCGTTCGGCCATCACTAGTGCTGACCTTCATATCCCGGGGCTGACCTTGGGCCAGGCAAAGTTCCATCCATTGGAGCGACGTCTAATATGCTTATATTTTGGTTGAATAGGATAGATAGATAGATAGATAGATAGATAGATAGATAGATAGATAGATAGATAGATAGATAGATAGATAGATAGATAATTTTCAAGTTACGTTGTAGTTTTTATCTTTTTAATTTCACCCAATATTTCGTTCTGGTTTGAATTGTTTGACTCCAGCATCAATGTCTCTTTATGGTGTAGATCCCGATACCTTTGTCAGTGACAACATAATTATGGATTTGAAATTAATTTATAATTCAGAGTTAGGTTAAGAATAAGGTTTGGGTTAACAATTAAGCTTAAAGCAGAGATCCAGGTATTATTATGGACACATCCAGGTCAGGGGCTTTTGGAGGGGACTGCAAGGTAGCCTACTGACTATGGTCCCTGGCACCTGAGGGAGCTACAAGCATCCAGGAAGATGTCCTGGTTTATAATGCAAGATGACATGTTATTACCACATTTAACAGTCAAGGAAGCCATGATGGTCTCTGCCAACTTGAAACTCGGTGAGAAGGTAGATGTGAAAAGAAAGCTGGTAATCATATTTGGACAGCCCTGGGTCTTCTTGAATGATGAACTGTTGCCAGACAGTCTGGGATGGACACTCCCTGACTAATCAAAGCTGTCTGGGTGCCTGGCTGTTGATTAGCTTACTGTTAATTAGATCACTGATTAAGTAGGTTACTGTTAGCTTCTAGCTGTTCATTAGTTGTACATAGTTGCCAACATTGTAAAAAAAATTATAGGGACACTTTTTTTACGGTAGGCGGAGTCTTATTATAATTAGGGGTCAGGGTATGCGTTTGTAGGCGTGACATAGCAAAAAAAGAAAAATTTGCCACGCAAAGCACGCCACACCGAAAAATGGGCATTGTTTATGTGACATAGTGGGCATGGCTTATATGGGCATGGTTCAAATGGGGGTGTGGTTAGAGTCTGAGATGAATAAGAGATGGAGAAAGAAAGAGAAAAAGAGGGAGGGAGGGAGAGAGAGAGAAACAAGGAAAGAAGGAGGGGAGGAGAGAGAAGGAAGGAAAGAGGAATGGAGGGACAACAGGCCCAGATCCTACACCACAATAGAAATGTGTATTCCAGAGTTTAACAAATCAGCAGATAAAGATACTCAAAATACCTGGTGTTAGAGCTTCAAGCATCCTGGCAACATGGCTGTTATGGTGTCAGGATGATTGAAGAGCATTATTTCTATTATTACATTGAAATATAAAATAAAATAGTTCAACTCACCATAATGCAGAATCAGTGTTAGCCCTGAGCCTGCCACTTGCCACGTTGCCTGCTACCAGATGCCATCAGGTGCCCCCAGCGGAATCCCTCCTCACATCTGGTGTCACCAGCAGCGGAGCCCCTCATCACATCTGGTGTCCCCAGCAGCGGAGCCCCTCATCACATCAGGTGTCCCCAGCAGCGGAGTCCCTCCTCACATCTGGTGTCCCCGGCAGCGGAGCCCCTCATCACATCTGGTGTCCCCGGCAGCGGAGCCCCTCATCACATCAGGTGTCCCCAGCAGCGGAGCCCCTGATCACATCGGATGTTCCCAGCAGCGGAGTCCTTCATCATATCTGGTGTCCCCAGCAGTGGAGCCCCTCATCACATCAGGTGTCCCCAGCAGTGGAGCCCCTCATCACATCTGGTTTGCCCAGGCAGCGGACTACCTCCTCACATCAGGTGTCCCAAGGCAGTGGAGTCCCTCCTTACATCTGGTGTCCCCATGCAGCAGAGTCCCTCCTTACATCTTGTGTCCCCAGGCAGTAGAGTCCCTCCTTACATCAGGTTTCCCCAGGCAGCGGAGTTCCTCCTTACATCTGGTGTCCCCAGGCAGCAGAGCCCCTCCTTACATCTGGTGTCCCCAGGCAGCAGAGTCCCTCCTTACATCTGGTGTCCTCAGGCAACAGAGTCTCTCCTTACATCTAGTGTCCCCAGGCAGCGAAGTCCCTCCTTACATCCTTACATCTGGTCTCCCCATGCAGCGGAGCTCCTCCTTACATCTGGTGTCCCCAGGAAGCAGAGCCCTCCTCACATCTGTGGTGTCCGCAGGCAGTGGAGTCCTCCTCACATCTGTGGTGTCCCCAGGCAGCAGAGCCCTCCTCACATCTGTGGTGTCCCCAACCAGCACAGCCCTCCTCACATCAGCACCCCCAGGCAGCAGCGATCTCCTTGATTACAGTGTATCATGTCCCCAGCAGTAGCAGCTACAATTCCTTTCACGTGTGTTCAGTGGAGAGGGGTGGGGCTGTGCAGCCAATAGGCTTCAGTGTACAAGAGAATTATCCACTGTACACTGAAGAGAGCAGTCGATTGGCTGCTTCTCCCCTTTAAACACAAGGGGAAATGCGGCAGCCATCTTTTTGTAGCCTGCTGAACGTTCTTTGCATAAAACATTCCCGATTTTTCTGGGACAAAACCAAAATACCGGGAAATTAATCGGGGCGAGCTCTGATTGAGGGAGGGTCTCAAAATCGGGATTGTCCTGGGAAAATCGGGACTGTTGGCAAGTATGGATGTACTATTAGATGTGCTGATTATATTACTATTTAAAGTTTGCATTGTTTAGGATAATGTGATCATGCTCTTATCTGATTTTGTGTGGTATAAATTACGTGTGGATTTTCAATAGAGAGAGTTCCTGTTTGCACCTAAGCCAGCGTTGTCCAGTTCTTGGTGCAATTCTCAGCTATAACACCTTGTTCCTGTGCTACAGAGAGAAGGAAACTGTATCTTGGCAGAGGCGGCCAGGCAGTCCATCATAGGTATGAACTTAATTACGTGCTTACACTGGTCCAGCTTGGACCAACGTATGTATGCATATCTCGTATTGGGATCACTGTGGAAGCTGACAATCACTGTAGTAGTTTACGATACTACAGTAATTACCATTATCCTCTGGGTCCTGTGCCAAAGGGGCTTGGGGATTGGCTCCTGTTCTTACATGATGTGGGAAGAGTTGCCACGGGTAATCATAGACTTGTGTGACTGTATAGCAGCTGGTCAATAAGCGTGGTACCTGGCATAGGTGACAGGTTCTCCAGTAGCAAGGGGGTCAGTACGGAGACATATAGAAGAAATAACTTGAGAGCCCCACTCCAATGAAAGCCTTTATTTTAAGGAATAGAAGAGAACCTAGTGCTCAAGGCACGGTGTAACCCCTCAGGATTTTAAATGACAGACCAAATGTGAGATATAAAAGTATTTATTATACACAATATGTAATTCCAGTATCAAAAAAGATTAACATTTAAAAGTATTGACATAGATAGGCATAAAACTTAGCTGCACTGTACAGAGATTTTGGGCTAGCAGGGATACATGCTGTAAATGACACCTGACATGATTCGGATGGTGATGTCCTTCCTCACAGGCTCAGTGTAACTTAGAACAATCGTATTGTGTTGTTTGTTTTTCTACATTATGAATATGATAGAAATTAGTACAAAAAAGTAATAATATAAATCAAAATAGATTACTCATTAGAGTTAGGCTTTCAACATTAGTCAGCATGGTAAAGCATAGTTCATAATGATAAGACAGTAGGTTAAAGTGGTTGTAAACCCTTACAACCAACTTTGACCTACAGGTAAGCCTAGATTAACCACTTACAGACCGGACCATTTTGCTGGTCAAAGACCAGACCACTTTTTGCGATTCGGCACTGCGTCGCTTTAACTGACAATTGCGTGGTCGTGTGACGTGGCTCCCAAACAAAATTGACGTCCTTTTTTTCCCACAAATAGAGCTTTCTTTTGGTGGTATTTGATCACCCCTGCGGTTTTTATTTTTTGTGCTATAAACAAAAATAGAGCGACAATTTTGAAAAAAACGCATTATTTTTTACTTTTTGTTATAATAAATATCCCCCAAAAATATATAAAAAAAAAAATTTTTCCCTCAGTTTAGGCCGATACGTATTCTTTTAAATATTTTTGGTAAAAAAAAATCGCAATAAGCGATTGTTGATTGGTTTGCGCAAAAGTTATAGCATTTACAAAATAGGGATAGTTTTATAGCATTTTTATTAATAATTTTTTTTTTACTAGTAATGGCGGCGATCAGCAATTTTTATTGTGACTGCGACATTGTGGGGGACCCATCGGACATTTTTGACACATTTTTGGGACCATTGTCATTTATACAGTAATCACTGCTATATAAATGCTGTGATTCCTGTGTAAATGACACTGGCAGTGAAGGGGTTAACCAGTGGGTGGCAGTGTAGGGGTTAAGTGTTCCTAGGGGTGTGTTACTAACTGTGGGGGGGTTGGGCTTTCATTTAGTGAACACTGATCTCTGCTCCAATCACATGGAGCAGAGATCAGCGTCACTAGTTGCTAGGCAGAATGGCGAAATGCTGTTTACACGGCATTTCCTCCATTCAGCCGTCCTGTGAGACCATCGCGGGTATGCCTGCGGCGATCGAGTCCGCGGGTCCTGCGACCGGACTCACGGGGGTCCCGACCAGCACGGGAGCGCGCCGCCGGCGACGCGCTCCCGATGGCAGGGCGGCATTGAAGATTGGACATACCTGTACGCCAATATGCCTGCCCGTGCCATTCTGTCGACGTACATCGGCGTGCGCTGGTTGGGAACCGGTTAAGGCTTACCTGTAGGTCCAAGAAATATCTCCTAAACCTATACGGTTTATGAGATATTTGCCAAAAGACAGGCACCGCTGTCTACGGCGCATGCACTGAGCGCGCCGCGGTCAACGGTGATATGCCGTGAGTGGCGGCTCTTGTGCGCATGCACGGGAGTGACATAATCGCGGCTTCGCCGAATGACAGCGGCGGAGCAGCGAGACCCACCGAGAAGATGGATGCGCCGGACTACAGGGGACAGCGTTGACTTCGCTGGCTCCTGTGTCAGGTAAGTGACACATAATGGACTACTATGCGATGCATAGTAGTCCATTATGCTTTACCTTTGCAGGGAATGATAGAGGAAGTAAACCCATCAGGGTTTACTTCCTCTTTAATGTACTTACACAAGCAGGTCGGCCAATACTAGACACATGGGGACATGGAAATTCATCTGTACTTCTCCCCGGCCCACAGGCAGCCAAAGACAGCTCCAAGATGGTAAAAGGGGCAGAGAGGCCAGCCTCAGCAGCACAGCATAGGAGGTAGGGAAATGGGGCCCACTGCAAGAACACCCAGCTAGTGGAGTTAGGAACTAGTGATGGCCGAACGGTTCGCCCGGCGGTCGTTTCGCGGCGAATTTCCGACTTTCGCCGTCCGCGGGTTCGAACGCCTTTTTCCGTCGTTCGCCCCGGCGGACTTACGTGTTTAATGTATACAAGAACTTTAACCTTTCGTGACACGTTTATCATGTGTTACAGGACAACCAATTGAGACATGACAGCTCATGGACACTTGGACATTCCCCCTAACCTATAAATACACCCGATCCGGTGGCCATTTTACATTCTTTCTTCTGTCACTGTAGGGAAAGGATCCTGTGTGGAGTAGGGACAGAGAAAACGCTAGCTATTTGGTACACAAAAGTTCTTTTCAGGACTGGTATAGGTGTTAGGTCAGCAGCCTGAGTTTCTTTTGTCAGTTTAGATAAAGGGACAGAGCGCTGTATGCTGCTATTTTAGGGACAGCTCAGCCAGATTAGTCTTTCTTCATCATCATCATCATCATCATCATTAGCTGTTACTATCAGGTCCACAAAAGAGCTGTTCCAGCTAATCGTTCCAGCCTACTCTTTTTTGCCAATTTGTATAGGGACAGGCAGGAAGCAGTGTGTCAGGCAGTGAGGATAATTTTAAAGACTTGCTGTTACTATTAGTTCCACAAAGGTTCTTTTCAGGACTGGTATCAGTGGTACGGTAATAGGCTTGTACACGTATAATATTCTTTCTTCCAAATATAGAAAGAATATTATACTTGACTGCTGCCCTTCTGCTGCAGTCTGCTAATCATTCACAACTCACTTGTTCCACAAAGCTCTTTATCAGGACTGGTAACTTGGTCTGTCTAGGGTGCTACGGTACATAGGCTTGGGTGCGGTACAGTCTGCTGTTCTGTAAGGACCGCTATCGGTCCACAATACATAGGGTTGCCGTGCACTACTGCTGACCGCTGCCCTATACTGCAGCAGTCCTTCATTGGTATAGGGACTGACGTACAGTCTGCTAATCACTAACACACAACCTGCTTGGTCCACAAAAGTTCTTATAAGGACTGGTAACTTGGTATAGGGTGCTACGGTACATAGGCCTGAGTGCGTTACAGTCTGCTGTTCTGTAAGGACCGCTATCGGTCCACAATACATAGGGTTGCCGTGCACTACTGCTGACCGCTGCCCTATACTGCAGCAGTCCTTCATTGGTATAGGGACTGACGTACAGTCTGCTAATCACTAACACACAACCTGCTTGGTCCACAAAAGTTCTTATAAGGACTGGTAACTTGGTATAGGGTGCTACGGTACATAGGCCTGAGTGCGTTACAGTCTGCTGTTCTGTAAGGACCGCTATCGGTCCACAATACATAGGGTTGCCGTGCACTACTGCTGACCGCTGCCCTATACTGCAGCAGTCCTTCATTGGTATAGGGACTGACGTACAGTCTGCTAATCACTAACACACAACCTGCTTGGTCCACAAAAGTTCTTATAAGGACTGGTAACTTGGTATAGGGTGCTACGGTACATAGGCCTGAGTGCGTTACAGTCTGCTGTTCTGTAAGGACCGCTATCGGTCCACAATACATAGGGTTGCCGTGCACTACTGCTGACCGCTGCCCTATACTGCAGCAGTCCTTCAGCGGTATAGGGACTGACGCACAGTCTGCTAAACACTAACACACAACCTGCTTGGTCCACAAAAGTTTTTATAAGGACTGGTAACTTGGTATAGGGTGCTACGGTACATAGGCCTGAGTGCAGTACAGTCTGCTGTTCTGTAAGGACCGCTATCGGTCCACAATACATAGGGTTGCCGTGCACTACTGCTGACCGCTGCCCTATACTGCAGCAGTCCTTCATTGGTATAGGGACTGACGTACAGTCTGCTAATCACTAACACACAACCTGCTTGGTCCACAAAAGTTCTTATAAGGACTGGTAACTTGGTATAGGGTGCTACGGTACATAGGCTTGAGTGCGGTACAGTCTGCTGTTCTGTAAGGACCGCTATCGGTCCACAATACATAGGGTTGCCGTGCACTACTGCTGACCGCTGCCCTATACTGCAGCAGTCCTTCATTGGTATAGGGACTGACGTACAGTCTG
This sequence comes from Lithobates pipiens, assembly GCF_037356315.1. Lineage (NCBI taxonomy): Eukaryota > Metazoa > Chordata > Amphibia > Anura > Ranidae > Lithobates > Lithobates pipiens. The sequence continues at coordinate 38,920,342 of NW_027507789.1, forward strand.
CTAATCACTAACACACAACCTGCTTGGTCCACAAAAGTTCTTATAAGGACTGGTAACTTGGTATAGGGTGCTACGGTACATAGGCCTGAGTGCGTTACAGTCTGCTGTTCTGTAAGGACCGCTATCGGTCCACAATACATAGGGTTGCCGTGCACTACTGCTGACCGCTGCCCTATACTGCAGCAGTCCTTCATTGGTATAGGGACTGACGTACAGTCTGCTAATCACTAACACACAACCTGCTTGGTCCACAAAAGTTCTTATAAGGACTGGTAACTTGGTATAGGGTGCTACGGTACATAGGCCTGAGTGCGTTACAGTCTGCTGTTCTGTAAGGACCGCTATCGGTCCACAATACATAGGGTTGCCGTGCACTACTGCTGACCGCTGCCCTATACTGCAGCAGTCCTTCAGCGGTATAGGGACTGACGCACAGTCTGCTAAACACTAACACACAACCTGCTTGGTCCACAAAAGTTTTTATAAGGACTGGTAACTTGGTATAGGGTGCTACGGTACATAGGCCTGAGTGCAGTACAGTCTGCTGTTCTGTAAGGACCGCTATCGGTCCACAATACATAGGGTTGCCGTGCACTACTGCTGACCGCTGCCCTATACTGCAGCAGTCCTTCATTGGTATAGGGACTGACGTACAGTCTGCTAATCACTAACACACAACCTGCTTGGTCCACAAAAGTTCTTATAAGGACTGGTAACTTGGTATAGGGTGCTACGGTACATAGGCCTGAGTGCGTTACAGTCTGCTGTTCTGTAAGGACCGCTATCGGTCCACAATACATAGGGTTGCCGTGCACTACTGCTGACCGCTGCCCTATACTGCAGCAGTCCTTCATTGGTATAGGGACTGACGTACAGTCTGCTAATCACTAACACACAACCTGCTTGGTCCACAAAAGTTCTTATAAGGACTGGTAACTTGGTATAGGGTGCTACGGTACATAGGCCTGAGTGCGTTACAGTCTGCTGTTCTGTAAGGACCGCTATCGGTCCACAATACATAGGGTTGCCGTGCACTACTGCTGACCGCTGCCCTATACTGCAGCAGTCCTTCATTGGTATAGGGACTGACGTACAGTCTGCTAATCACTAACACACAACCTGCTTGGTCCACAAAAGTTCTTATAAGGACTGGTAACTTGGTATAGGGTGCTACGGTACATAGGCCTGAGTGCGTTACAGTCTGCTGTTCTGTAAGGACCGCTATCGGTCCACAATACATAGGGTTGCCGTGCACTACTGCTGACCGCTGCCCTATACTGCAGCAGTCCTTCAGCGGTATAGGGACTGACGCACAGTCTGCTAAACACTAACACACAACCTGCTTGGTCCACAAAAGTTTTTATAAGGACTGGTAACTTGGTATAGGGTGCTACGGTACATAGGCCTGAGTGCAGTACAGTCTGCTGTTCTGTAAGGACCGCTATCGGTCCACAATACATAGGGTTGCCGTGCACTACTGCTGACCGCTGCCCTATACTGCAGCAGTCCTTCATTGGTATAGGGACTGACGTACAGTCTGCTAATCACTAACACACAACCTGCTTGGTCCACAAAAGTTCTTATAAGGACTGGTAACTTGGTATAGGGTGCTACGGTACATAGGCCTGAGTGCGTTACAGTCTGCTGTTCTGTAAGGACCGCTATCGGTCCACAATACATAGGGTTGCCGTGCACTACTGCTGACCGCTGCCCTATACTGCAGCAGTCCTTCATTGGTATAGGGACTGACGTACAGTCTGCTAATCACTAACACACAACCTGCTTGGTCCACAAAAGTTCTTATAAGGACTGGTAACTTGGTATAGGGTGCTACGGTACATAGGCCTGAGTGCGTTACAGTCTGCTGTTCTGTAAGGACCGCTATCGGTCCACAATACATAGGGTTGCCGTGCACTACTGCTGACCGCTGCCCTATACTGCAGCAGTCCTTCATTGGTATAGGGACTGACGTACAGTCTGCTAATCACTAACACACAACCTGCTTGGTCCACAAAAGTTCTTATAAGGACTGGTAACTTGGTATAGGGTGCTACGGTACATAGGCCTGAGTGCGTTACAGTCTGCTGTTCTGTAAGGACCGCTATCGGTCCACAATACATAGGGTTGCCGTGCACTACTGCTGACCGCTGCCCTATACTGCAGCAGTCCTTCATTGGTATAGGGACTGACGTACAGTCTGCTAATCACTAACACACAACCTGCTTGGTCCACAAAAGTTCTTATAAGGACTGGTAACTTGGTATAGGGTGCTACGGTACATAGGCTTGAGTGCGGTACAGTCTGCTGTTCTGTAAGGACCGCTATCGGTCCACAATAGATAGGGTTGACGTGCACCACTGCTGACCGCTGCCCTATACTGCAGCAGTCCTTCAGCGGTATAGGGACTGACGTACAGTCTGCTAAACACTAATACACAACCTGCTTGGTCCACAAAAGTTCTTATAAGGACTGGTAACTTGGTATAGGGTGCTACGGTACATAGGCTTGAGTGCGGTACAGTCTGCTGTTCTGTAAGGACCGCTATAGGTCCACAATAGATAGGGTTGACGTGCACCACTGCTGACCGCTGCCCTATACTGCAGCAGTCCTTCAGCGGTATAGGGACTGACGTACAGTCTGCTAAACACTAATACACAACCTGCTTGGTCCACAAAAGTTCTTATAAGGACTGGTAACTTGGTATAGGGTGCTACGGTACATAGGCTTGAGTGCGGTACAGTCTGCTGTTCTGTAAGGACCGCTATAGGTCCACAATAGATAGGGTTGACGTGCACCACTGCTGACCGCTCACCTATACTGCAGCAGTCCTTCAGCGGTATAGGGACTAAGAGTTTTGTCACAGGGTCATTTAAAAAATGACATGCAGAGGAAGAGGCAGGCCCTTCCGCAGGGGTGGTAGGGGTAGGGCAGGAGCAACAGGCTTGAGCCAAAGTGGGAAGTTGCAGAAGGTGCGTTCAATTACTTTAAAGGATGCACCAGACTTGGTTGAGTGGCTCGCTCAGCCTTACTCTTCTGCACCCTCCTCATCCTCTCGATCTGCACCCTCTTCTTCACTCTCTGCTATGTGCACCCCCAAAGACACTACCACCAACAACACGACCACCACCACCACCACCACATACCTTCCGCTTGAGTCACTGGAATTATTTTCCGATCCATATCAAGAGGACATTTCTGATGCGCAGCCACTCTTGGTATTGGATCAGGAAGAGGAGGTAGCAACAAGCGCTACTCAGCAGTCTGACGCCAGTACCCAGATCAGCCCAAGGAGGAGGTTGGTCCCCGGTGTTGCTGCCTACTCTACTTATAGCGGTGGGGAAGGTGACGTTGATGATGACGTGTCTAGTGATGTCACGTGGGTGCCCACAAGAGAGGAAGAGGAGGGGAGTTCAGAGGGAGATATGGACCAGCAGATAGGGAGGAGAAGCAGCAATGACTTACATTGCACAGCAGGGACAAAGCAGACTGCAAATGTATCAGGAGCGAGTCATCGACCATGTACGGTCACATCTGGCGCTCCCAGGACACCGGCACATGGCTCCGCAGTGTGGGCTTTTTTTAACGTGTCCGCTGCTGACAATAGCGTTGCCATCTGCAATCTTTGCAGTCAACGCGTTAGTCGCGGTAAGCCCAATACTCACCTAGGGACGACCGCCTTAAGAAGGCACATGAGCAGCCATCACCGAGCCCAGTGGGAGCAACGGAACACACAAAGCCACACTGCAGGCTCTCACCGTCCAGCCTCGTCTTCTACTTCTCCTTCTCCTCTCTCCTCACAATTGTCCTCCACTCCACCTTCCATCACGCCAAGCTCACATTTTTCTGCAAAAAGGCAGGCTTCCGTGGGCCTAATGTTTGAGCGTAAAAAAATGATGACGCCGGATAACCCTCTTGCCCAACGGTTGGCGGCTGGCTTGTCAGAACTCATAGCCCGCCAACTACTGCCATATAAACTGGTGGACTCGGAGGCCTTTCGCAAATTTGTGGCCATTGGAACACCACAATGGAAGGTCCCAGGAAGGAAGTATTTCTCAGAGAAGGGCATCCCAGAGCTATATGGCCATGTTCAGCGGCAAGTGAATGTATCTCTGGCACACAGTGTCGGTGCCAAGATACATCTGACCACAGACACGTGGTCTAGCAAACACGGGCAGGGAAGGTATATCAGTTTTACTGCCCACTGGGTGAACCTTCTGACGGCCGTCAAGCATGTAACCCGTGGCACCCGTGTAGATTTGGTTTTACCGCCACGGATTGCATGCAGGCCTGACTCTTCTTCTCCTCCTCCTACTCCATCCTCCTCCCTCTCCTCCTCAGCTGCCTCCTCCTTTTCCGCTGCTAGCGTCTCTTCCACTGCACCGCCCAAGCTCCCCAGAACCTATTCCACATGCCAGGTGAGACGTTGCCATGCCGTGCTGCGTCTGTTGTGCCTGGAAGCAAAGAGCCACACTGGCCCGGCACTCCTTTCAGCTTTGCGTTCACAGGCAGATGAGTGGCTAACACCGCTCAATTTGACAGTTGGTAAAGTGGTGTGTGACAACGGTGCCAATCTGCTTAGCGCATTGAAACAGGGCAAAATCACGCACGTGCCGTGCATGGCACACGTCTTAAACTTGGTCGTGCAGCGATTCCTTGTCAAATACCCTGGGGTCCAGGACATCTTGCGGCAGGCAAGGAAAATCTCGGCCCATTTCAGAAGATCTTACACGGCCATGGCTCGCCTTGCTGACATTCAGCGGCGACACCATCTGCCGGTCAGACGTCTTATTTGCGATTGCCCGACGCGATGGAACTCAACCTTCTATATGCTTGATAGGCTGCTCCAGCAGAAACGTGCAGTTAACGTCTACCTGTATGAACTCTGCGAAAGAAACGGTTCTGGGGAGCTGGGTTTTTTTTCACCGCGCCAGTGGCTGCTCATGCGCGACACATGCAGACTTCTGCGGCCATTTGAGGAGATCACCAAACTGGTCAGTCGCAGCCATGGCGCCATCAGTGACATGGTACCTTATGCCTTCTTTCTGGAGCGTGCATTGCGTCGTGTCATTGATCAGGCTGTGGAGGAGCAGGAGCGGGAAGATGAGGAAGTCGCAATGCTGGATGAATTCCCAGGGGGGGCTACTCTATCTGAGACAAGTCAACAACAGGAGTCTGATGAGGAGTCAGAGGAGGATGGTGCCGGGGCGGATGAGCAGGAGCAAGAAGAGCATGCTTTAAACCTTTCTGGGATCCCTGTTGTGCGAGGATGGGGAGAGGAGAATGAAGAGGACGACATTATCCTGGATGATGAGCAGGAGCCAGGCCACCACACCGCTTCCACTTTAGTGCAAATGGGGGCCTTCATGCTCCAGTGTTTTAATAGGGACCCCCGTATAAAAAGCATGAGGGTCAAGGACCAGTACTGGGTGGCAACGTACTTAGACCCCCGGTACAAACACAAAATGGCGGAAATGTTACCGCCGTCGCAGAGGGCTGTCAGAATGCAGCACTTCCAGGCCTTGCTTCGAGAAATGCTGCATTCTGCTTTTGCGTGCGCTGGCAGAGGAGCAATTCCCACTCCCAGAGAAGGATTTGCGGGTACCAATCCAACAGCGCCTGCAAGAAGAGGCCGGTTTGAAGATGTGTTGGTGACTTCGGATATGAGGTCATTCTTTCAGCCGACCCATCGACAGGTGTCATCCGGATCCAGCATCAGGGAACGCCTAGACCGTCAGGTGTCCGACTACATTGGGTTAACGGCCGATGTGGACGCTCTGAGGAGTGATGAACCCCTAGACTACTGGGTGGGCAGGCTTGACCTCTGGCCAGAGCTTGCCCAATTTGCAATCGAACTGTTGGCTTGCCCCTCATCCAGTGTCCTGTCCGAAAGGACGTTCAGCGCAGCAGGGGGGATTGTGACCGATAAGCGTACTCGCCTAGCTCACCACAGTGTTAACTACCTCACATTTCTAAAAATGAATGAGGCATGGATCTCGGAGGAATTCAACACATGTGATCAGTAGACCATGTATATGTCTATAAACAATTTTTGGAATCAAGCACACAGACCTTCTTAATTCATTTGGCTCACTTCCCTGACCCAAAAAAGCACACCGTACTATATGCCCCTACCCTCCTCTTTGAAGAGGTTGAGCGGTGTCATATTTCTACTGGGGCTGCTTATTATGAGGGGTTCCCACCATCCCTGTGCTGTGCTGACTTCCTCCTGGGTGTTCTTATTATGAGGGGCTCCCACCATCCCTGTGCTGTGCTGACTTCCTCCTGGGGGTTCTTATTATGAGGGGATCACACCATCCCTGTGCTGTGCTGACTTCCTCCTGGGGCTGCTTACGGTGCTGCTGTCAGCGCTGTATGTCACGGAGCTGCTGTCAGCGCTGTATGTCACGGAGCTGCTGTCAGCGCTGTATGTCACGGAGCTGCTGTCAGCGCTGTATGTCACGGAGCTGCTGTCAGCGCTGTATGTCACGGAGCTGCTGTCAGCGCTGTATGTCACGGAGCTGCTGTCAGCGCTGTATGTCACGGAGCTGCTGTCAGCGCTGTATGTCACGGAGCTGCTGTCAGCGCTGTATGTCACGGAGCTGCTGTCAGCGCTGTATGTCACGGAGCTGCTGTCAGCGCTGTATGTCACGGAGCTGCTGTCAGCGCTGTATGTCACGGTGCTGCTGTCAGCGCTGTATGTCACGGAGCTGCTGTCAGCGCTGTATGTCACGGAGCTGCTGTCAGCACTGTATGTCACGGAGCTGCTGTCAGCGCTGTATGTCACGGAGCTGCTGTCAGCGCTGTATGTCACGGAGCTGCTGTCAGCGCTGTATGTCACGGTGCTGCTGTCAGCGCTGTATGTCACGGAGCTGCTGTCAGCGCTGTATGTCACGGAGCTGCTGTCAGCGCTGTATGTCACGGAGCTGCTGTCAGCGCTGTATGTCACGGAGCTGCTGTCAGCGCTGTATGTCACGGAGCTGCTGTCAGCGCTGTATGTCACGGTGCTGATGTCAGTGCTCTGTATTACGGTGCTGCTGTCAGTGCTCTGTATCTCCTGCACCCTCTTGTTTGCCTACCCTGGTCCCTGACCTTCCCTCTCCTCCATTGCCTTCATTAGCTCCATAGTCCTGAATTGTCAGAACAATTTCCCAAATAAAAAAAAAATGCTTGTAGTTATCGATCCCAAATTCACCTCATACATGTATTATGCTATTGTCCAGGTGGTGGGACTACGTGCTACCCCCTAATAATTACCCCGTGGCCGCAAATTCGACCTAAAGGTTTGCGAAATTCGCCTCCCATTGAAGTCAATGGAGCCCGCGGCGAACGGTCGTTTTCGCGAACGTTTGTGCCCGTTCGCGTTTCGCGTTCGCGAAACGTCCCGTCGGAAGTTCGTCCATCACTATTAGGAACTGATCACCGCTGACCGGCCACTGTTGGATATATGCAACCATTTGGCTGATATATGGGTCTATAAATTTAAACAGAAAACAAACGCCAGGGTAGTATAAGTGCAATGCTTAGCACTAAGCATAAGCAGTATCTGAAAATGTAAAAAGAATTGGCTAGTGTGGCCAAAGGGTAAATAGATCAATCAATGTCCAATGTAAAGACAGACCGATCTATAGTCCTAATAATGTGAAAATAAATGCTGGTAACATACCTTGAAGCTGTTTGTCTGTATGAAAGTAAATCCTGTAGCATGGCACAATCAGAATGACCGTCCAAGCTGAAGGAGTAGGTTATATAGAGACAGGTAGGTACAGCTGACATTGATTGCTGATAACTAAGCAACCAGAGTCAGCTGGGGCCAGTATAAACACACATGGAGTAGACGCAACTGTGTGTTATGGTGTTCTCAGACAAAGCGGTGTCCCGTGCCATGACGTCACCGGCGCGTGTGCGTCCCATATGTCCGCGCCTCAGAGTGAGATGTAAACGGGAAGAGACCTTACCAACATGGCTATATGCGAGCAGGGAGGTCCCCAGGCACGGTCGAACTAGCGACCGCCACCCGGGGGCCTCCCACGCTGGGCAGTGAGCAACACCCCCACCACCAAGCAGAGCGCGCCAATGGCAATGGCCTCCAAGTTACCCAATATGAGAAGCCAATGAAAGGCTGCATGGGGACCCGGAAGGGACATCGACACATAATGGTCATTGGTGGGAAGTGTAGAAATCCCCCTATATTGGTTGTTGATGTAAAATCCCCCATTACATTGGTGGTCAGTGCAAATTCTTCATTACATTGGTGATCAGTGTACATTTCCCTTTACATTGGTGGTAAGTGCAGAATTGCTCTTACACTGGTGATCAGTGTAAATCCCCCTTTCCATTGGTGGTCAGTGTAAATCCCCCCTTAACATTGATGGTTGGTTTAGAAAGGTCACCTTACATTGGTGGTCAGTACAAATCTCCTCAACAACGGTTGTCAGAGTGTCAATATTTTGTGTGGCCACCATTATTTTCCAGCACCGCCTTAACCCTCTTGGGCATGGAGTTCACCAGAGCTTCACAGGTTGTCACTGGAGTCCTCTTCCACTTCTCTATGACGACATCACGGAGCTGGTGGATTTTAGAGACTTTGCTCTCTTCCACCTACATTTGTGGATGCCCCACAGATGCTCAATAGGGTTTAGGTCTGGAGACATGCTTGGCCAGTCCATCACCTTTACCCTTAGCTTCTTTAGCAAGGCAGTGGTCGTCTTGGAGGTTTGTTTGGGGTCGTTATCATGTTGGAATACTGCCCTGCGGCCCAGTCTCAGAAGGGAGGGGATCATGCTCTGCTTCAATATGTGACAGTACATGTTGGCATTCATGGTTCCCTCAATGAACTGTAGCTCTCCACTCATGCAGCCCCAGACCATGACACTCCCACCACCATGCTTGATTGTAGGCAAGACACACTTGTCTTTGTACTCCTCACCTGGTTGCCGCAACACACGCTTGACACCATCTGAACTAAATACGTTTATCTGAGTTCCAGTAATCCATGTAATTTTTTTTTTTCAATAATTTGTTTATTACTAACTTTTTCCTCATCACAAATTCATCATAAAACATACATGCAAAAAAAAAAAAATGTAAGAAAAATAAATAAATAAATTAAGTAAATATATATATATATATATATATATATATATATATATATATATATATATATATGTGTGTATTTATTTTTTTGAATCCATGTCTGTAGTCTGCTTGTCTTCAGCAAACTGCAACCTTTCTTATGCATCATCTTTAGAAGAGGCTTCCTTCTGGAATGACAGCCATGCAGATCAATTTGATGCAGTGTGTGGCGTATGGTCTGAGCACTGACAAGCTGACCCCCACTCCTTCAACCTCTGCAGCAATACTGGCATCACTCATATGTCTATTTCCCAAAGACAACCTCTGAAAATGACGCTGAGCATGTGCACTCAACTTCTTTGGTCAACCATGGTGAGGCCTGTTCTGAGTGGAACCTGTCCTGTTAAACTGCTGTATGGTCTAGGCCACTGTGCTGCAGCTGTAGAGCAACAATTATTTTTTTCAGATTCTCAGAGAGTTCTTTGCCATGAGGTGGCATGTTGAACTTCCAATGACCAGTATGAGAGAGTGAGAGTGATAACACCAAATTTAACACACCCACTCCCCATTCACACCTGAGACCTTGTAACACTAATGAGTTACATGACACCGGGGAGGGAAAATGGTTAATTGGGCCCAATTTGGACATTTTCACTTAGGGGTGTACTCACTTTTGTTGCCAGCGGTTTAGACATTAATGGCTGTGTGTTGAGTTATTTTGAGGTGACAGCAAATTTACTCTGTTATACAAGCTGTACATTCACTACTTTACACTGTAGCAAAGTGTTGTCAGTGTTGTCACGTGAAAAGATATAATAAAATATTTACAAAAATGTGAGGGGTGTACTCACTTTTGTGAGATACTGTGCTTGCCAAAGATTTCCAGCTTTGCTCTACATGATTCAGAATTTGCCACAGAGTACCACTTATCCCATCACCCCCCCCCCCCCCCATTACCACTAACACCCCCCCTCACTCAGCATTGCCAAGTAATCTCAGGAGTCCTAGGATCCTTGGAGTTTTCTGTCTATTGATGGGTCTCCTCATCTCCCAGTCCATGGTGGACAGGCAACGAGGAGATAATGTGCTGTAACCTTTAGCAACCAATTGGTGAGCAGTAACGATGTGCACCTCTTACAATCAATCATTGAGCAGGAAGGATATGCAGTAACCTCTAGCAGCCAATCAGTGATCAGTAATAATGTGAAGAAACCTCTAGCAACCAATTAGTGAGTGGTAAGGATGTCCAGTAACGTCTAGCAACCAATCGGTGAGCAGTAATGAGGTACAATAATCTCTAGCAACCAATCCTCAAGCACATGTGATGTGCTGTAACTTCTATCAAATTAACAGTGAGCCATAATGTGTGCTGTAACCTCAAGCAGCCAGTCAGTGAGCTGTTATGATACACTGAAACCTTTGGCAACCAATCGCAATCGCTGCCTGATCTGATTAAGTAAACTGATTTTGAGTCTAGCTGCTATTTATTGTATGTCTCAGAGCAGGTGGAAATAAAAATTGCATGAAAAAGGTTGTGGGGTGGGGAGGGGGGGGGCAAAAAAATGTTTGCCCAGGGTCCAATCAATATTAAAGACAGCCCTGGCTCCATTAGATTAGGAGGGGCAATGTCTGCATCCAGCATAAGCTTCAAGTAAACACCAATCTCCCAAGATTTGGGCAGTCTCTTTATTTAGATCGGCTATATACAGTATAGTAACTGCTGGGTTACTTCCGGGCCCCCTGCAGTGTTGGGAGTACTTATATCGGGAGAGGTAACTGTTGGATACTTTCACACGTAAGTCTGCTTACTTGAACTACCTTGTTATGAAAGTGTAAAAGTGCCTTACTGCAAATGTAGATACCTTGGGATTATTACCACTGCATTATTGCTCTGGTTATCATTCAGTTCCCAAACCAGAACATTTCTAGAAGATTCTGTCTTGCCTGATCCTTTTAAATTACTGCCATGCTGCTAGCACAGAATGAATGTAACATGAAAATTCACTTGACGAATGGCTATGCAAATTTTTTATCAATGGATTTTTAATAAATAGACTTCTAAGTGTCTGTTTTAATGTCATTGACTATACAAAAGCCTATAGTACAACAGAGGGATGATATAAAATACCAAGAAGTGGAGATTATCACCAAGTAACAAGATTTTGTGTTTCATTTTTTTGTTGGGCAGCAAATAGAAGTTGAATGCATTTTTTAGATTTCAGCTCTGTAGATTTAGCAGACCTTTATTCCTTGATTGCTCTGTGAGGGAGTAGATTACTGAAAAGGTTTTAACATCTGTGCCATTTACTATAAATTAGGCAAGGATTCTGACCACTCCTCCCCCTTGCAATAGGTATAAACATGAACACAGGGTATTAAGGTAAATACAGGTGTCTACGCATAGCTAACTTGTTCTTGTGTATCCTAGCATCTTTTAAATTATTTGGGTCCCACCGCACCTATTTTTTTCCTTTTCTGCAGTTTTTACAAATCAAGCCTACTGCATCATCACGTCTCAATAATGTGGTCTTAAAATTATTTAGATATTAGTGAGAATGCCAGTGTTCTGTGGTCCCGTCCTAATATTAATCTTTCATATGACCATTGGATCTCTAGATTGAATCTAGTACTGAAGAGACATGTTCCGTCTGAAGCCCAGACTCCCAGTGACCTTACCGCAGAATATAAATTGATGGCTACAGTGGCGGAACATTCGTTAATGAAGCTTTACCGCCATCTGGTGGCAGAAACGTTGCCTCAGTTGTTCATTCTTAGTAAAGTCACACACTTTGCAGTTAATAACTTTCAGAGATATCACCCTGTACTCCCTACCCACCAAGCCAATTATTTATTTGCTATGATAATGGCAATCACTTTCGAAAACTTCTCAAGTGTGCGAAGTACAAATTAAGGAAGGTTGAAACGCATAGAAAGATAATTCACTCATGATTTAAAATATTTCCTTTTGAGATTTGTCAACCTAAAAATATATAACTTTACAGGCAAAGTAAGATATTCCTAGGTAAGTCAGTAAAATAGTAAACTTTGTAAAATAAAAATGAATTACTTTGTTTGTTCCATTATGCCTGCTAATGAAGTCTCTCTGTATCTAGTAATACATTTTTAAGCAGCTCATCAAGGCAACAAGTGAAATCCAACAGGGAACTGTCGTTGCTGTTTACCAATTATTGGAGCTGTGCTTAAAGCAAACTTAGGCTTTGCCCATTCATGGCAAGACAGGTTTGCTTTAAACACCCAACTCCATTATTTTACTACCATGCACTTTACCTCACAGGGTGCTCGTCCTTACTTTTTCAGTTTCAGGGGTCAGAGACCTAAAAGCCATGGGGACTCACTTCTTCACAGATCCATTGCTGTCACAGGGAGACATTTCCTCCAAGAGGCCTCTCTAATACTACAGCCTACTGCTCTAGGACCCCGCTGCACCATCAGCATCATCGGGAAACCATGGCCCTCTCCATACAGCTCAGCGGTGGTGCCTTGTAGACAAGCCAACTATTGCTTTCTTAGCCCTTGTACACACGGTCGGACATTCCGACAACAGAATCTGATGGATTTTGTCTGATGGATTTCGTCCGAAACTTGTGTTGCATACACACGGTTGGACAAAGTTGTCCAAAAAATCAGATCGTTCAGAACGTGATGACGTTATTTCGTTATGACGGGACTACGTTCAGGCTAGTAGCCAATAGCTTTGGTCTAGGAATTTGATCAAAGCATGCGTGGCACTTTGTCCGATCTGAATTCTCTACACATGATCGGACAAAGTCCAATCGGATCATGTTGTTGGAAAGTTTTATAGCCAAGCTCTCAAACTTGGTCCGTCAGGATATTCCGACGGAAACAGTCCGATGGAGCCCACACACTGTCGGATTGGATTATCCGACAACACAGTCCGATCAGACATTTTCCATCGGAATGTCCGACCGTGAGTACAAGGGCTTAGACAGAGCCCAATGACTAATCCATATGTCCAGGCTTAAAGTGGAGATTCTTAAAAAATTTAAATCAGCAGCTTCAAATACTGTAGCTGCTGAGTAGAACATACCCAAAACCCTTGGCTCTGCTCCAGACTTGCTCCTTTCATCCCACATGGACAACCCAGGTGCTGACTACCACAGCCTGTCTCCACTCTCGGTCAAAAGTATGAAAAATATAAGTCACAATGCCTTGTGAGCAAGCCACCAGTGGTGATACGTGTCAAGGAAGGTTAGTTTCAGATGGAGACATCAATTTATCCAGTCTTTTTTTGACAGATTAAACACAGAAAGAAGAGCTCAGTGTGGGTTGCGTTGACGTGCGGGGCTCCTGGTGCTTCCTAGGATATGCATGTCACATATCCCAGGAGGTGCCAGGGACACTGATGTCATTCACCTAGACAAATGAAGGAGAATGGCGGTGGGCTAAACATAAATAAAATAAGAAAAACAGTAAAAAAAAAAAAAAAGAAGAAAAAAAGATCCCGATAAATGTGCAGTGGAGGGTGGGTGGGATTCAGAAGAGACAAGTCTTCTGAGGAAAAAGGAGAGACCCAGATCAACACAGTTGCTTGCACAAAAACATTTATTTAACAAAAATCTTTCCCCTTATCATAAAAATTACAACAAATGGCATCTTTAAAATGTTTAGTAATGGCAATCTGCAAACATATACTTACTGTAAACATAATTGCAGGCTTTTTATTCTTTGCAATACCTTTGTATTTATCCATTTATCTTTTCCTCCCCATTCTTCTCACATTGGCCATTTTTACTAAGGGCAGATGAATTCAACTCCTTTTACTTCCTAGAACTCAGCCTAGAACTCTGGGTCTACTTCCTGGAACATATGACAGGAACTTCCTGGAATGCATCTATGAGGCCCTGGCTACATCACCAATCCTTCAGTCAACCAGAAAGTGTAAAACCAGTAAGCAAAAAATGTTTAGCTAACAAATGTAAAATGATTTCATCATTAGCCATGGTTCACTGCAATTGCACTACTTCAGCATGACTTCAAAGCTGCAGATCAGTGCAATTTGCACCTCCAATTTCATTGCAGGTTGCGACTTAATTTAGCAGAAGTGTATGCAAGTCACAATGAAAAAAGTAATGCAGTAACATTTTTCAAAGTCACTGCGACATGAGTCATGGCAATTTGAATGGTTCCTTTGCTGGCAATGGGCTGCAACTTGTCATGCAATTTGGATCTGTCAAACTGCATGATAAGTCGCACCACTGTGAATGAGGGTTTACTTTACATTTTCATGCACTGTAACTTCTTGCTTGAACCAAAACATTTTTGACATATACTTCTTTTAACTCAATTTAACAAATGCTGGAGAAACCCAATGCCCACAGTACTGGGGTTGAATGGTCTTTCGCTCCTATATAAGGTCCCAGCTAACCTGGCTTGGCTTCCCAAGACAGGCTACTCTGCTCACCCTGCAGGAAGGCTTAATTATTGCCAAGCGCTCTGCCCAGATCTCCCTACAAATTAAGGTCTTGTCTGGATTCCATCTGATGACACAACAACTGACTTCTTAAATTCCTTACAATTCCCTTTAATATAGTGCCGCAGCAATAATTGCATTTATATAGAAAAAAATGTTAAATTTTCCCTCCAAGCTTTCTTTATTTTGTAAGCAACGGCTTGCAGAGCCAGTCTGTATGATGAGGCTGCAATGTAGTGCACTGGGAACAAGATTAGAGTTTTTTTGAATAAATTCTGTGTCTCTTCCGCAGACTTTGGATAGAAGTAACAAGTGCGGAAAAATTAGTCTTTGGGTGCTGCCTTCACACCGTAGAGGTACTCTTGATGAGATTCCACATACCAAAAACACTTAGTCAGTGACATCGGCATCAGGGGCTCCATAGCTGCTGGTAATTCAGGAATGATTAATTTTGATAAATGTCAGGCGGTCCACTGAGTCTGTGGACAGACACGTTCTATCTATCTATCTCAGTAACAAAACCTCCAGCAGCACTGAATGCAGGGCAGCCCAGTGGCTCAGTTGCATACTGAGCAAGTTCTGGCCAGTAGTCTATTCTCATGACCTAGTAAGCCAGTGGATCGTCAACTGGAAAGCTCTCCATCTCTGTTTTCTCCACCATTCCTCTCTTGACCAACAGAAGCCTAAAAACTACGTTTCCCACGACAGTGTAACCTACCAGAGTTGGGAAAAGCATTAGATAAACTCCTCTTTAATTTGTCCTCAAGAGATTTCATCTTCTGCACTCTCTGTGGGGACGGCATGAGTTCTGAGACTTTCCCCTTGTAAAGGTGGTCAAGGAGGGTTGCCAACCAATAGTGATCATTCTCCTTTACGCCACGTATTCTTGGGTCCTTTCGCAGGCTTTGAAGCATGAGGGAGCCCATGCACCGCAAATTTGTGGAGGCATGAGAGGCAGACTCCTCAATGTCACTGAGGATTATAGTATCTAGAACTTCCTCCTCCGAGCCATGTACTATTCCCAAGGGTCCTGGGGATAGAAAACTATCTCTTACTGTTTGTCTTCCTCTGCTTCAATGCCTCTAAAACTGAAAGAATAATCCTCCTCCTCCTTCTCTTCTTGTGTGTTCTGTGGCTTATGAACAATGCTGTCTGCATAAAGTGGGCCTTGAGAGGAAAGGAAGTCCTCTTCCTCCTGCTGCTCTTCCTCGAGTGCCCTGTCCATAATGCCATGCAGAGTCTGTCCCAGCAGGAACACAACAGGGATTATGTCACTGATGCATGCATTGTCACAGATCACCATCTTCGTGGCCTCCTCAAATGTTGACAGTACAGTGAATGCATTCTTTATCAGCAGCCACTGGTGTGGGGAAAAAAGGCTGAGCCAGCCTGAGCCTGTTGTTGTGCTATACTCACACAGGTACTCGTTGACGGCCCTCTGCTGCATCTGCAGCCGATGCAGCATTGCAAGTCAAGTTCCACCTGGTGGGCATGTCAGGCAGTTTATGGGCAGGTGGAATTTCAGCTGAATTTTAGCCAATTGAGCACTGGTTTTGCCTGAAATGGCTGCAGACTCTTCTGGTCTGCTTCAGCAGATCTTCCAACCCTGGGTATATATTTAGGAAATGCTGCACCAACAAGTTGAAGACATGTGCCAGGCACTGCACAGGTGTCAACTTTCCCTGTCTGAGGGTGGACAGGAGGTTTGTGCCATTATCACACACCATCATCCCTGGCTCCAGCTGGTATGACGTGAACCACCTCTGGGCCTGTCCCTGCAGACTCATTGAATAGCCCCTTGAACACTTAGGGTTTACTTGTAATTCATTGGACATTTCAGCAGAGGAGGGCATAAGGAAGGAAGAGGAGGAGGAGGAGGGGGTAGAGCTGACAAATCTTGCATCATCACCACTAGTTGTATGGAGACGTGGGAGCACAACAAGCTGCAGCACTGAGCCTGGTCCTGCATCCTTCCGAGTTGCAATCAGAGTTACCCAGTGTGCTATGAAAAAAATATATCATCCCTGACCATGCCTGCTGCACCACGTGTCAGCATGTAACATGGACTTTGCAGCTGACTGCCTTACTCAACGATGCCACAACATTGCCTTCCACATGATGGTGCAGAGCTGGAATGGCCTTACGTGAAAAGAAATAGTGACTGGGGACCTGCCATTGTGGTACAGCGCATTCTGCAAATTCAAAGAAGAGGGCAGAATCCACTGGGCGGAAAGGCAGAAGTTGTAGAGCCAGCAGCTTTGAGAAGCTTGCATTTAGATGCTGGGCATGTGGGTGGCAGTGACTGTATTTTATTTTCTCACTGCAGCAGATGGGGCAGAGAAATTTGCCAGCTATAGTCTACAGTTGGTCGTATGCTGCTGGCAGATGTGCTGCAAGGGCCTGGGACACCCTGCGCTATACCTTTCAGGTGCTCTAAAATATACCGTTTTAAACTTTTAGTAAGGCACTGTACTGTACTGCATTAAACGGAAGGTAACGCACTGCAATATATGGTATTAACTTGCAGTAACACAACTGAACTGTACTGCGTTAAATGGAAGATAATGCACTGAAATATTCAGCGTTAAACTTGCAGTAACGCACTGAAATATACGTCGTTAAACTTGCAGTATTGCACAGAAATGTACTGCGTTAAACAGCACGTAACACACCAAACTATACTGCATTAAGCTTGCCCTAATGCACAGAAATATACTGCGTTAAATGGCATGTAACGCACTGAAATATATAGCGTTAAACTTGCAGTAATGCACTGAAATAAACTGCGTTAAATGGCACGTAATGCACTGAAATATATGGCATTAAACTTGCAGTAACGCAATAAAATATACTGTGTTAAATGGTCACTACACTCACACTGACTGACTATCCCTAGATTCACACTAATGTAAAGATGAATGGTGGTCGCACTACACTCACACTGACTGAACTATGCCTACATTCACACTAATGTAAAGATGAATGGTCGCACTATACTAACACTGAACTATCCCTAGACTCACACTAATGTAAAGGTGAATGGTAGTCGCACTACACTCACACTGACTGAACTATCCCTACATTCCCACTAATGTAAAAATGAATGGTCGCACTACACTCAGAATAGCACTCTGACTGTTTAATAGCACTGAACAGAGCCCTGTTCTCTCTCCACACTGAAAATGGCCGCTATTGAATGAATACTTTTATAGTGTAGGGCGAGTGAGCCATGATTGGATAGAGTCATCATGACAGCGTCCAATCATGGCCCTGACAGTGCTCTGTGCACTGATTGGGCAAAGCTTTCATTGCTTCAGCCAATCAGGCCTTTCAATGCACTGAGCAGCGGCGCAGTGCATTGTGGCCGTTCGGCATGCCGAACAAACAAACGCCCTGATAATTCAGCCAATGTTCGGCCTGTTATATTTTTATATCTATATATATATATATATATATATATATATATATATATATATATATATATATATATATATATATACAGTGCCTTGCGAAAGTATTCGGCCCCCTTGAACTTTTCAACCTTTTGCCACATTTCAGGCTTCAAACATAAAGATATAAAATTTTAATTTTTTGTGAAGAATCACCAACAAGTGGGACACAATTGGGAAGTGGAACGAAAACTATTGGATAATTTAAACTTTTTTAGCAAATAAAAAACTGAAAAGTGGTGCGTGCAAAATTATTCGGCCCCTTTACTTTCAGTGCAGCAAACTCACTCCAGACGTTCAGCGAGGATCTCTGAATGATCCAATGTTGTCCTAAATGACTGATGGTGATAAATAGAATCCACCTGTGTGTAATCAAGTCTCTGTATAAATGCACCTGCTCTGTGATAGTCCCAGGGTTCTGTTGAAAGCGCAGAGAGCATCATGGAGACCAAGGAACACACCAGGCAGGTCCATAATACTGTTGTGGAGAAGTTTAAAGCTGGATTTGGATACAAAAAGATTTCCCAAGCTTTAAACATCCCAAGGAGCACTGTGCAAGCGACCACTGCAAATCTACCAAGACCTGGCCGTCCCTCTAAACTTTCAGCTCAGACAAGGATAAGACTGATCAGAGATGCAGCCAAGAGGCCCATGATCACTCTGGATGAACTGCAGAGAACTACAGCTGAGGTGGGAGAGTCTGTCCATAGGACAACAATCAGTCGTACACTGCACAAATCTGGCCTTTATGGAAGAGTGGCAAGAAGAAAGCCATTTCTCAAAGATATCCATAAAAAGTCTCGTCTAAAGTTTGCCACAAGCCACCTGGGAGACACACCAAACATGTGGAAGAAGGTGCTCTGGTCAGATGGAACCAAAATCGAACTTTTTCCCCACAATGCAAAACTATATGTTTGGCGTAAAAGCAACACAGCTCATCACCCTCAACACACCATCCCCACTGTCAAACATGGTGGTGGCAGCATCATGGTTTGGGCCTGCTTTTCTTCAGCAGGGACAGGGAAGATGGTTAAAATTGAGGTTAAGATGGATGCAGCCAAATACAGGACCATTCTGGATGAAAACCTGTTGGAGTCTGCAAAAGACCTGAAACTGGGACAGAGATTTATCTTCCAACAAGACAATGATCCCAAACATACAGCAAAATCTACAAAAGAATGGTTCACAAATAAACGTATCCAGGTGTTAGAATGGCCAAGTCAAAGTCCAGACCTGAATCCAATCGAGAATCTGTGGAAAGAGCTGAAAACTGCTGTTCACAAACGCTCTCCATCCAACCTCACTGAGCTCGAGCTGTTTTGCAAGGAAGAATGGGCAAGAATTTCAGTCTCTCGAATGTGCAAAACTGATAGAGACATACCCCAAGCGACTTGCAGCTGTAATCGCAGCAAAAGGTGACTCTACAAAGTATTAACGCAAGGGGGCCGAATAATTTTGCACACCCCACTTTTCATTTTTTTATTCGTTAAAAAAGTTTAAAATATCCAATAGATTTCGTTCCACTTCACAATTGTGTCCCACTTGTTGGTGATTCTTCACAAAAAATAAAAATTTTATATCTTTATGTTTGAAGCCTGAAATGTGGCAAAAGGTTGAAAAGTTCAAGGGGGCCGAATACTTTCGCAAGGCACTGTACATATATATATATATATATATATATATATATATATATATATATATATATATATATATATATATATATATATATAAAATATAGATATATTTTTTGCACAGTTCTTTGATGTGGTAGCTACATTTGTGTTTGTTTTTTTCAGTTTCTTTCCCTTTAAGATTCCCTTTTTTTATTCCACGGCAATCCAATAAATAACACATTTACTGTCCTAGGGTGACTAAACTCACTCTTTCACTATATCTAAGGGAGCCATGGTTGTCTCACATGCTGAACTTCAAACATATCTGCCATTGTTCATCTCAATTAACTTGCAGGTAGGGTGCAACTTGATGTGCCAGCGACAAGGAACACGCTCAGAGGACGAGGAGGATGAAAACAGTATGTTGTGAGAGTTCCAACAACATACAAACAGGCCTGGCAAGAAGGCACAGCTGACCAGAGCCACTTACAAACTATAGCAGAGGATTGAGATCCTGGAATAATGGTGATAGCTTCTGCAGCGAAGAGCAGGAATGCAGCCTGGCCAGTCCACACCCAAACAGGAGGTTTTCTACGAGGAGATGGACGTGCAATGTCCATTCCGACACGGGGCCCTGATTCAGCCACACCCCCCTCTCTCTCCTGTTCACTTAACTGACTTTGATTGACAGCAGCAGGAGCCAATGGCTGCTGTTTCTCAGCCAATTAGTAGGAGAGTGCCGGATGGCCGAGGCACTCGTGGACATTGCTGGATAGAGATGGGGCTCAGGTGAGTATTAGGGGGGCTGAGGGGGGCTGCAACACAGAAGGCTTTTTATCTAAATGCATAAAATGCATTGAATTAAAAACCTTCTGGCTTTACAACCACTGAAAATAGACTCTGCCTGACCCAAGATAGCCACCGAGATAACGTAGGGTGCCAACGTCAAATTGGACAACTGTCTCCCGTGACTGCAGGAAATCATAGTCCTTCTCTTTTTGCATTGCTGCTTCCGTCACGTGCCGCATACAGTGGTGAATACAGACTGCATCTGCCTACAAACTAATGGCTGATATGGAAAGATAAGTGACAAGGACCCTGCATTTCTTGCAAGATTAACATGTTTTTCTGTACTTTCTGAAAATGTTTTAGCCTGAAAAAAAGAAAACCTATGCAGCCACCACTTCCAAGGATTTACAAGCTGTAATATATAATATTTTTTTTGTTTTAAAGTACTGTATAGGTAAACTTTAAGGCCAGCAAGAAATTCACAGCAGAGTTAGATTGTTCAGAGTTTGTAGAAGTTACTAGAAAAGCCTGAATCAGCTGGTAAAAATTAGCAATAAAATTTGCTAAAATCACGAAAATTAATATAATTGACCCACAGAGGATTGTTCTTTTTTTTAAACATAATTGAGTTTTACTTTAATCAAGCTTAGATGTATGGCTCTAAGGACACTGGCAACTTCTCAGTGTGGCAGCCAAATGTTTTAGAGTAAACCTTTCACATAGGAAACATGGAGAGTATTCGCTGAGATCTTTATTGAAAAATGCTTTCTTCCTGGCTGACCCTGTCATGGAAAACATACAGGGCTGCACTAGTTTTGGGTTATCCCCTTACAAAGTTATAAAGCCTCTGGAGCAGTATAATAGCCTGGCAACTAGCATTTTCAGAAGAGTAACAGGAACTAGATTTGTATGGTTTGTTTCGTTCCAAATTGAAATTCGGACAAATTTTTCATTATTCGGAAATTTAGATGTAACTGAATTTCCAAATTAAATAGTAACACATTTAACCACTTCAGCCCTGGAAAATTTGGCTGCTCAATGACCAGGCCATTTTTTGCTATACGGCACTGCATCACTTTAACTGACAACTGTGCGGTCGTCCAATGTTGTACCCAAACAAAATGGACGTCCTTTTTTCCCCACAAATAGAGCTTTCTTTTGGCGGTATTTGATCATTTTTGCGGTTTCTATTTTTTCCACTATAAACAAAAAAAGCAACAATTTTGAAAAAACAAACAAACAATATTTTGTACTTTTTGCTAAAATAAATATTCCCATATTTTTTTTAAAAAAGCAAATTGTTTCCTCAGTGTAGGCTGATATGTATTCTTCTACATATTTTTGGCAATAAAAATCACAATAAGTGTATATTGATTGGTTTGCGCAAAAGTTATAGTGTCTACAAAATAGGGGAAAGATTTATAGCATTTTTATTATTATTATTTTTTTTACTAGTAATGGTGGTGATCAGCGATTTTTATCAGGACTGCGACATTATGTCAGACAGATCGGACACTTTTGACACATTTTTGGGGCCATTGGCATTTATACAGTGATCAGTGCTATAAATATGCACTGATTACTGTGTAAATGTCACTGGCAGGAAAGGGGTTAACTAGGGGGTGATCAAGGGGTTAACTGTGTGTCTAGGGAGTGATTCCAACTGTGGGGGAATGGGACTGACTGGGTGAGGAGAGCGATCGTTGTTCATACTTAGTATGAACAACAGATCGCTCTCCCCAACCGTTCTGTCTCTGTGTGGAGCGATCGCGGGAGACCGGCGGTCATTGCAACCGCCAGGTACGTACATTGGCTCTGGTGTCGCGGACGCATGCACGCCCCCTAGTGGTCAAAAGGTGAACCGATGTACAGCTACGTCAGTTTGCCCAGGGGAGCCAACCAGCCACAGTATAACTGCGGCTGGTTGGGAAGGGGTTAAACGAATCCCAAATAACAAATCAAAATTGAATAATTTTCAAATCAAATTCAAATAGTTTACGAATCAAATATAAACAGTCTTCAAATCAAATTTGAATAGTTTTCAAATCAAATTGGGCACTATGAAATGATGAGATTGACCCATAAGGGGTTACATGTGCAGACTGAAATATTTTGTTTCGGAATTTCGTTTTCGTCCCAAAAATACATTTATTTAGTTACTCCCGAAATTCTCTTTTATTTATTTAGTTTTTCGTTAAAAATTGCATTCGTCCGAAAATCCAAATGAATTAGGGTCGAATCTGTCATTGAAGGCTTATGGTGTCTCTCGGAAATGTTTAAAGAAGATTCGCCGGAGCAGCGAAACTCACTTATGATGCTGCAATCATACATTCCCGGTCGAATATTTCGACTACAAGTTATAGTAGGATTCTAATGTTGTACGTCTTCTATGGGTTTTTTTTAAGGCTATTTGCATTGCACACAAGTCATGTTAGCATTAGCATTAAGGAAAAAGAAGAAAAAAAATGCGTGGGGGTTCCCCCGAAATTCCACACCAGGCCCTTCGGGTCTGGTATGGATATTAAGGGGAACCCCGTGCCAAAAAAAAATGGCGTGGGGGTCCCCTCAAAATCCATACCAGACCCTTATCAGAGCACGCAACCTGGCAGGCTGCAGGAAAAGAGGGGGGGACGAGAGAGCGCCCCCCTCCTGAACCGTACCAGGCCACATGCCCTCAACATTGGGAGGGTGCTTTGACGTAGCCCCTCAAAGCACATGTTGATGAGGACAAGGGCCTCATCCCCACAACCCTGGCCGGTGGTTGTGGGGGTCTGCGGGCGGGGGGCTTATCGGAATATGGAAGCCCCCTTTAACAAGGGGACCCCCAGATCCCCCTGTGTGAAATGGTAAAGGGGTACAAAAGTACCCCTACCATTTTACTAAAAAAGTGATAAAGTGTTAAAAAGGACAGGAGACGGTCTTTGACAATTCCTTTATAAAGTCTTCTTTCATCTTCTTTCTTCCTTCTTCTTTTCTTCATCCTTCGGTTTCTTCCTCCATCTTCTTCTTCCTCCGATCCTCTTTTTTTTTGGTGTGGGGTTCCCCTTAATATCCATACCAGACCCGAAGGGCCTGGTATGCTCTTGAAGGGGAACCCGTGCCTTTTTTTTATTACATTAAAGTCATGTTGTGAGTCGCGCTGTGATTCACACTCAAGTTGTATCCAAGTTGCCTCCCAAAGTCATGCTGGAAGTCCTGTTGCCTCTGTGTGAATGAATGGACTGTTATGATACAAGTTCAATAAACACAGATTGTTATTGTTAGAGTCACATCGAATCTCCTATCTGTATCGAACTGTGTCAAAACAAAAACGAAAATAAAGCATTTTTTTATGATGGATCTTTCGTTTTTCGGACTCTGCTTTCGTTATCGTTTGTTAAAACGATAACGAAAATACCTGAAATTCGGATACAAATGCATTCGGACGAAAACTAATGCACATGTCTAGTTACTACCATTTGAGTCAGTACACCATATATAAGTATGTGAAATGGATATGTTCTGTAGGCTCTGAAGAAGAGAGAAACCTTGAAACGCACTAGCCGATGTGACTACAAGTGTTGTGAATTTTCGCATATGGACATAAGCGGATGAGTTTATAATAATGCTATGACAAAAGTACTGGTTTATGAGTTTATTCACCTCTATTTTATTCAGTAAACACATGTATTGAGGATAATGCGCTAGGCCTATTCGCCCTCTGTGTTCTTCTATGCTTTCAGTTAATTTGAACTTCCTCAGTCTTTGGAGGGCAGCGAGGTGTGCATTATCCACATTTACTAAAATGTCAAGATAAGAGTCTGATAACACGTTGGGACTTCCCGCACAGTGCAGGAGAGTGAACATTGTAATATGCAGTACTCTTCAGCTGCTAATGCCGTTCCCCCGAAAAGTCAACATGCCCAACACAGCAGACCACCTTGTCTAATGTCCATGAACTCACTCCTATTGCATCCACCCACAACCCTAACCCCAAGAACCATTCTTGGACCAGTATAGAGATTAAAGCTAAAGAAATGCTGCCGCAAAACACCCACTAGGTCAAATGATCTTGCAAAGGGGACCTGCCATTGCCCTATACAAAAAAAATTAAAAATTCTACTTACAAATTGCATTGTGCTCTCAAAATTCTGCCTGAGAAAGGTAGAGTATTGCTTTATAGATACATTCCCTCCATCTTTTTACTATCTTTTTAATTAGAGATACAAATGGCTAATGTAACTTTATGTTCTGCATCTGTACTGAAAAGTTAATTATGAAAGTTCTGCTCCATTCCTCACCAACTTCAGCTAGACAAATACTTCGATGGTATTTTAAAACTAATTTCTGTTTTATTTCGGAAAAGTTAGCATATTTATTAGCGTAACTCTCTGGATGCAATTTAAGTTCATGTTTTCCTAGAGTAATTGCATACCCAAATAGCAATAAACATCGACAATTAATATAAAAATATAATCTATAGTGGTAATAACCTGTAGTACTGCATGTTTTATTGATGCAGTGGGACCAGCAGAAGGTAATGACAATACAAAATGTCTTAAAGCTTTTTTCCTGTCTTTAACAGAAGTGATGGCTCATTCGTGGCTTTGACATGTATTTGTGTGAAAAATTTAAATTTCTGCGTTTTTTGTTATAGCCAAGTTCAGCAACCTGTTGCATACTAAGGTGTCACAGAGTAAGAGGATCCTTAATGCCACCCGGGGAAAATGTTTGGTTTACCTGCAAATATACGGTCAAAGTTCCACTGGATTACACTGTGGGATGGGAGGTCCCGGTAAAGTCATGGAAGGTGGCAGGATGGGGGGGGGGGGGGCACAACCCCTCCTGCTGCTTGTAAAAGCAATCCAGAGGCTAGTTAGCCACCAGGCTTGGTTTTACAGAAGAGCCGCAGTTGGCTCTAAAAAACAGTATTGGGATGATGATGCTTGCAGCTGCAGGCATCATCCAGGTAAAACCACTTTAAGTCTAGTTAAGTTTGGGTACGTCGCCTTGGCAGCAAGTGGTTAAAGCAGAAGTTAACTCGTTGGTATGGGTGAGCTTTTGTCCTGATCTGTAAGTATACACAGCTTATTTGCAGAGAATGGCACACACCTACCTTGTTCTGTGGTGTCCTTCAGCAATGATGAGTCCAGGATCTTGCCACTCCCTCCCATCTCCTGCCCATGGCCATCCATGCCACCAATTCTTCTGGGTTCCATGGCAATCCTCTTTGGCCCTTGAGTGGCCACCGAAGATATATCTCCATGCCAATAGGAGTTACATGTTCTCTGGCCCTGGTTTTATTCTCTGAGAACAGAAAACCTAGAAAAGCCTAATGCCGCGTACACACAATATGAGTTTTCATCTGAAAAATCTTGGATGGTTTTTCCGACGGAATTCCTCTCGAGCTTGGCTTGCATACACACAGTCACACAAGTTCTCAGAACTTTCGACCGTCAAGAACGCGGAGACGTACAACACTAGGACGAGCCGAGAAAATTAAGTTCTATTCTTGCGAGCATGCGTCAAATTGTTTCTGAGCATGCGTAGGAATTTTGCGCGTCGGGGTTGCTGCAGACGATCGGAATTTCCGATCGGAACTTTTTCTGTCACAAAAATATTGAACCTAATCTCAATCTTTTGCTGGAGGAGATTACGCCAGCAAAAATCTGATGTAGCATACACACAGTTGGAATTTTCGACCAAAAGCTCTCATCTGACTTTTGCTGGCGGGATTTCCGATCGTGCGTACGGGGCTTAAGGGAAGTTTTTTGAGGGAAAAAAGACATTACAAGTCTCTTCTACCATAAAACTCACCTCCTGGTTAATTACACTTTAAGTAGCCAGGTGTGGAGTATATACTTACTTCTTGCAGTCTAATGAGCTTGTATTGTGCAGTCTCCAGCAGAAATGGCTGCTTTAGGATAAAGTATCTGCATAATCAGAATTTAGATCCAAGTTGGGTTTTTGCACACTGTTTTGCTAATTTTCTATTAATTTTCTACTCATTATTAAATAATTGATGTATTTTATTATTATAAACCATTGCTCAACTTAGGGTAAACAGTGGTCTGAAAGCTCAGAACCATTTTAAAATGTGTCTCTTCTTTAGGAAAAAATTATATAAGTATTCCAGTATTATTTATGGAGTAGAAACCATTTCTTTGCCACGGTTTAAAAAGCCGATATATCAGCATAGAGGCAGCCACTCCAAATTTAAGAAGGTGTGGGGGGAACCATTTCTCTACACCTCTGTGTCACTATAGCATTTGTATATTTATTATTTGCTTTTTTAAAATTTTGAAGAGCGTTTTTTGCAAAACTTTGGACAATCAGGTTCAGAATGTTAAAACCATTATTTTATGCATGAATACTTTTTTTTTTAAAGCATTATAAATTGTGTATTGCAGTACAATAAAAACTGCTCAATTGTTATAAAGTCAATGACAAATATATTTTTTTATTTGATCTTTTAAGCTACAATTTCAAATATATTTATGTAAATGAAGTTGATACGTTTTATATGAAATTGTGTTAGAAACTATGTAATGTGCCTTAAAAGTCCCACTAATAAATGTTATATTCGGCAATGTGTTAATACAACTCATGTATACCATAGCTATTTTGTAAGTTAAACAATGTCATAAAGAAACATCAGTCTTTTTTTGCACTCTTCTTGGAGATATTTCAACGTCAGAGGTTGTAATACATAGGTTGGCTATACAAGGATCAAAATTGGGCTGGTTCAGCAGGGACTGGCCACATTTTGATTCATGTATGGGCAGGCTAGTTGTACAGAAGTTGATCTATTAATCGGGTTTTCTAAAACTAGTCTTTCGGATAAATGCCACTCGATCAGAACGAGCTGTCAGAACACAATAGCTCAGTGATGGCGAACCTTGGCACCCCATATGTTCTGGAACTACATTTCCCATGCTGCTCCACAATCCGTAGAGTGCATGAGCATCATGGGAAATGTAGTTCGAAAACATCTGGAGTGCCTAGGTTCGCCATCACTGCAATAGCTTATCCACCTTGATTGTGTAAGTGGAAGAATCCAATCATTAATTTTCAATTAAAATCGCTGTTTGAACTCCAAAAAATGAATTCTCTATGGGCTACCTTAGATATATAAATGCATATGTATGATGCATATGTATTTATATTTATTTTTTGGCTTACAAGGAGCCATTATGGGCACAAGAATATGGGACTATTTAAAGCCTTTTTCAACCTTACTAATTGACAAATGCATTTCTCGAAAATGTCCCAATTGCTGCTGAAATTTTAGGGGAATTTAGACTATGTTGCTCAGTCTCATTCATATAATAGTGCAAAAATCGATTTTCAGGAAGTGGAAGAGTTGGTTTTGAGTAGATTTTTATTGGTTGGGTGCAATACTGGATGGCCTCTTCTGTTCAGTATGAGGGGTGAGTTTGGAAGGTTTTATGTAAGGACCAGTGATTTTTTAACCACTTCAGGACCGCCGTATTGCCAATGTACGTCAACACAATGGCACAGGCAGGCATAATCACGTAAATGTACGTGATTGCCTTCTAGCGGGTGGGGGGTCCGATCGGACCCCCTCCCGCTAGATACGGCGGTCCCTTTCGGTGCCGGAGCGATCGGCGATGAGGGGATGGCCGTTGGTTTCCGCCCATCCCCTCTCGATCGCTCCTGGCCAGTGACGAACTTCCTCCCCTGTGAAAATGTAAACACAGGAGGAGGAAGTGATGTCACACTCCTCGTGGCGGTCTTTTTGAACCGGACAGCGAGGAGTGAAGACGCAAGTAAGTGCACCAACAGTCCACTGACACATAGGTACACACAGGCACACATTTCACCCCAGTCACCCCCCGATCACCCCCCCCGATCGGCCCCCCGCCCCCCCCCAGTCACAGTGTCACTAATGCAGTGTTCATTTATTTATTGATCACTACATTTAGTGTCAGTTGTGACTGTAAAAAGTGTCAGGGCAGCTAGTGTTAGGCCCCTTTAGGTCCAGGGTAGCCCCCTACCCCCCCCTAATAAAGGTTTAACCCCTTGATTGCCCTCCCAGTTAACCCTTTCACCCTCTTTTACCAGTGTCACTAAGCGATCGTTTTTCTGATCGCTGCAATAGTGTCACTGGTCCCGCTAGGAAGCTAGTTTTTTTTTAGGTTCAACGCCAGGTTTTTAAACCGTTAGGTACCCGGATATATAACCTAATAAAGGTTTTAACCCTTTGATTGCCCCTAGAGTTAACCCTTTCACCAGCGATCGCTGCATAAGTGTCACTGGTGACGCTGGTTAGCCAGTTAGTTATTTAGTTATTTAGGTTCCCCGTCAGCTTTTTATAAAGCTTCAGGTACCCCCATATAAATACCCAATAAAGGTTTTAACCCCTGATTGCCCTTAGTTAACCCTTTCACCAGTGATCACCGTATAAGTGTTACGGGTGACGCTGGTTTGGTAGTTCGCTTTTTATAGCATCAGGGCACCCGCCATTTATTACCTAATAAAGGTTTAACCCCCTGATCACCCGGCGGGTGATATAAATTTGGTTTTAGGGTCAGAAAGGGTCTGCGTCGCCCCAGGCAGTGCTAGGTTAGTGCCAGCACCGCTAACACCCACGCGCAAAGCATACACCTCCCTTAGTGGTATAGTATCCGAACAGATCAATATCTGATCTGATCAGATCTATACTAGAGTGCCCAGCAATTTAGGGTTCTAAAAAAACGCATTGTTAGCAGGATCAGCCCAGATACCTGCTAGCACCTGCGTTTTGCCCCTCTGCCCAGCCCAGCCCAGCCCAGCCCACCCAAGTGCAGTATCGATCGATCACTGTCACTTACAAAACACAACACACATAACTGCAGCGTTCGCAGAGTCAGGCCTGATCCCTGCGATCGCTAACAGTTTTTTTTGGTAGCGTTTTATACAGTCGCTGACAGGCTAGGTGCTTTTTTACCTGTGAGTCTCACTACTGTACCCCTAAATTTAGAGCCCAAAATGGCAAAGCGAAGGTACACTAGTGAAGAGGCCTACACGTTTCTGAGCATGACAGATAGTGAAGAGGAAGACACTGATCTGTCAGAATCAGGCTCAGAATACGAACCTGTAGAGGACAGCGCCTCCATGTCAGATAGCTCTGACGACGAAGAAGAGGTCCCTGCTATTGTCAGGCGTACCCGACCCCGATTTTCTGATGTTGTTGAGGTGCAGGAACCGGAAGTCCCTCGTATGGAGTATAGAGCCAGTACTAGCGCCGCTCATCCTTTTGGTGAACTGGCAAGCACCAGCGGCCTAGTACACCCTGGGCGTACATCCAGCACTGCAGTATCACGTGGTGACGTGGCGAGTCCCATAAGTGCAGTTCAAGCTGGCGAGGTGGCAAGCACAAGTAGTGTCCCGCTGCCACCAAGAAGAAGAAGACAAAGACAGGCCCGTCGTACCCATAGTGCCCTTCCTGCAGAATTCGCCTATCCCAATTGGGTGCCCACCACTTCTGCAGAACCCGTACTTCCCCCATTCACTGCCCAACCCGGTATTCAGGTGGATACAGATGATTTTACGCCACTCGATTTTTATTCTCTGTATCTCACGGAAGATCTCTATAGATCTATTGTGGACCAAACCAATTTATATGCTGGTCAACGCATCGCCGCTAATCCCCAGTTGCCGTCTCTTGCCAGAGATTGGAAACCAGTTACGGTTTCCGAATTTAAGACGTTTTTGGGCCTTTCCCTCAACATGGGCACACACAAATTTATGCGGATGCGGGCTTATTGGTCCACGCATCCGGCTGACCACATGCCCCTGTTCTCTAACTCCATGCCCAGGGCACGATACGAGCAGATCTTGCGGTTCTTGCACTTCAGTGACAATGAACTTTGTCGTCCACGTGGAGACCCTGAATACGATCGGCTCTACAAAATTCGGCCCCTCATAAACCACTTCAACCAACGTTTTTCAGACTTGTTTATTCCCCAAAAAGTTGTCTGCGTTGATGAGTCCCTGGTTAAGTTTACTGGTCGCTTGTCATTCAAACAGTACATTCCCAACAAGCGTACCAGGTACGGGGTCAAGCTCTATAAGTGCTGTGACAGGGCCACAGGCTATGCATGGAGCTTTATGGTTTATGAGGGTAAAGATAGTTACGTAGAGCCGGAGAACTGCCCTGATTACATAGGAAGCGCTGGCAAGATAGTGTGGAAATTGGTGTCACCCTTATTCGGAAAGGGGTACCACTTGTACGTGGACAACTATTACACCAGCGTGCCACTGTTTAGTCATTTATTTGATAATCAGATTGGAGCATGTGGCACCGTGCGACCTAATCGCCGGGGCTTTCCCCAGCGGCTTGTAGATTCCCGTCTTAGGCTGGGGGAGAGAGCCTGCTATCGGTGTAATAATTTGCTCGCTATGAAGTGGAGGCATAATAAGAATGTTTTCGTTCTTACCTCCCTTCATGCAGACACGACGGTCCAAATTTCTACGGCGACTGGTATTGTGGAGAAACCCCTCTGTGTCCACGAATATAACAAAAATATGGGAGGGGTGGACCTCAATGACCAGATGTTAGCGCCGTATCTAACTTCCCGTAAGACCAGACGCTGGTACAAAAAAGTGTCTGCTTACTTATTTCAATTGGCTTTGCTGAATGCTTTTGTGCTATACAAAGCTTCAGGCGGAACATTAACCTTTCTTTTCTTCCAAAGAGAGGTTGTCACAGAGCTTCTGTTTCCAGACGGTTCTGTACCTCACCATTCCCAACCAAATGCAGTAAGCCGGCTGTATGAGAGGCATTATTCTTATGTCCTCCCGAGTACCCCTACCCAACGAGCCCCCCAAAAAAGATGTCGTGTCTGTAGCAAGCGCGGATATAGGCGTGACACCCGTTCTTATTGTCCACGCTGTCCTGGCCAGCCTGGTCTTTGTCAGGGAGAGTGTTTTGAACGCTACCATGAACGAGTGAAGTATTAGCGTAGGGTACAGCATTTCACAGGCTAGGCACACTAACACAGGGTCTCCCAAGATGCCATCGCATTTTGAGAGACCCGAACCGTTACAGTTACAGTTTACAGTTCAAAAAAAAGTGTATAAAAAAAAAAATAAATAAAAAAATAAAAAAAAAAAACCAAAAAAAATATAAAATATAAAAACCAAAAATAGTTGTCGTTTTATTGTTCTCTCTCTCTCTCTCTCTCTCTCTCTTCTCTCAAATTTTTTATACTTTACTGTTTACTGTGTTATTGTTAACCATTTTTCATGTTTTCAGGTACGCCATTCAGCTGCAGCGTGGATTTATTTATCTTGACAGCAACAGCGTTTGCTCCCACGATACATAAAGCCGCGACTCCAGTGCTGTAGGAGGTGATTTCACCACCACAGTTAAAAAAGAGCATATATGCCGAAGCATGGGGGCATAAGGGGTGGAGGAGCGATTTTGCTCCTAATGCCGCGTACATACGGTCAAAATTCCGACGGAGGGCTTGCCCGTGGAAAAGTTTGAACGTATGTACGCAGCATAACTTTTTTGCGGGAGGATGCCCCCATGCTTCGGCATATATATATTTTAGGCACAGGTTGTGTTAAAAAATGTTTTATTTTTTACAGTTTTTTTTGGCAATTGCTTTGCAGGTATGGTATGGTAAGGTTTTACTGGGATGTTACTTTGTTTTAACGTTAACCATAATTTGCTTAGCAGGTACGCCATTCAGCTGCAGCGCGGATTTATTTATCTTGACAGCAACAGCGTTTGCTCCCACGATACATAAAGCCGTGACTCCAGTGCTGTAGGCGGTGATTTCACCACCACAGTTAAAAAAGAGCATATATGCCGAAGCATGGGGGCATAAGGGGTGGAGGAGTGATTTTGCTCCTAATGCCGCGTACATACGGTCAAAATTCCGACAGGGGGCTTGCCCATGGAAAAGTTTGAACGTATGTACGCGGCATAACTTTTTTGCGGGAGGATGCCCCCATGCTTCGGCATATATATATTTTAGGCACAGGTTGTGTTAAAAAATGTTTTATTTTTTACTGTTTTTTTTGGCAATTGCTTTGCAGGTATGGTATGGTAAGGTTTTACTGGGATGTTACTTTGTTTTAACGTTAACCATAATTTGCTTAGCAGGTACGCCATTCAGCTGCAGCGCGGATTTATTTATCTTGACAGCAACAGCGTTTGCTCCCACGATACATAAAGCCGTGACTCCAGTGCTGTAGGCGGTGATTTCACCACCACAGTTAAAAAAGAGCATATATGCCGAAGCATGGGGGCATAAGGGGTGGAGGAGTGATTTTGCTCCTAATGCCGCGTACATACGGTCAAAATTCCGACAGGGGGCTTGCCCATGGAAAAGTTTGAACGTATGTACGCGGCATAACTTTTTTGCGGGAGGATGCCCCCATGCTTCGGCATATATAAATGGTGCATGTATGTCCATCATTAGAAGTGGGTGGATGAAGGGAGGTATCTAATGGTGGGCATACCCACCGATCAATCTCTTTTTTTTCGTTCAGACAACATGACTCTCAGTAAATAGCTTGGGGTGTCTACTTTCCAAAATGGGGTAATTTGGGGGGATTTTGTGCTATTTTGGCATTTTATGGCCTTTGCACCCTTAGAAATCCTGAAGGTGGTGATTGGTTTTCGGGGTGCCGTACGCGACTAGACTCCCAAAAAGTCCCACACATGTGGTATCCCTGTACTCAGGAGAAGCAGCAGAATGTATTTTGGGGTGTCATTTCACATATGCCCATAGCATGTGTGAGCAATATATCATTTAGTGACAACTTTGTGCAAAAAAAAAAAAGTTTGTAATATTCCCGCAACTTGTGGCAAAATATAAAATATTCCATGGACTCAACATGCCTCTCAGTAAATAGCTTGGGGTGTCTACTTTCCAAAATGGGGTCATTTTGGGGGGTTTTGTGCTATTTTGGCTTTTTATGGCCTTCGAAACTGTGATAGGTAGTGAGGGGTAAAATCAAAAATTTGCACCCTTAGAAATCCTGAAGGTGGTGATTGGTTTTCGGGATGCCGTGCGCGACTATACTCCCAAAAAGTCCCACACATGTGGTATCCCCGTACTCGGGAGAAGTAGCGGAATATATTTTGGGGTGCAATTCCACATATAACCATGGCATGTGTGAGCAATATATCATTTAGTGACAACTTTTTGTACATTTTTTTTTTTTTTTTTTTTTTAGTCATTATTCAATCCCTTAGGACAAAAAAAATAAATATTCAATGGGCTCAACATACCCATCAGCAGTTTCCTTGGGGTGTCTACTTTCCAAAATGGGGTCATTTGGGGGGGTTTTGTGCCATCTTGGCATTTTATGGCCGTCAAAACTGTGATAGGTAGTGATAGGTAGTGAGGAGTAAAATAAAAAAATTATGCCCTTAGAAATCCTGAAGGCGGTGCTTGGATTTCGGGGTCCCGTACGCGGCTAGGCTCCCAAAAAGTCCCACACATGTGGTATCCCTGTACTCAGGAGAAGCAGCAGAATGTATTTTGGGGTGTCATTTCACATATGCCCATAGCATGTGTGAGCAATATATCATTTAGTGACAACTTTGTGCAAAAAAAAAAAAGTTTGTAATATTCCCGCAACTTGTGGCAAAATATAAAATATTCCATGGACTCAACATGCCTCTCAGTAAATAGCTTGGGGTGTCTACTTTCCAAAATGGGGTCATTTTGGGGGGTTTTGTGCTATTTTGGCTTTTTATGGCCTTCGAAACTGTGATAGGTAGTGAGGGGTAAAATCGAAAATTTGCACCCTTAGAAATCCTGAAGGTGGTGATTGGTTTTCGGGATGCCGTGCGCGACTATACTCCCAAAAAGTCCCACACATGTGGTATCCCCGTACTCGGGAGAAGTAGCGGAATATATTTTGGGGTGCAATTCCACATATAACCATGGCATGTGTGAGCAATATATCATTTAGTGACAACTTTTTGTACTTTTTTTTTTTTTTTGTCATTATTCAATCCCTTAGGACAAAAAAAATAAATATTCAATGGGCTCAACATACCCATCAGCAGTTTCCTTGGGGTGTCTACTTTCCAAAATGGGGTCATTTGGGGGGGTTTTGTGCCATCTTGGCATTTTATGGCCGTCAAAACTGTGATAGGTAGTGATAGGTAGTGAGGAGTAAAATAAAAAAATTATGCCCTTAGAAATCCTGAAGGCGGTGCTTGGATTTCGGGGTCCCGTACGCGGCTAGGCTCCCAAAAAGTCCCACACATGTGGTATCCCTGTACTCAGGAGAAGCAGCAGAATGTATTTTGGGGTGTCATTTCACATATGCCCATAGCATGTGTGAGCAATATATCATTTAGTGACAACTTTGTGCAAAAAAAAAAAAGTTTGTAATATTCCCGCAACTTGTGGCAAAATATAAAATATTCCATGGACTCAACATGCCTCTCAGTAAATAGCTTGGGGTGTCTACTTTCCAAAATGGGGTCATTTTGGGGGGTTTTGTGCTATTTTGGCTTTTTATGGCCTTCGAAACTGTGATAGGTAGTGAGGGGTAAAATCGAAAATTTGCACCCTTAGAAATCCTGAAGGTGGTGATTGGTTTTCGGGATGCCGTGCGCGACTATACTCCCAAAAAGTCCCACACATGTGGTATCCCCGTACTCGGGAGAAGTAGCGGAATATATTTTGGGGTGCAATTCCACATATAACCATGGCATGTGTGAGCAATATATCATTTAGTGACAACTTTTTGTACTTTTTTTTTTTTTTTTTGTCATTATTCAATCCCTTAGGACAAAAAAAATAAATATTCAATGGGCTCAACATACCCATCAGCAGTTTCCTTGGGGTGTCTACTTTCCAAAATGGGGTCATTTGGGGGGGGTTTGTACTGCCCTGCCATTTTAGCACCTCAAGAAATGAGATAGGCAGTCATAAATTAAAAGCTGTGTAAATTCCAGAAAATGTACTCTAGTTTGTAGACGCTATAACTTTTGCGCAAACCAAAAAATATACGCTTATTGACATTTTTTTTACTAAAGACATGTGGCTGAATAAATTTTGCCCTCAATGTATGACTAAAATTTAGTTTATTCGATTTTTCTTATAACAAAAAGAAGAAAATATCATTTTTTTTCAAAATTTTCGCTCTTTTTCCATTTATATCGCAAAAAATAAAAATCGCAGAGGCAATCAAATACCATCAAAAGAAAGCTCTATTTGTGGGAAGAAAAGGACGCAAATTTCGTTTGGGTGCAATATTGCATGACCGCGCAATTACCAGTTAAAGCAGCGCAGTGCGAAATTGCAAAAACACCTCTGGTCCTTAAGGTATTTATTGGTCCGAGGCTGAAGTGGTTAAGCCACTAAATATGCTTTATATGAATTAATGAAACACTCAACACAGACAGATAAAATAAAATAAGTTCACTTTGTTTTAAATCAGGCATGTCAAACTTGCCCCTTTGCTCTCACTGAAGGTCTTTTCTGCCCACTAAAGGTAGATGATTTACATTACACAGTTGATTGATGGGTAGGAGATGCCCTGTGGCTGCAAGCCCAAGAATATGCAGGGTGGCTGTGGCCCTAAAGTGACAACTGAGCGGGTCATAGCAAAGCAAACAGACTATCTGCCTGCAGGGCGATGCTACGGCTGCACATACATAAAAACAGTCTAAAAGTAATATGCAGGCAAGGAGAATCTGGTGCAGCTGTTAGGCTGTCTGTAGTTGGTGGGCACATGTGCCCAAGGCTAGCTGTAAGGCTGTGACTTAAAGGGAGCAAGCAGGACAACTTCTTTAGATTTTCTTCTGTATGTGGAGACAATAATGTGTTTGCTTTCCCAAAGTTGAACTATGGACAATAAGGCACTTATACAAATTTGTTACAATATTGTCAAATTTGCTAGACTTCCATACAGTAGGGTGATCAAGATTGCTCATTCTCAAAGATACCAATGAGGCAGCTTCATGTTGCCTTCCAGAAGAGGTGATATGCTGGCAGAATACTGCGCAATACAGATAGTAAGTTGGGTAAAAAAGATCCCTTCCCAATTCCAAGTAGTCTCCAGGTGGTCTGCAAGACCAGCTCTAATCTATCTCTCCTGATCTGGAACCTGTCCCCAGGCTAAGCATACCTTTCCTATACCAGTAGGTGTCTGTCCCTGTCTATACACTCTCCACATTGCAGACACACCAAAATGACTAAGCAGGAGCTATATATAACTTCTCTAAGTTCAAGATGGTTTGGTTACCCAAATTTTGGGGAAGGCTCAATGTCCAATCTGACAACAGCTTTCCCAAAAAGCCCGCTGGGAGTCGATTGCACAGGACAAGTCAGTCCCCTTGAAGGTTCCCCTATACTGCCCTAGAGCTCCCTAAACCTCTCTTTTGGACTATTATTATCATTATATATTACAGTATATCTGTTATTCACATATGTCTTTCCCAGTAAGGTCTGTGGATGAAGGTGTGGCTGCCTATACCCTGTCTATACACTCTCCACATTGCAGAAACACCAAAATGACTAAGCAGGAGCTATATATAACTTCTCTAAGTTCAAGATGGTTACCTAAATTTTGGGAAAGCTCAATGTCCAATCTGACAACAGCTTTCCCAAAAAACCTGCTGGGAGTCTATTGCACAAGACAAGTCAGTCCTCTTGAAGGTTCCCCTATACTGCCATAGAGCTCCCTAAACCTCTCTTTTGGACTATTAGTATCATTATATGTAACAGTATATCTGTTATTCACATATGTCTATCACAGCGAGGTCTGTAGATGAAGGTGTGGCTGCCTTGGTGTACCATAGTTGGATTAATGTTGGTCATATATTGGTCAGTTTTTTGTTCAACCAATGAGTCGAATGAAAAAACTGACCCAACTCCTCCATCCACACATTCAAGTTGGATGAGGAAATCGAAAATGAGATTGGCCAACCCTGGGAGCTATAACTCAATTAGAATCCATTCAAAGAGCTCCACAGTTGGCTGTTTGTCTGCCAATTTTCCCCCTTCCCAAATAAACAAAAATCAAAACTCTCTGCACTTTTTTGAAGCTCTCTTCTAATACTTCTAATCTGAGAAGATTGCCCACCCCCTGGGGTCTAGTTGTGTAACATGTTTTCATAAAAGCAAATGTTTTCATCAGCAAAAAATCTAAAATTCTAACAAGTCAGCATAAACTTGTGTTTTTAACAAGCAATATTTGTACAGTAAATAAATCAGTTTTGTGTTCTGGGGAATATTTTGTAAGCTCAATATTACGGCTGAAGGAGCGTCCAAACCATACATCCAGAAGCTGATAATAGATCACCTTAGTCACCCTCCTGCAGTCACTATAGAATGTACTGTATTCCTCTGTGTGGTTCAGAGGTCATCTGGATCATCCTTGCATTTATTATAGCTTGTCAGCTTTTGCAAAAATGTGCAACCTCAAAGTAGAATGTTATCCAGAAATTATATGTCTATTAGTTGATAAATTGGAAAAGCATTAGAACTTTTGTCAAATTGTGTTTACTATCTGTATCCTCAGAGGACACCGTCTGGATTCATACTACTTGATGCACAAAACACTGAAATGCATTTTAATGTATAACATTAAAGAGATAAAATACTTTAATTTTTTTAGGAAAGTGTGAGGAAATTCTGTAAGTAAAAATGCTTTTAAAAATATATATTTCAATTGTTTATTTTTACCAATTGTGTATTTTTAATCATTTCCAAAATGTGAAGCGAGAGAACAGAAGAACATTTTAAATTGAATCAATATTTGGTGTGACTATTCTTTGGTCTCAAATCATCATCAATTCTTACACTTGCACACTTTGTACACTTACACAAAGTCAGGGATGTTGTAGGACTAGAGTCATGTGTATAATTACCGTATTTATCTGCGTATAACACACACTGAAAATAGGGGAAAAATCAGGGGTGCGTGCTATACACCGATAGCATACCTCAGAGAAGGAGGGGGGTGAGCGCCACCGGAATAACTGAGCCGCCATGTCTGGTTCACGAGCGCCGCCGGAATCACTGAGCAGTCATCTTCTGTTTACAGTACTCGGCTCTCACACACACACATCCCGCTTCCGCCACCGGCATTGGATCAGTGTTCTGTCAATCACAGGAGCTGGTCCAATGGCGATGGCGGAGGCGGGACGTGTGTGAGAGCTGAGTACTGTAAACAGAAGATGACGGCTCTGTGATTCTGGCGGCGCTCGTCCCCCTCCTGATTTCCTGCACTGCACAAGAAATGGGGAGGCTGCAGATAGGCATCAGGCTGCATTGGATGGGCACAGATCAGGCTGCAGATGGGCACAGAGGCTGCATTGAGGCTGCAGATAGGCATCAGGCTGCATTGGATGGGCACAGATCAGGCTGCAGATGGGCACAGAGGCTGCATTGAGGCTGCAGATAGGCATCAGGCTGCATTGGATGAGCACAGATCAGGCTGCAGATGGGCACTAATCAGGCTGCATTGATTGGCACTGACCATTATTTTTCTTCAAAGTGATTTGTTTGAAAAAAACAATAATTCCTGAAACTTTGCCCTTAAATTGGGGTGGGTGTTATACGCCGGTGCGTGTTATAAGCCGATAAATACGGTAACTGTTTCTACCAAGTAGGTGCTAATAATCATTAATTTCATATGTATCGTAGGTTGAAACATGGTCACAATGAAACAGAAACAGCCATGTAGGTGGCTTAAAACTGGGTGAGGAACAGCCAAACTCTGCTACTAAGGTGAAGTTGTGGAAGACCGTTTTATGTCACAGATCATACATCATGGCAAGACTGAGCACAGCAACAAGACAAAAGGTAGTTATACTGCATCAGTGGGGTCTCTCCCAGGCAAAGATTTCAAAGTAGACTGGGGTTTCAAGATGTGCTGTTCAAGCACAAAAAAACAGGCAACTTTGAAGACCGTAGACACAGTGGTCAGCCAAGGAAACTTTCAGGCTCCATGCACAGTAGCGCTTTATTAAGCTCCTAGAAGCTGTTATTAGCATTTTTTGTGCTCTTAGAAGCTACATAGTGTCATCCTATGTGTCCATGCACACTACATTAGGCTATTAGCATTTTTAAGCTTCAACTCCTAGGAGCAGAAAAAATAAAATTTTGTAGCTTTTCTTGGTGCATTTTTCCAGCAGAAAAATATGCTAAATGCTCCTAACTGCTTCTATCCAGATAGCATGGATAGCTTGCCACAAATTTGTGGCAGTGTTGCATTGTAAGTCTGTTAACTGCACATTAGGCTGCACATTTTCACTGGCAAGTTGTACACTCGCAGAGAACTTGAAACACAAGTTCTAGTTGACATTTTTCCAATTTGTAGCAAATTGGCACGACAAGTCTCTAGCGAGAGCAAAGTTGCAGTGGTGAGTCTACAGCAAGAACTCTGCATGTCCACAGCATGAAAATTCAGCCACAGTGACCCCTGTGGTGGGATGACAATTGCACAACATAACTGAACCAGAATTTGCAGCAGACTTGCAGAATGTTTGCAAAGCAAAGTAAATCTGGAGTAATGCATTGCGGACTTGCTGCAATTGTGCAACAAACTTGTGAAGCCTGGCAAGTCTGGCAATAGCTAAGCAAGTCATTTTCAAGCAGCACAATTGCTTGCAATGTGGGTAAATGCTGCTAGCTGCTTTTTTTGAGCTTATTCTTTTTTTTTTTCTTCATGTACTACAAAAAGCCAATAAAATGCTAATGCTCCTAAATGCTTCTAAAAGCTATGAAAATGCAACTAGAAGCTGGCACAAAAATGCTGTATTATTTTAACTTATAGTGTGCATGGAGCCAACGTGTTACTAAACCTGTGTTTACCTGTGTTACCTTAATACATTGTTTGCATTAAGGTAAAAAACATTTTCAATTTCCCTGTGCACCCCTTTCCCGTGTGAAGAGTAATGACCCGTACACACGATCCGATTTTCCGACAAAGTCCAACCGTGTGTATGCTCCATCAGACATTTGTTGGTGGAAAGTCCGACTTTCCACCAATTCATTGAGCTGGTAGAAGAAGAAGGGCCTACTGACATCAGTGACATCAGTGGGTGGTCAGTGGAAGAAATAGGAGATCATTGGTAGCCAATAGATAAGGGCCTCCTTACATTAGTCGTCAATAAATAAGGACTTTCTTATGTTGGTAGGCACTGAATAAGGCCTCCTTGCATTGGTAGTCAGTGAATATTGCCGCCCTTACATTGGAAGTCAGTGGAAGCAGATGGGCCCCTGACAATGTTTGTCAGTGATCATTAATAGGAAGATCAATAGTGTTGGTAGTTATTTCCCTGTGGTGAAGCAGTAGAGAGGAAAGAGACTTTGCAATTGCCTCTGGATCTGTTAGGTGACATCACACCAGAAATATGGAGATACTGGCCAGCAGAATTCTATTTAGGTTGGGAAAGTGAGGAGAGCATAGTTCCCCTTGTCCCACTTCCTGCCCCTGGTCATATGGGCTGCTATGGCAGTATCTCTACCCGGCATCTCTACCCGGCTACGGAAGTATCTCTACCCCTGCCTGAAGCAATTATTTATTTTAGAAGTTCTAACTAGAGGTGAGCAAATTTCTCTGGGTTTGGTCTGTGAACAATTTTGTGGATCTTGTGAACCTCTTTAAAGTCCATGGGGAACAAACCTTACTATTTCATTTTGGCCATTTGGAAGACTAATAAGCAAGTTGTTGTCAAACAAAAGGCATGAGAAGCCATCACTGCCGTGGGAGACATGTAAAATGCAAGAGTTAATAAATTAAAAAAAAAAAAAGTACCTCTTCCTACGTACAATTGTCAGCTTG
The DNA here is from genome assembly GCF_037356315.1 of Lithobates pipiens. Taxonomy (NCBI): domain Eukaryota; kingdom Metazoa; phylum Chordata; class Amphibia; order Anura; family Ranidae; genus Lithobates; species Lithobates pipiens. Next base: position 38,961,474 of record NW_027507789.1, read on the forward strand.
TCAAAAGAAGCTGGGTTATCCATTCCTTTGAATTCCTTTGAATTGCTGCCACTTGTGACTCAGTTTACCAGAGAAAAAAAACGTACAGTGTTATAGGATGTTCTTTAATTCTGTCTACAAACCTGCAATATTTGTGGCCAAAGGTTTGCGTTTTGCTAACTTTGCAAATTCCAATAATTTTTCTGAAATCAGAAAGGCTCGTAGTCTCTGCTCTAATTCATCCCAAAGGTTTTCTATCTGGTTGAGGCCGGGACTCTGTGTAGGCCAGTCAAGTTCCTCCACCCCAAACTCGCTCATCCGTGTCTTTATGGACCTGGCTTTGTGCACTGGTGCGCAGTCATGTTGGAACAGGAAGGGGCCATCTCCAAACTGTTCCCACAAGGTTGAGAGCATGAAATTGTCCAAACTGTCTTGGTATGCTGATGTCTTAAGAGTTCCCTTCACTGAAACTAAGGGGCCAAGCCCAACCCCTCAAAAAAAAACCCACACCATAATCCCCCTCCACCAAATGATTTGGACCAGTGCACAAAGCAAAGTTCATAAAGACATGGATGAGCGAGTTTTGGGTGGAGGAAGTTGACTGGCCTACACAGAGCCCTGACCTCAAACTGGAAGAACACCTTAGGGATGAATTAGAGCGGAGACTGCGAGCCAGGCCTTCTTGTCCACATCAGTGCCTGATCTCACAAATGCGCTTCTGTAAGAATGTTAAAACATTCCTATAGACCAACCTTTATTAACCTTTTCAACACAGAGGAACCCTTGATATAGTTCTCTGGTCTCAAGGAACCCCTGCTAAAAATTAGAAATTTACAACTCATGATACAGTAGTGTGATGGTCAGTGAGAGGAACGGTCCTTACACTAGTGGTCATTGGGGAAAATTATCTCCTTACAGATAGCTAAAAAGATCAATGGTGTGAGTGGGAACTTATCTGAGAGGCAGACATTACCCAATTCTGAAAGAACCCCTAGCAACCTCTGGAGGAACCCTGGTTGAGAATCACTGCTATAGACACACTCCTAAACCAGCCTTCCCAGAAGAGTTGAAGCTCTTATAGCTGCAAAGGCTGGGCCAACTCAATATTGAACCCTACGGACTAAGACTTGGATGCCATTAAAGTTCATGTGCTTGTAAAGGCAGGTGCACCAATACTTTTGGCAATATAGTGTAGTTCTGCCTTTCTAATTTGCAATTATTCTGAATCAATGACTCAAAGTATTGATGCCACGGGCCAAACAGGTAGCATTCTTAGAAGGAGGTCAGTAATGTCCACCCCCATATTTTTCTCTGCACCCAATTTCTACAAGTGGGTCAAGGACATACCGTAGGTGCAAGCTTGATTTAAAAATGCACCCTTTTACTCTTTACCCCAAATCCACACTTGATAAACTAGTATAGAACTTCACAGGTACACAACTTGATAGTGTACCTTTCAACCAATCAGAAAACAGCCTTCCAAACTAGAATGGTAATACCGATTGGTTGCTAGGGGTTGCTGCATATCATTCGTTTTTTACATTAATAAATAAGCTGACACCTGTCAAACTGCAAAAAGGCAAAAGTGATTAAAATGAATGATCCTGGGTGTATGATTGTTAACTGCTGCAAAGTATTTGAATCGTGGAAATTTGATTTGAGTCATCTTCAGTATGTTGACGTTCCTCGGCTCTAACACTGACATGGCCGTCTGGGGACATAAATAGCGGCCTTGTCAAGTGCAACAAACATCCCATTTATATTGCTGCATAACAATATTACATTTTTATTAGGTAACAAAATATGGATCCCATCTGACTAGAATATGAAAGGATTATGAGAAATAAAATTAGTACTGATGACATTGCTGCGGTGGATAATAGTCTTTCTTTCCTACCCGCAGATCATCTGGCAAAAATGCAATTATTGTCAAGACTCGGATTTCTAATTTTAGTAATGAAACATGAAAACCTGTCAAATTCCAGGCTGTGGTCAAGAGATCAAACGGGACAGACAGGTCATATAATTGCTGGTACAACGTAATTAGGAGGCAAATTTAACAAGGTAATACCACGCTGTCATTTCTTTTTTTTTTTTTTTTTTTTTTTGTGGCTTAATATATATCTAGAGGCATTTCCAGTTCAGATGTCAGACTACCTCTGGGTAAAGGCTCGCCTTCATTAGTCATAGCAGTTAATGTGACCTGTGCATGCAGTATTTGCGTCAGTTTGGCGGTGTGGTCTCAGGGACTGACAAAAGTATTTGAATATTGGAAGTGCTTGTTGCATGTTTTTTTTTTTTCCTCCTTTTTGATTGGGATCCAATCATTAACAACCACTTCATTATTGGGAGACAGCATGAGTATCATATGTTCCTCCATAGCCAAGGGTACTCATATCACTAGGAACCTGCAGTAGGTAAGTAGCAGCCCGCTTAGAATCAAACCTGTTACCTTCCCCTTTATCAATCCTAAAGTCAATTTTATGGTGATCGAAAATAATTATCGACAGTATTGACTTACTTTTTTTTAACATTTAGATTAACCACTTACAGACCGGAAGATTTGCCCCCTTAACTGATGCCTTCATGGACCTTGCTTTGTGCACTGGTGCGCAGTCATGTTGGAACAGGAAGGGGCCATCCCCAAACTGTTCCCACAAAGTTGGGAGCATGAAATTGTCCAAAATGTCTTGGTATGCTGACGCCTTAAGCGTTCCCTTCACTGGAACTAAGGGGCCAAGTCCAACCCCTGAAAAACAACCCCACACCATGATCCCCCCTCCACCAAATGATTTGGACCAGTGCACAAAACAAGGTCCATAAAGAAATGGATGAGAGAGTTTTGGGTGGAGGAACTTGACTGGCCCACACAGAGTCCTGATCTCAACCCAGATAAACACATTTGGGATTAATTAGATTGGAAACTGTGAGGCAGGCTTTCTCATCCATCATCAGTGCTTGACCTCACAAATGTGCTTCTGGAGGAATGGTCATTCCCATAGACACACTCCTAAACCTTGTGGACAGCCTTTCCAGAAGACTTGAAGCTGTTATAGCTGCAAAGGGTGGGCCAACTCAATATTGAACCCTATGGACTAAGACTAGGATGCCATTAAAGTTTATGTGTGAATAAAGGCAGGAGCCCCAATACTTTTGACATTATAGTGTGTGCTTACCAGAGCTTGTGCGACTCTCTATGCAGAGAAGTCAAAATATGCTTGTGTGTGTGAAACCTTGCTGCATGATCCAGGGTCCTCCAGCAGGCCTCCACAGGCAGGTTCTCCACCAGTCAGGGTCCCCAAAAATTAAGAAAAACAGAGCTCTAGAATCTAAAATCCTTGAAGATACTTTATTAAAAGCATGCTAAAAAGCGTACAAAGCCATCTATGTCTAGGCTTCTAGAGAAACTAAGGTTAACACAACGCAGTGGGAGACCACTTTTTTGCTGATCTTATTTTCTTCCAAATCTGAATAAAACTTAGGAAAACTGCATAATATCATTTTATGTGTTTTTTTGTTTTGTTTTTTGTGAGGTGTGCAAAAGCCAGTAAATGAAAGTTTTAAAAAGGAAAATTCCTTTTAGCACATTCCCTCCAAACAGTACATCTAAAAGGAAAATGCAAATATAGGTTTTGTTACTACTTATTATCATGACCTATTTATTCCTGAAGTTTGTTTCTTCAAAATGTTAATGTATAACTAAAGGTAAAACTTTTTTTTTCGTTTTGGATAGTGTGGGAGACGGGTTTTTATTGCTGTCTGTGCTCTCATTAGGTAGATTCACCCTTCCTTTTTAGTTCTGATGACCATTATTAACAAGAGTGAATGTAAAAGAAAATCCCACATTTTGGATTATCACCAGTACAGGAATCTTCCAAAGTTGATACATCTTATATAGACCCACCCCCCATCATCACAGGTGTACAGGGGAGTGGTAATCCGTGGCAGGTAAATATCTTGATCAACCATATACTAGGGCAGTGATAGCCAACCTTGGCACCCCAGATGTTTTGAAACTACACTTCCCATGATGCTCATGCAGTGTAGTTGAGCATCATGGGAAATGTAGTTCCAAAACATCTGGGGTGCCAAGGTTCGCCATCACTGTACTAGGGTATAAGAGAGTCCAACATCCCCTAGGGCAGGGATCTGCAATTAGCGGACCTAAACTGCATAAACTGCAAAAAAAAAAAAAAAACACACAGGAGGGTACACCTTGTGCATTACCATAGACAAATGTATTGACTCCACCAAGACAAATGGATACTCACAAGCTAATAAAAACAGCAAGCATAAAACTGGTGTACTTCTGCCGAACACAGTGTAACTTGTCCTAGGACCAAATGATTGGATGGCTGATGTGTTTCAGGGGACAAGCCCCCTTCCTCAGATGAAGCTAGAACTTTGAGAAAGGGGGCATGTCCCCCGAAACGTATCAGCCATGCAATCATTTGGTTCTAGGACAGGTCGCATTGCGTTCGGCTAAAGTACACCATTTTTATACTTGATGTTTTTATCTACTTGTGAGTATCTATTTGTCTTGGGGATTCAACAGAGTTTATTCTGTAGTTTTTAATGTGAAATGTGGCTTCCATTGCCTTATTTTTTTTTTTTTTTATAGTTAATCTGTATTGCACATTTTATTGGTTCTAAAGATATGCTTTTTTTCCCCTTAATGGACATGTCATTATTATTTATTTCTCTTTTATACTGTACATGTGTATTTTTAGTAGCAATTGTACTATAATTTTAGTGTGTTATTTTAAACTTTTCCTCCAGCCCCAATGAAGGGTGATTGTGTAGCCCCTGAAACGTATTGGCTGTTTTTTACCTTGCTTGTTGTAACCAGTTGAACAATAAAGACTTTGAACTTCTAAGGAATTTTTATTTGTCTTATTACACTTTAACCTACATTTGACTTGCTTTAAGTTGACTTTCCCATAGACTTGTGTGGGTATGCAAAACTGGCATGAAGCAAACAATACCTGTCGATACAGGCCTTAGTACTTTTGTAACTGGAAAAACTTCAAGTGTGTATATCTAGCCCTCTGGTGATGGAGCCTGATGTGTAGAGGAAGGTGATCTCCTACACCTATGGCTCGGTACCCCTGATAAGGTAACAGGAGGTACAAGAGCCTGGAGTGGCACAAGTGCCTGGCAGTTCTGGTGATTGTGGTTGCAGGTCTATGTGCACTAGGATGTAGGCTGGATCGTGACTCAGGGCAGCAGGTGCGGTAGGCTGGAAGACAGTCAGCAAGCACTAACCCCCAAAGGAGCTGCTGGTTTGATTGGGCTTAGCATTACCTTCTTCTCCTCGATTTGTGTCTAGGGGTTTCCCGTGGTAGATACCCAGTAACTCTAGAGACTAACGACAGATCTGCATGAAGGGATTTTTATTGCAAAAACTTAGACAACGAGCAGTCTCTTTAAAATAGGATCGGAGGGTTAGGAAGGAAGGAAGTTTAGGTACTCTTAATGTCAAAGTCAATAATGAAGGACTTGCTTACTTTGACTAAATCCAGCCGAATAGCCATTCGCAACTGGATGATCACTCGGGTTAGACAGTCCCTCTCTCACAAGGCCTAGCAGCCAACAAGGTGCTTTACTCAGGAAACAGTCTCTGCCACAGTCGTTGTTGTAGAACTTCAGGAAACTAAAACTTGTGGAACACTCATGTGATACCTGGATCTTTCAGCCAGCTTGGCGATACCCACGAGACAGAATCCCCTCTTGCTAAGAAGCCAACACGTACATGGCCTTCTTCTGAAGAGTCCTCCCCTGGATAGCTACAAAGTTACTGAGCCCCTCCAACTACCGGAGACGGCACCGGACCACCTTGGAATCCTTCTTTAGTTTCCTTGCCTCGGGCTAGCCAGCCCCGAGACAGCAAGTCGGCAGGATCCGCACCCCAGGCCATAGCCTTCCTGGGGGTTGGTCAGGAGGACCAGGACCATGGAGTCAGAACGTACTTCTGGACCGGAATCCCGAACCACGTGACATCCGCATCTTAAGTACCCTCTCCCAGAAAGCACAGTAAGAGTGACACTCCCACTGGGTGGGCTCAGAGAGACAGTAAACTTAAAGCACCCAACTAGACTGTGGTTCTATGCCTGCCAGAAGAGACAGTGCCCCTTGTGGCAAGCTGAACATCCTGTAGTCCAGTCAGACTGATGCTGAGGTCCAAATTTAGAACAATTGTACCCAAACCAAACTACAGTTCAGGTGTAACATTAACTTTCAAAAACACAGCGCGTGCTCTTCAGGAGCCGGCGCTGCACAGGTCATGGGCAGAAAGCACTCGGCAGGCCGGCAGGTGGCAGACAGCAGGTACAGGAGTAGTGATGGCCTTCATGGGCTGGATACAGAGCCATGCAAGCTGGGTCAGTAACTAGCAGGAACTTTGGGTACAGAGCAGCAGGCAGAAAAATAGTCAGGTTAGAAGAATAGTCAGGTTCAGGCTGGAGTTGGCAATGGTAAGCAGATAGGCAGAAGGATCAGGCAGGGACGTGGTCAAAGAGCAAGCCAGGGGTCAGTTCAGGCAGAGTTCAAGCTTTGTCAGACAAATAGCAGAACGGCAACAGGAGATCAAGCACAGAAACAGGTATTAGAATGTTGTAGACCATAAGGCAAGGTCCTAGTGCAGTAGGGGTGTTTAAATAGCCCACTTGGCACCAAGTGGCTGGTGTGCACACGAGTGGGTGTGTACATGCATCCATGCAATGCACATTTGCACAAGTGTGACTCTGGCTAACAGGAATGTGCCATTCGCGCATATTTATGCCCCTATGGACATTGGGTCTGAAAATAGGTTTGACTAATAGGAATTCTCTATATGCGCATAATTATGCGCCTGTGTATATTTTGTCTTTCGTGACACTCTATATTTCCTTCTCCTTTACTCATCTTCACAATTATACATACTTAAAGAGGAAGTAAACCCTGATGGGTTTACTTCCTCTTTTTTTCCCTGCAAAGGTAAAGCATAATGGACTACTATGCATCGCATAGTAGCTCATTATGTGTCACTTACCTGACACAGGAGCCAGCGAAGTCGCCGCTGTCACCTGTAGTCCGCCGCATCCATCTTGGTTGTGGCGTCTCTCGCAGCTCCGACGAATGACAGCGGAGAAGCCGCGATGACGTCACTCCCGCGCATGCGCACGGGAGTCGCGTCTCGGAGCTCCGACGCTGCCATTCGCCGGAGCCGCGATGACGTCACTCCCGCGCATGCGCACGGGAGTAGACAAATTTGGCAAATCCATTCTTGGACTTGCCGCATTTAGTGCGCCTGCGCGCCGCTGTCTACGGCGCATGCGCCGTAGACAGCGGTGCCCATTTTCGGGCAAATATCTCCTAAACCATATAGGTTTAGGAGATATTACTTGGACCTACAGGTAAGCCTTAATCTAGGCTTACCTGTAGGTCAAAGTTGTTTGGAAGGGTTTACTTCCATTTTAAGCACAAATTTCAAATAAGATAACAATCCAATTTGCACTTATGCCGTTCCGACCTCCGGCCAATTTCCCTCTTTAGGTTTTGGCACACGATTAGTGATGGCCGAACGGTTCGCCCGGCGGTCGTTTCGCGGCGAATTTCCGACATTCGCGGTCCGCACGTTCGAACGCCTTTTTCCGTCGTTCGCCGCGGCGGACTTACGTGTTTAATGTATACAAGAACTTTAACCTTTGGTGACACGTTTATCATGTGATACAGGACAGCCAATTGAGACATGACAGCACATGGACACTTGTACATTCCCCCTAACCTATAAATACACCCGATCCGGTGGCCATTTTACATTCTTTCTTCTGTTAAGATAGGGACAGGTTCCTGTGTGGAGTAGGGAGAGATAAACCACTAGCTATTTGGTACACAAAAGTTCTTTTCAGGACTGGTATAGGTGTTAGGTGTTGATAGGTTTGCTGTGCTGCTGATTCTTGCAGCAGCCTGAGTGTCTTTTGTTAGTTTAGAGAAAGGGAAAGGACGGTGTATGCTACAGGGACAGCCAGATTAGTCTTTCATCATCATCATCATCATCATCATCATTAGCTGTTACTATCAAGGTCCACAAAAGAGCTGTTCCAGTAACCACTAATCGTTCTCTTTTTTTGCCAATTTGTATAGGGACAGGAAGGAAGCAGTGTTGTCAGGCAGTGAGGGTAATTTTAAAGACTTGCTGTTATTATTAGTTCCACAAAGGTTCTTTTCAGGACTGGTATCAGTGGTACAGTAATAGGCTTGTACATGTATAATATTCTTTCTTCCAAATATAGAAAGGATATTATACTTGACTGCTGCCCTTCTGCTGCAGTCTGCTAAACATTCACAACTCACTTGTTCCACAAAAGTTCTTATAAGGACTGGTAACTTGGTATAGGGTGCTACGGTACATAGGCTTGAGTGCGGTACAGTCTGCTGTTCTGTAAGGACCGCTATCGGTCCACAATAGATAGGGTTGACGTGCACCACTGCTGACCGCTGCCCTATACTGCAGCAGTCCTTCAGCGGTATAGGGACTGACGTACAGTCTGCTAATCACTAACACACAACCTGCTTGTTCCACAAAAGTTCTTATAAGGACTGGTAACTTGGTATAGGGTGCTACGGTACATAGGCTTGAGTGCGGTACAGTCTGCTGTTCTGTAAGGACCGCTATCGGTCCACAATAGATAGGGTTGACGTGCACCACTGCTGACCGCTGCCCTATACTGCAGCAGTCCTTCAGCGGTATAGGGACTGACGTACAGTCTGCTAAACACTAATACACAACCTGCTTGGTCCACAAAAGTTCTTATAAGGACTGGTAACTTGGTATAGGGTGCTACGGTACATAGGCTTGAGTGCGGTACAGTCTGCTGTTCTGTAAGGACCGCTATCGGTCCACAATAGATAGGGTTGACGTGCACCACTGCTGACCGCTGCCCTATACTGCAGCAGTCCTTCAGCGGTATAGGGACTGACGTACAGTCTGCTAAACACTAATACACAACCTGCTTGGTCCACAAAAGTTCTTATAAGGACTGGTAACTTGGTATAGGGTGCTACGGTACATAGGCTTGAGTGCGGTACAGTCTGCTGTTCTGTAAGGACCGCTATCGGTCCACAATAGATAGGGTTGACGTGCACCACTGCTGACCGCTCACCTATACTGCAGCAGTCCTTCAGCGGTATAGGGACTGACGTACAGTCTGCTAATCACTAACACACAACCTGCTTGTTCCACAAAAGTTCTTATAAGGACTGGTAACTTGGTATAGGGTGCTACGGTACATAGGCTTGAGTGCGGTACAGTCTGCTGTTCTGTAAGGACCGCTATCGGTCCACAATAGATAGGGTTGACGTGCACCACTGCTGACCGCTGCCCTATACTGCAGCAGTCCTTCAGCGGTATAGGGACTGACGTACAGTCTGCTAAACACTAACACACAACCTGCTTGGTCCACAAAAGTTCTTATAAGGACTGGTAACTTGGTATAGGGTGCTACGGTACATAGGCTTGAGTGCGGTACAGTCTGCTGTTCTGTAAGGACCGCTATCGGTCCACAATAGATAGGGTTGACGTGCACCACTGCTGACCGCTGCCCTATACTGCAGCAGTCCTTCAGCGGTATAGGGACTGACGTACAGTCTGCTAAACACTAATACACAACCTGCTTGGTCCACAAAAGTTCTTATAAGGACTGGTAACTTGGTATAGGGTGCTACGGTACATAGGCTTGAGTGCGGTACAGTCTGCTGTTCTGTAAGGACCGCTATCGGTCCACAATAGATAGGGTTGACGTGCACCACTGCTGACCGCTCACCTATACTGCAGCAGTCCTTCAGCGGTATAGGGACTGACGTACAGTCTGCTAATCACTAACACACAACCTGCTTGTTCCACAAAAGTTCTTATAAGGACTGGTAACTTGGTATAGGGTGCTACGGTACATAGGCTTGAGTGCGGTACAGTCTGCTGTTCTGTAAGGACCGCTATCGGTCCACAATAGATAGGGTTGACGTGCACCACTGCTGACCGCTGCCCTATACTGCAGCAGTCCTTCAGCGGTATAGGGACTGACGTACAGTCTGCTAAACACTAATACACAACCTGCTTGGTCCACAAAAGTTCTTATAAGGACTGGTAACTTGGTATAGGGTGCTACGGTACATAGGCTTGAGTGCGGTACAGTCTGCTGTTCTGTAAGGACCGCTATCGGTCCACAATAGATAGGGTTGACGTGCACCACTGCTGACCGCTGCCCTATACTGCAGCAGTCCTTCAGCGGTATAGGGACTGACGTACAGTCTGCTAAACACTAATACACAACCTGCTTGGTCCACAAAAGTTCTTATAAGGACTGGTAACTTGGTATAGGGTGCTACGGTACATAGGCTTGAGTGCGGTACAGTCTGCTGTTCTGTAAGGACCGCTATCGGTCCACAATAGATAGGGTTGACGTGCACCACTGCTGACCGCTGCCCTATACTGCAGCAGTCCTTCAGCGGTATAGGGACTGACGTACAGTCTGCTAAACACTAATACACAACCTGCTTGGTCCACAAAAGTTCTTATAAGGACTGGTAACTTGGTATAGGGTGCTACGGTACATAGGCTTGAGTGCGGTACAGTCTGCTGTTCTGTAAGGACCGCTATCGGTCCACAATAGATAGGGTTGACGTGCACCACTGCTGACCGCTCACCTATACTGCAGCAGTCCTTCAGCGGTATAGGGACTGACGTACAGTCTGCTAATCACTAACACACAACCTGCTTGTTCCACAAAAGTTCTTATAAGGACTGGTAACTTGGTATAGGGTGCTACGGTACATAGGCTTGAGTGCGGTACAGTCTGCTGTTCTGTAAGGACCGCTATCGGTCCACAATAGATAGGGTTGACGTGCACCACTGCTGACCGCTGCCCTATACTGCAGCAGTCCTTCAGCGGTATAGGGACTGACGTACAGTCTGCTAATCACTAACACACAACCTGCTTGTTCCACAAAAGTTCTTATAAGGACTGGTAACTTGGTATAGGGTGCTACGGTACATAGGCTTGAGTGCGGTACAGTCTGCTGTTCTGTAAGGACCGCTATCGGTCCACAATAGATAGGGTTGACGTGCACCACTGCTGACCGCTGCCCTATACTGCAGCAGTCCTTCAGCGGTATAGGGACTGACGTACAGTCTGCTAAACACTAATACACAACCTGCTTGGTCCACAAAAGTTCTTATAAGGACTGGTAACTTGGTATAGGGTGCTACGGTACATAGGCTTGAGTGCGGTACAGTCTGCTGTTCTGTAAGGACCGCTATCGGTCCACAATAGATAGGGTTGACGTGCACCACTGCTGACCGCTGCCCTATACTGCAGCAGTCCTTCAGCGGTATAGGGACTGACGTACAGTCTGCTAAACACTAATACACAACCTGCTTGGTCCACAAAAGTTCTTATAAGGACTGGTAACTTGGTATAGGGTGCTACGGTACATAGGCTTGAGTGCGGTACAGTCTGCTGTTCTGTAAGGACCGCTATCGGTCCACAATAGATAGGGTTGACGTGCACCACTGCTGACCGCTCACCTATACTGCAGCAGTCCTTCAGCGGTATAGGGACTGACGTACAGTCTGCTAATCACTAACACACAACCTGCTTGTTCCACAAAAGTTCTTATAAGGACTGGTAACTTGGTATAGGGTGCTACGGTACATAGGCTTGAGTGCGGTACAGTCTGCTGTTCTGTAAGGACCGCTATCGGTCCACAATAGATAGGGTTGACGTGCACCACTGCTGACCGCTGCCCTATACTGCAGCAGTCCTTCAGCGGTATAGGGACTGACGTACAGTCTGCTAAACACTAACACACAACCTGCTTGGTCCACAAAAGTTCTTATAAGGACTGGTAACTTGGTATAGGGTGCTACGGTACATAGGCTTGAGTGCGGTACAGTCTGCTGTTCTGTAAGGACCGCTATCGGTCCACAATAGATAGGGTTGACGTGCACCACTGCTGACCGCTGCCCTATACTGCAGCAGTCCTTCAGCGGTATAGGGACTGACGTACAGTCTGCTAAACACTAATACACAACCTGCTTGGTCCACAAAAGTTCTTATAAGGACTGGTAACTTGGTATAGGGTGCTACGGTACATAGGCTTGAGTGCGGTACAGTCTGCTGTTCTGTAAGGACCGCTATCGGTCCACAATAGATAGGGTTGACGTGCACCACTGCTGACCGCTCACCTATACTGCAGCAGTCCTTCAGCGGTATAGGGACTGACGTACAGTCTGCTAATCACTAACACACAACCTGCTTGTTCCACAAAAGTTCTTATAAGGACTGGTAACTTGGTATAGGGTGCTACGGTACATAGGCTTGAGTGCGGTACAGTCTGCTGTTCTGTAAGGACCGCTATCGGTCCACAATAGATAGGGTTGACGTGCACCACTGCTGACCGCTGCCCTATACTGCAGCAGTCCTTCAGCGGTATAGGGACTGACGTACAGTCTGCTAAACACTAATACACAACCTGCTTGGTCCACAAAAGTTCTTATAAGGACTGGTAACTTGGTATAGGGTGCTACGGTACATAGGCTTGAGTGCGGTACAGTCTGCTGTTCTGTAAGGACCGCTATCGGTCCACAATAGATAGGGTTGACGTGCACCACTGCTGACCGCTGCCCTATACTGCAGCAGTCCTTCAGCGGTATAGGGACTGACGTACAGTCTGCTAAACACTAATACACAACCTGCTTGGTCCACAAAAGTTCTTATAAGGACTGGTAACTTGGTATAGGGTGCTACGGTACATAGGCTTGAGTGCGGTACAGTCTGCTGTTCTGTAAGGACCGCTATAGGTCCACAATAGATAGGGTTGACGTGCACCACTGCTGACCGCTCACCTATACTGCAGCAGTCCTTCAGCGGTATAGGGACTAAGAGTTTTGTCACAGGGTCATTTAAAAAATGACATGCAGAGGAAGAGGCAGGCCCTTCCGCAGGGGTGGTAGGGGTAGGGCAGGAGCAACAGGCTTGAGCCAAAGTGGGAAGTTGCAGAAGGTGCGTTCAATTACTTTAAAGGATGCACCAGACTTGGTTGAGTGGCTCGCTCAGCCTTACTCTTCTGCACCCTCCTCATCCTCTCGATCTGCACCCTCTTCTTCACTCTCTGCTATGTGCACCCCCAAAGACACTACCACCAACAACACGACCACCACCACCACCACCACATACCTTCCGCTTGAGTCACTGGAATTATTTTCCGATCCATATCAAGAGGACATTTCTGATGCGCAGCCACTCTTGGTATTGGATCAGGAAGAGGAGGTAGCAACAAGCGCTACTCAGCAGTCTGACGCCAGTACCCAGATCAGCCCAAGGAGGAGGTTGGTCCCCGGTGTTGCTGCCTACTCTACTTATAGCGGTGGGGAAGGTGACGTTGATGATGACGTGTCTAGTGATGTCACGTGGGTGCCCACAAGAGAGGAAGAGGAGGGGAGTTCAGAGGGAGATATGGACCAGCAGATAGGGAGGAGAAGCAGCAATGACTTACATTGCACAGCAGGGACAAAGCAGACTGCAAATGTATCAGGAGCGAGTCATCGACCATGTACGGTCACATCTGGCGCTCCCAGGACACCGGCACATGGCTCCGCAGTGTGGGCTTTTTTTAACGTGTCCGCTGCTGACAATAGCGTTGCCATCTGCAATCTTTGCAGTCAACGCGTTAGTCGCGGTAAGCCCAATACTCACCTAGGGACGACCGCCTTAAGAAGGCACATGAGCAGCCATCACCGAGCCCAGTGGGAGCAACGGAACACACAAAGCCACACTGCAGGCTCTCACCGTCCAGCCTCGTCTTCTACTTCTCCTTCTCCTCTCTCCTCACAATTGTCCTCCACTCCACCTTCCATCACGCCAAGCTCACATTTTTCTGCAAAAAGGCAGGCTTCCGTGGGCCTAATGTTTGAGCGTAAAAAAATGATGACGCCGGATAACCCTCTTGCCCAACGGTTGGCGGCTGGCTTGTCAGAACTCATAGCCCGCCAACTACTGCCATATAAACTGGTGGACTCGGAGGCCTTTCGCAAATTTGTGGCCATTGGAACACCACAATGGAAGGTCCCAGGAAGGAAGTATTTCTCAGAGAAGGGCATCCCAGAGCTATATGGCCATGTTCAGCGGCAAGTGAATGTATCTCTGGCACACAGTGTCGGTGCCAAGATACATCTGACCACAGACACGTGGTCTAGCAAACACGGGCAGGGAAGGTATATCAGTTTTACTGCCCACTGGGTGAACCTTCTGACGGCCGTCAAGCATGTAACCCGTGGCACCCGTGTAGATTTGGTTTTACCGCCACGGATTGCATGCAGGCCTGACTCTTCTTCTCCTCCTCCTACTCCATCCTCCTCCCTCTCCTCCTCAGCTGCCTCCTCCTTTTCCGCTGCTAGCGTCTCTTCCACTGCACCGCCCAAGCTCCCCAGAACCTATTCCACATGCCAGGTGAGACGTTGCCATGCCGTGCTGCGTCTGTTGTGCCTGGAAGCAAAGAGCCACACTGGCCCGGCACTCCTTTCAGCTTTGCGTTCACAGGCAGATGAGTGGCTAACACCGCTCAATTTGACAGTTGGTAAAGTGGTGTGTGACAACGGTGCCAATCTGCTTAGCGCATTGAAACAGGGCAAAATCACGCACGTGCCGTGCATGGCACACGTCTTAAACTTGGTCGTGCAGCGATTCCTTGTCAAATACCCTGGGGTCCAGGACATCTTGCGGCAGGCAAGGAAAATCTCGGCCCATTTCAGAAGATCTTACACGGCCATGGCTCGCCTTGCTGACATTCAGCGGCGACACCATCTGCCGGTCAGACGTCTTATTTGCGATTGCCCGACGCGATGGAACTCAACCTTCTATATGCTTGATAGGCTGCTCCAGCAGAAACGTGCAGTTAACGTCTACCTGTATGAACTCTGCGAAAGAAACGGTTCTGGGGAGCTGGGTTTTTTTTCACCGCGCCAGTGGCTGCTCATGCGCGACACATGCAGACTTCTGCGGCCATTTGAGGAGATCACCAAACTGGTCAGTCGCAGCCATGGCGCCATCAGTGACATGGTACCTTATGCCTTCTTTCTGGAGCGTGCATTGCGTCGTGTCATTGATCAGGCTGTGGAGGAGCAGGAGCGGGAAGATGAGGAAGTCGCAATGCTGGATGAATTCCCAGGGGGGGCTACTCTATCTGAGACAAGTCAACAACAGGAGTCTGATGAGGAGTCAGAGGAGGATGGTGCCGGGGCGGATGAGCAGGAGCAAGAAGAGCATGCTTTAAACCTTTCTGGGATCCCTGTTGTGCGAGGATGGGGAGAGGAGAATGAAGAGGACGACATTATCCTGGATGATGAGCAGGAGCCAGGCCACCACACCGCTTCCACTTTAGTGCAAATGGGGGCCTTCATGCTCCAGTGTTTTAATAGGGACCCCCGTATAAAAAGCATGAGGGTCAAGGACCAGTACTGGGTGGCAACGTACTTAGACCCCCGGTACAAACACAAAATGGCGGAAATGTTACCGCCGTCGCAGAGGGCTGTCAGAATGCAGCACTTCCAGGCCTTGCTTCGAGAAATGCTGCATTCTGCTTTTGCGTGCGCTGGCAGAGGAGCAATTCCCACTCCCAGAGAAGGATTTGCGGGTACCAATCCAACAGCGCCTGCAAGAAGAGGCCGGTTTGAAGATGTGTTGGTGACTTCGGATATGAGGTCATTCTTTCAGCCGACCCATCGACAGGTGTCATCCGGATCCAGCATCAGGGAACGCCTAGACCGTCAGGTGTCCGACTACATTGGGTTAACGGCCGATGTGGACGCTCTGAGGAGTGATGAACCCCTAGACTACTGGGTGGGCAGGCTTGACCTCTGGCCAGAGCTTGCCCAATTTGCAATCGAACTGTTGGCTTGCCCCTCATCCAGTGTCCTGTCCGAAAGGACGTTCAGCGCAGCAGGGGGGATTGTGACCGATAAGCGTACTCGCCTAGCTCACCACAGTGTTAACTACCTCACATTTCTAAAAATGAATGAGGCATGGATCTCGGAGGAATTCAACACATGTGATCAGTAGACCATGTATATGTCTATAAACAATTTTTGGAATCAAGCACACAGACCTTCTTAATTCATTTGGCTCACTTCCCTGACCCAAAAAAGCACACCGTACTATATGCCCCTACCCTCCTCTTTGAAGAGGTTGAGCGGTGTCATATTTCTACTGGGGCTGCTTATTATGAGGGGTTCCCACCATCCCTGTGCTGTGCTGACTTCCTCCTGGGTGTTCTTATTATGAGGGGCTCCCACCATCCCTGTGCTGTGCTGACTTCCTCCTGGGGGTTCTTATTATGAGGGGATCACACCATCCCTGTGCTGTGCTGACTTCCTCCTGGGGCTGCTTACGGTGCTGCTGTCAGCGCTGTATGTCACGGAGCTGCTGTCAGCGCTGTATGTCACGGAGCTGCTGTCAGCGCTGTATGTCACGGAGCTGCTGTCAGCGCTGTATGTCACGGAGCTGCTGTCAGCGCTGTATGTCACGGAGCTGCTGTCAGCGCTGTATGTCACGGAGCTGCTGTCAGCGCTGTATGTCACGGAGCTGCTGTCAGCGCTGTATGTCACGGAGCTGCTGTCAGCGCTGTATGTCACGGAGCTGCTGTCAGCGCTGTATGTCACGGAGCTGCTGTCAGCGCTGTATGTCACGGAGCTGCTGTCAGCGCTGTATGTCACGGTGCTGCTGTCAGCGCTGTATGTCACGGAGCTGCTGTCAGCGCTGTATGTCACGGAGCTGCTGTCAGTGCTGTATGTCACGGAGCTGCTGTCAGCGCTGTATGTCACGGAGCTGCTGTCAGCGCTGTATGTCACGGAGCTGCTGTCAGCGCTGTATGTCACGGTGCTGCTGTCAGCGCTGTATGTCACGGAGCTGCTGTCAGCGCTGTATGTCACGGAGCTGCTGTCAGCGCTGTATGTCACGGAGCTGCTGTCAGCGCTGTATGTCACGGAGCTGCTGTCAGCGCTGTATGTCACGGAGCTGCTGTCAGCGCTGTATGTCACGGTGCTGATGTCAGTGCTCTGTATTACGGTGCTGCTGTCAGTGCTCTGTATCTCCTGCACCCTCTTGTTTGCCTACCCTGGTCCCTGACCTTCCCTCTCCTCCATTGCCTTCATTAGCTCCATAGTCCTGAATTGTCAGAACAATTTCCCAAATAAAAAAAAAATGCTTGTAGTTATCGATCCCAAATTCACCTCATACATGTATTATGCTATTGGCCAGGTGGTGGGACTACGTGCTACCCCCTAATAATTACCCCGTGGCCGCAAATTCGACCTAAAGGTTTGCGAAATTCGCCTCCCATTGAAGTCAATGGAGCCCGCGGCGAACGGTCGTTTTCGCGAACGTTTGTGTCCGTTCGCGTTTCGCGTTCGCGAAACGTCCCGTCGGAAGTTCGTCCATCACTACACACGATAAAGATATCTGCTGGAAATCAACAAAACTCTGGCTAAATGACTTAAGAGGCAACAGCTGGCATGATGTTGTAGTTTTAAACTCACAAAATACGCCCTGTCCAGCTGTTAGTGAACCACGGCTACCAGCAGGGTCTACAAACCATGCAAGGGGAGCCGCGTTTGACACAGTTTGACCGTAGTGCTGACTTTAAAGTTGAATACATGAAAGTGGCAACTGAAGTCAAAATTATAGAGCAAATAAGAGAAGATTCAAAATCCATAAAGTCGTGCTTCCACTAGCAACATTATTAAAGAAAATAGACTAACCTCCACTAGTAACTAATTGCCGCAAGGCGGAAAGGCAATTTAACCGCAGCACTAGGCTAGCATTGTGTAGAAGCGGTGACTTTGATAATAGCTGGCATTTAAACTTCCAGTGGCTGAAGACTGCCAGTTATTTTCAATTTATCAACTGCTGCCCCAATTTCCAAAAACAGTAACACTCTAGTACCTAATACATCTCTTTCATGTCTGGTGCGTAGCTGTGCTTTCTCTGTCCCTGCAACATTATGGGATAGAAATGTTGTTTCAGTAATTATAATTACCTGATTAATTACCCTGCAGTTATCAAAGTGGAATCCTATTCTGCACACTGTTATTTTCAAATAATGTAAATGTGTCAGGACTACAACGCTGTAAAATAAGTATGCTTTACTTAAATCTAACTAAATCAGGATACGTTGACCCACTTGTGTTGTTTACAATCTTAGATTTGTCCCTGGCTGTAGCTTTCAGATCTTCACAAGGTCACCTCTTCTGTCTAGACTTTTATATAGCTATAAAGTCACCCCTGGTGATTAATTACTGGTCTGTGAGCAACACAGACCCGAAACTATGAGCTTTTTTTCTGCGCTATTTTTTTTTTTTTTTGGAGGCATGAAAATGCAAGTCTGAACAATCGCAACCATGTGCATAGCTCCCAACTATCCCTGATTTCGAGGGACTGACTCTGATTTGGAGCAAAGTCCCTCTGTCCCTCTTTCCTCCTCATTTGTCTCTCATTTTGGTCTGATCTATTTAGTTGTATATAAAATGCGTTTTTTATCTTTCAAAATGTGTTTCCCGGTGCTTACCCTTTCATCCAATGTCTAAATCGCTGCATTTGAAAATTAGAAAAGCCAAACGGAATAGTAGTGGTTAAAAATAAACACTTGTGGGTTTAACTAATCAGTTTTGTATAATTCTCCTTTAAGGGGGCGTGACAGGGGGTGTGTCCTATACCTACATACTTTTGCTAATAGGTGACTCTCATTACCATCTCAAAAAGTTGGGAGGTATGCATGTGTAAGGATAAGTTTGTCCCAATTGCACTGAAAGAATGAATCTAAACCAGCGATTCTCAACCAGGGTTCCTCCAGAAGTTGCTAGGGGTTCCTTCAGCATTGGGCAATTTCTGCCTCTCAGATAAGTTCCCACCGACACCATTGATCTTTTTAGCTATCTGTAAGGAGGTAATTCTTCCCAATGACCACAGGTGTAAGGCCCATTCTTCCCACTGACCATCACACTAATGTATCATGAGTTGTAGATTTCTCATTTTTGGCAGGGGTTCCCCGAGACCGGAGAACTATTTCAAGGGTTCCTCTGTGTTGAAAAGGTTGAGAAAGACTGATCTAAACAAAAGGAGTGTAATGTTTGGCAAAGAAAATATGAAGCGCACACACATTTCTCCATGTTTTTTTTTTCCTTGCACTTCAAAATACAGAACCTGGTGATCCTGAATCCACGGAGCTCCCAATTTTCACAATGAGCTGACAACAGTGCCTCTTCTACAATCCCAAGAGGTAACCCTAACCCAAGTCTATTACTGCCCCTCTATGACCATTCCCATGTGCATATATTTATTTATTTCCCAGCAGGACATTGGGGTTTATTTACTAAAACGGGTGCAGCTGTGCATGGTAGTCAATCGGCTTCTTCAATTAAGCTTTGACAAAAAAAACTGGAAGCTGATTGGTTTCTATACAGAGTGGTACCAGTTTTTTACTCCATTGTCTCTATCATGACTTAGTGTCTTGGGAGATGTAGTTCTGGGGGACATGTCTACATCAATAGGAACTGACCTTGGACATCTTGATGATTCCTCCTCCCAGTAGCTGCCTCTTCAAGAAATAAAAATCAATGTATTATTACAAGAACAAGGTAAATGTGAAAATGAATGCTGGGACATGCTCTAGAGCAGGGGTATTGAAATAAGGAGGTCTAGTCAGTAAAATGTTCTTCCAGCAGAGGTCTGAATGTTATGTTTGTACTATGACTCAGATCTTTCAGGACAATCCCCCCCCACTTTACAACATAGTTCACATTCACATCACAGGCCCCCCCCTTTACATTACAGTCCCCCCTTTTTTCATCACAGCCCACCTTTACATCACAGGCTCCCCTTTTACAGCATTCTCCTTTACATTGCAATCCCTTTACATCATAATGCCCCCCTTTACAGCACAGCCCCCTTCTGATCCTGTACCTTTTGTATTGTACTGTAATTGTGTTGTCCCCCCCTATACATTGTAAAGCGCTGCATAAACTGTTGGCACTATATAAATCGTGTATAATAATAATAATCACAGGGCCCTCCCGTTCCCCAATTACTTCATAGCCCCTCATATTTAAATGACAGCATCCCCTTTACGTCTACTTTCTCCCATTACATCAGCGTGCCCCCTTTACCTCACAGTCCCCCTTCATACCATAGCCCCCCATTTACATCACAGTGTCCCTTTTACAATAGAGTTCCCCTTTACTTTACAGAGCCCCTCTTTACAAAGCAGTACCCTGTTTACTTCTCAGCACCCTTGTTACATTACAGCCTTCCTATTTATGTTACATTTAGTTCACCCCTCTACATTGTAGACCCCCTTTACATTATATCACCCCCTCTACATCGCAGTCCCCTTCCTTTACTTCACAGTGCCCTCTTTATACATCTCTGCCCCTTTACATCTCAGCACACCCCTTTACATCATAGTCCTCCTTTTACATCGCAGCACAACCTTTACATTACTGCACCTTTCTTTACATCACAGCCCCCCCCCCCCTTTATATCACAGCACCCCTCTTTACATCACAGCCTCATCTTTAGATTACATTCCTTCTTTAAATAAATGTCTTAAGTCCCCCCGCCCGTTACATTAAACCCCAATTCCTAGTTCTACCTTACATAGCAGGGCAGAGAGTGGGATGTGTTACAGGCCTGAATGGAAGGTGGGGGCTTCCCTACATTTCCTCTTAACAAGTGGGTGATTGGTTGCTAGGACTGCCGTGTGCTGTAGCAACCAAGCACCTGCTTGTTAAAAGTTAGGCAGGTCCCACCCTCCATCCAGACAAGTCCCACCAACTGTCCTCTGTCCTGCTGTGAAGATGACAGCAGCGGCCACAGCAGGGGGGGAAGAGGGGAGGCACCAGCAGCTTAATGGCATTACTGCGGTGGTCCAAATAAGACTGTCATTGAGTCTGCATGCGGACCGCAGTCTACTATTTAGTGATGCCTGCTGTAGAGGAACAGAAGGAGATGGAGGCTAAATTTGAACTATACAATTCTCTTAAATTGTTAAATAACATGAAAACCTGAACCTGCAAAAATGGAACTGTCAACTTTTGAACTCTTTGAGTAGTGGGGGGGGGGGTTAAATGAATCCACAGGTAAACAGAAAGCCCTTTAAATAAGAAGCAAGGCACATATAGAAAAAAATCAGGATAATTTAGTATGTGTATGTTTAATGCTGCTAAACCTCTAAACGTGTTTAAACCACTCTTTCTGACTTTTTTTTCCAGATTCAGATACTTTCCATGTTTTTGTGCCACCTCCAATTTTACCAGTTATATATCAAAGTGGATTATTGTAACTACAAACATCTAATACAAGGTTATATGTCGAAAGAGGGAATGGGATTTTTAAGGTGCAAATTCGAAGAATAGTAACAACTATGTTATGTAAGAAAAATTTTTATTTTAGAAAATAAATAAAATTAAAATAAAAAATGATTAAAAACATAATTGGCAAGTACAAATCAACAAGATTTTATGGATACAGCATAGAAGGATAGAATTCCCATGTTTCACCCATATATCGGGCTTCTTCAGACGATGCTGTCCAGCTAGAGTTAAAAGCCTTCTTGGTCTCTTGAAATATTGGTCAAATCGCTAAGGGGTTACAGGTATCTAACTGTGTCCAGGGAACCATGTGATAAAGGTGACCATAAGGGGCATTCAAGGACCGAAAATCCAAAGTTCTGCAGTGGACTCAACGCCAAGGGACAGATGCTGTCTAGAACCGCCAGTACTTATTAATAGAACTGACATTCAACAACAGCGTGTGTGTGTCCCTGGGTTCCAGCAACAGCATGTTGGGAATTCAATCCTTCTATGCTCTATCCATAAAATCTTGTTTTATGTACTTGCTAATTGTTTGTGTTTTTAATAATTTTTTATTTTCATTTTTATTTAGTTTGTTTTTATTTATTTTTTCTAAAATACATTTTTTTCTTATTTAACATAGTTGTTATTATTCTTTGAATTAATTTGCACCTTAAAAATCCCATTCCCTCTTTCTACATGTAGCACTGACCCCCGAAGGAGCTGCTGGTTTTTGTTGGGCTTACCGTTACCTCACCTGTCCACTGTGTCCATCCTAGGGGTCCTGAAAAAGGGGTTGGTCAAAGAATATTGCTCCGACACTTAGTTCTTTTTCTGAAGATTTATTTGGAAAAACACACAATTTGCAATAGAGGGATAGAGGGTTAAAGGGGATCCAGGTACCTTGTAATTTGCAGGTTAGAGGTATCTCCTTGATCCAGAGGACAAACAGCTTCCACAGACTGGATCTAGCAACCACCGGATAGGCCCCTCTCACTGACCTAGCAACCGATGACATGCTCGGTCAAAGTCTCTGCCACAGACTTGTCAAGTTAGCAGAATCGTTATGCAATCCTCTACCACAGGAATACACAACTAGCAACTAGATATGTGCGATTAGTTTCGTACGAATCTCCAATTTGTATGAATTTCCCAAAATTCGTACGTTCGGGAGGATCCAAAATACGAATTGCCATGCGTCCGAATTTTGTCCGCAATACGAACTTTTGTTTATGAATTTCAGATTTCGAATCAGTTGTCATCGCATCGACCACTCAGTCATTATGCTTATTATGAGGGGCTCCCACCATCCCTGTGCTGTGCTGACTTCCTCCTGGGGCTGTACCTCTGCTGTGCTCATTATGAGGGGCTCCCACCATCCCTGTGCTGTGCTGACTTCCTCCTGGGGCTGCTTATTATGAGGGGCTCCCACCATCCCTGTGCTATGCTGACTTTCTCCTGGGGCTGTACCTCTGCTGTGCTCATTATGAGGGGCTCCCACCATCCCTGTGCTGTGCTGACTTCCTCCTGGGGCTACTTATTATGAGGGGATCCCACCATCCCTGTGCTATGCTGACTTCCTCCTGGGGCTGTACCTCTGCTGTGCTCACTATGAGGGGTCCCACCATCCCTGTGCTGTGCTGACTTCCTCCTGGGGCTGCTTATTATGAGGGGCTCCCACCATCCGTATTCGTATTTCGGATAGGAAATTCTTCAACGGAATTTCGTATTTTGGATAAAAACCAAACTTCCATCAGCATTGACTGTCATATTGAGGTATATATTTTTGCCTTTAAATTCATCGTAAAGAACGTTCGTACAAGTTAACGAACCTTACGACAATTTGTATTTCATACGAATTGAAATTGAATTTCGAACACGAAATACGAAGTATGAATTAATTCTAATACGAACCGTAATGGAACGGAACGAAACAAATTTATTGACGGCGCCGATGTCTACTAGCAACTTGTTGTGAAATTAAAGAGCTGTCACACAGTACCAGTTTCTTTCAGCCAATCCGGTGATACTGTGTGGTAGGTGATCTGGGATTCGTCCTCCAACTGAGTCTCCAGGCTCTTCCAGAGATACCAGCCTTGTTGCTCGGTCCTCTCCTGAAAAAGTCTTCCCCTGGATCCTCCAGTTGCGTGGTTTCTCCCTGCAGGCAAGACAGCACAGGATCACCCCTGGATCGGTAGACCCCAGGACTTCTGGGTCTACCCTTCAGTTGCGAAGCCTCGGGCCAGCCGACCCCGAGACATAGAACAAGGCAGCGCCCACCTCAGGCCAAGAGGGCCATGAGGTCGGGATAATGAACCAAAAAATGGCGCCTGTACGTTAAATACTTACCCAGAATGCACAGCGGGTAGACCACTCCCACCAGGCTGTTTCTGATTAAAAGGTGTACCCAATGCATTTAGCCTGTTTCCAACACTTACCGGTGGTGACAGCGACACCAACTGCAAAGTGGAAACTAGCACAACCCAGCTAATCTGGTACAGAAACCAGAACTTTGACATAATTAGTCTGAGCCAAACTGCAGCTTCAGACAAACTTAAAGAGGGATTCCACCTAAAAAAAAAAAATTTAAAGCCAGCAGCTATAAATACTACAGCTGCTGACTTTTAATAAATGCACACTCACCTGTCCCAGGTTCCAGCGATGCCGGCAGCCGAGGCCACGGGAGTCTATGCCCGGAAGTGGGTGTAAATACCTGTCTTTGACAGGTATCTCCACCCCCCTCCCCCCTGTAAGGTGCCAATTGTGACACCGGAGGGGGGGAGGGTTCCGATCAGCGGAAGTTCCACTTTAGGGTGGAACCCCGCTTTAAATTTACAAAAATACTAGCATCGGTATTGAAAATACCAGCGCTACATACCTATAATCTAATAAGGGATGTGGTGCTATTACTAAGTTGATCTGTCTGTGATCAAAAACTTCTTTCATCTAATACAAGGTGTCAACTGTATATTCAGCTGCACCTGCTTATATCAAGCATGATTAGACACAGCTCTCAAAAATGGCCAGCAAAGTGGATAGTCGTAGACATACGAGCTAAATAAATCACCATGATTCTTCTAGTGCCAAGTACCTGTCTCTAGAATGGACATATTCTCACACACAAAGACTTAACATGGACATAAGGAAGATAAAGAAAAGACCCAGAGCAAGATCAATCAATATAGATTACTCAGTTCCTTAGATCTTTATTTTTTGTAGTTAAAGTGGTGTTGCCACCAAAAAATTAAAAGCTGCTTATAATTCGTAAAAAAATGAAAAAAAAATAATTGGCAAAAAAAAATTTTTTTACTCACCTCTAAATACCTGTTGCTAGGGGGTCCCTCGTAGTCTGCCTTCTTCCTTGCCCGGGCTGGTGACATCACTTCCCCTTGCGCCGCACATTCACCTGGGACCTGTCACATGACTGTACGGTGTATCACGGCGCCCTGCACCGCTTGCGCATGCGCAGTGGGTGCCAGGCTGTGAAGCCACAGCCAGGTGCCCACAGTATGCATCATGGCGCTGCGAACGGAGCGGGGAACGAGGGGGGGCTTCATTCCCCCGCATCGCTGGACCCTGGGGCAGGTAAGTGTCCGATTATTAAAAGCCAGCAGCTGCAGTATATGTAGCTGCTGACTTTTAATTTTTGGTGGTCAGGTTGTTGTTGTTTTTCCTAACTTTGTATTGGGTGCACAGATAACATGAGTGCACAGATAACATGATCATAGGACCCTTTTATCAGTTCATAGTTCATTGGGGGCGAGAAGAAACAATTTACCCACCGATAAGGCTGGGTTCACACTATTGCGAATTGGATGCATCGGACTCCTGCGGTGAACCGGAGCGTGCTGCAGTGTGAACCCAGCCTAAGGCCCCTTTCACACTGAAGCTTTTAGCTCATGTGAATCTACAACACCTACCATATGTTCTCTACTGACTTGAAGGCATTACTCCTGCTGGTCCTTTGAGAGCCAACAGCAGAACCAGGATGAGTAAGGCTTTGTGCATGCAGATGTCTAGACCAGTGTTTCTCAACCTGTTTTCGGTCAAAGCACCCTTTAAATTTATGGACAATCTCAAGTCACCCTCTAAATTTATCGACAGTCTCAAGGCACTCCATTCTAAAATATAAAAAACTAGTTTAATGCCGCGTACACACAATCGGAATTCCGGCCAGAAAAAGACAGATGAGAGCTTTTCATGGGAAAATGCGACCGTGTGTATGCTCCATCGGAATTTAGCTGTCCAAATTTCCGCCATCCAAAAATTGATAGCATGTTCTCAATTTTCCCGACGGAGAAACTTTCTATCGGAAATTCCAATCGTGTGTATGCAATTCCGACATGCCAAAAATCACGCATGCTCAGATTCAACTACGAGACAGAAGCTATTGGCTACTGGCTATTGAACTTCCTTTTTCTAGTCCCGTCGTACATGTTGTACGTCACCGCGTTATAAACGATCGAAATTTGGTGTGACCGTGTGTAGGGAAGACAGCTTGAGCCGAATTCCTTTGGGAAAACCATCAGAGCTTTTTCCGACGAGAATTTCTGATCGTGTGTACGTGACATAATAGTTTTACATAATATATCAGCATCCACACACGTAGGACACCTAACATTAGAGGTGATTTATTTTTCCAAATCCAATACACTTATGCACACTGGTGCTGACTAGTATTCCAATGTTTCTCTTCTCCCTTTTTCTCCCACACTCTGCTCTGACAGAGGGGCAGGGGAGGGTCATTGGTTGGTAGGACCCCGGTGACTAGAAGATAGTAATGTGCACAATTTTCATCGGATATTCCGATCGTGTGTGGGCCTCATCTGACTTTTTTATTTTTCGAAAAAATTCTGACGAACCTAGAAATGGAACATGTTTTAAATATTTCAGACGGAACCAATTCCTTTCGGGAAAACCGCTCGTCTGTATGCTGTTCCGACGGACCAAAAATGACGCATGCTCTGAAGAAAGTACAAGACGGCAGATATTGGCTAAGGGCTATTGAACTTCCATTTTCTAGTCCCATCGTATGTGTTGTACGTCACCGCGTTCTAGACGGTCAAACTTCGGTGTGATCATGTTTCAGCGCAACTCCGTCGGAGAAACCTTTGGAGTTTATTCCGACGGGAAAACCGGTCGTGTGTACACGGCATTAGTGTCAGATTTGTCCACCGCAATATCGCGGTCCTAATATGAGTCACTGATTCCTGCCATTACTAGTAAAAAAAAAATATCTCCCCAGATTTCATTTTAAAAATCTGGTCACCTTATTGTACACCTGTGTTTAGCCATGTATTTGCATATATCACATATAGTGTTTTTGTGCATGCGCAGGAGAACGATAATGCAAAAGGCAATGGCGATTACACAAGTACAGCCATATACAGCCATTCACTTTAATAAAGTAAAAACTTAAACAGTGTGATGTATTGTACCAAGGTATCGCACTGCCCTACACAATTCAGGCACATGTTATACTGCAATATAACACATGCCCACAGGTGTGATGAGCCCTCAGAGTCGAGGTTCCAGTCATAACCACAGTGCTAGCTGAACAGGTTAAGGATGTTTTTTGAGTGTATCATATGCTTAAACATGAGACTGAACATGTCACATGACCAAGATCAGCATATGTGTGAGTAAGCATCCATGTACTCTGATTTAGCCCATGCAGCTTCCCTACATAGTTCTACAGGATGATCTGACTGCGTGAATCCGCTTACTGGTTTTAGTTCTGACTGCACAACGCCGCCATTGCGTGAGGTATGTGAGCCAGTCACATGTCATTTGTCCGCTGAAAATTTTTAAAGCCTGCCATCCAACATTTGTCCACGGAAAATCTGACAATTGTCCGATGGAGCATACAAACGGTCAGATTTTTCTGCCAACAGCCTCTTATCAAAAATTTTTCCATCGTAATATCCGATCGTGTTTATGCGGCTTAAGTGTCTAAACCATTTGCATGGCTGTCATGAATTATCCTAATATTTTGCCTAATATGCCTATTTACTATTGACTGTCCACTCCATCTAGTGGCCATAATGCAGTATTTTCAGGATTGGAGTATTTCAGAAAAATACTGCATTATGGCCACTAGATGGAGCTGACAATTATAGAAAATAAACATACCAAGCAAAATACAGGATTATCTGTGACAGTAAATTCTTGAGACATTCGCACAGCAATTTTTATGATGACTACAGTAGACCCATGTTAAAGCGGGAGTCCGCCATTTTTTTTTTTAAAAGACAGCAGCTACAAATACTGCAGCTGCTGATTTTTAAAATAATGACACTTACCCGCCCAGGGTGCCCCCGCGATGTCGGCACCCGAAGCCGATCTCTCGATCGTCTCTTGGGTGCTGCCGCCGCCATCTTGGGTATGGGAATCAGGAAGTGGAGCCTTTCGGCTTCATTTCCCGGTTCCCTACTGCGCATGTGCGAGTCGCGCTGCGCAATAAGGATGGTCCCCGCTGTCTCTGGGATCCGTGTGTTTCCCAGCAGGCAGCGGGGGACCTTCGGAAAGGGGCGTACCTTCTGCAGAAAGGGGCGTACCTTCTGCAGAATCTACGGCGGAAGTGGGTGCAGATACCTGTAGTGTACAGGTACCTGCACCCTCCTCCCCCCTGAAAGGTGCCAATTGTGGCGCTGGAGGGGGAGAGGGTTCCAATGAGCGGAAGGTCCACTTTAGGGTGGACCTCCGCTTTAATACTGAGGGATAATAAGGGTAGACAGTAAGGAAGGAAGAGGATCTTGTTCAGAAGCCTGCACTGGGCTCCATCCTTATGTAGTGAATTCCACTACATGCAACCCTTTGTTTCCCATTATAAATGGAACAGGAAATGTTTAATATCTTCATCAGCCACATCTAGAAGAACTCATACCATGTTCAGCTGCACTTACAGGATGACATTATTAATTAACTGCCTACTATCTTCAGGAGCACAACAAATATTATTCTCAACATTAATTACAAATTGGCCATGAATTTGGAGATCCCTTTTAAACGGATTATCTAATTGAATCAGCTTCCACAGGTGCCAGTGGATAA
Source organism: Lithobates pipiens (assembly GCF_037356315.1). Classification (NCBI taxonomy): domain Eukaryota; kingdom Metazoa; phylum Chordata; class Amphibia; order Anura; family Ranidae; genus Lithobates; species Lithobates pipiens. Next base: position 38,989,885 of record NW_027507789.1, read on the forward strand.
TTAAACAATGAATTTAACAAGACTGTGTGTCTAAAATCAATATGCCCCTTCTGTTGTCTGACTCTGATCTCCCTACATTCCGGGATTCCTGGAAATGAATAATAATTTCACTGAATATTATTGATATTCAGCATGAGAACCAATGTAAACACCGTGCTATTTAATTACCTCTTATGTATGATATTAGATTCATCTTTGGGGTAATTATACTTTTTCAGAGACCGGCAATTTATTAACTCTTAGCAGCTGCTAATTGATTCTTACATCAAAGCCGGAGAATTCTCTTATTCCTCTGTGAATGCTTCTGCGTGTGCTAGAGGAGATCAAACGAATTAAAGTTACAGGTCAGTCAAATATGTAACATGGTTGATCTACAGTACATACATGGGGCACTATCTACCTACCCGGGATTTTGTTTCTTCTTTTCCTGGCAGGGGTGTTGCTTATAAAAAGAAAAATGGCAAAAAAAAGGAAATCCACACATTATGTTTAACCGATTGCGGACCAGCCGCCGCAGTTTTACCATGGCAGGTTGGCTCCGCTGCGCGAAATCATGTTATTGTACGTGATCTCGCGAGGGCTGTATAGCAGGCGCGCGTGTACCCTGACGCAAGGTCCGTGAGTCAGACCGTGCGTCCCACGGACTCGATACCCGCGATCGTCTCACGGAGAGGAAGAACGGGGAGATGCTAATGTCACTGATCACCGGGTTCGGGAGCGGTGATCAGTGATGTGTCACATGTAGCCCCCCCCACAGTTAGAATCACGCCCTAGGACACACTTAACCCCTACAGTGCCACCATAGGAGTTTGCACAAGGTGTGCCGGATGTGCCTGGGCACACCCTAATCATAACATGAGCATTAGCATTATCCACGAGTGGGAACGGGTGGGTGGTTGGGGGAGCTAGTCGCCAGTGTAAATGCCCCCATTATATTAAAAGACTAGGTTCAACTTTAGTAACACGTTACACTTGTATTTAGGGTGTAATGTAATATGTCCCCAATCAACTGTCTCCCACCACCAGAGCCTCCTCCTTGTGACAGCAGGTGGCATTCATGTATGTTTGAGCTTTGGGGTGGACACCCTAATGCAAAAGGCTGCGCACACCTATGAGCGCCACCTAGTGTTAACCCCTTCACTGCCAGTCACATTTACACAGTAATCAGTGCATTTTTAATCTCACTGATCGCTGTATAAAGGTGAATGGTGCCAAAAGAGTGCCAAAAGTGTCCGATGTGTCCGCCATAATGTCGCAGTTACGATAAAATTCGCTGATCGCCACCATTACTAGTAAAAAAATATATATATTAATAAAAATTCCATAAACTATCCCCTATTTTGTAGACGCTATAACTTTTGCGCAAACCAATGAAGAGACGCTTATTGCGATTTTTTTTTTCACAAAAATATGTAGATGAATACGTATCAGCCTAAAGTGAGGAAAAAAATATATATTTTTTGGGGATATTTTTATAGCAAAAAGTAAAAAATAATGTGTTTTTTTCAAAATTGTCACTCTTTCTTTGTTTATAGAGCAAAAAATAAAAACTGCAGAGGTGATCAAATACCACCAAAAGAAAGCTCTATTTGTGGGGGAAAAAGTACGTCAATTTTGTTTGGAAGCCACGTCTCACGACCGCGTAATTGTCAGTTAAACCGGGAGACGGGCTGTATCGCCTGTTGCCCCTCCCATCAGCACTTCCTGGCTCCTCCCTCACTCCGCTGCCTGTCCAATCAGAGACTCCACCTCAAATTGGTGTCTGCCCTACCCCGCCCACACTTCAGCCTCCTGCATGCAATGCATGCACTGTGCTCAGCCTACCTGTGAAAACCAGCCTGAGAGGGGAGGCATAATTGGTGAGTGAGCCATACGCTCCATGAACAGCTCTCCTCTCTCACCAGACCTCTTTGCTTTGCCTCTTTCCCTTCTCATTTTGTTCTCCCCCCCTGTGCAGACTGGGGGGATTGTGCTGACTGAGGGGGGGTTGTGCAGACTGGGGGGGATTGTGCTGACTGAAGGGAGGATTGTGCAGACTTGGGGGGATTGTGCAGACTGAGGGGGGATTTTGCAGACGAGGAGGTTGTGCAGACTGGGGGGGGGGGTGAAGACTGGGGGGATTGTGCAGAATGGAGGGATTTTGCAGACTGAGCAGGGGGGATTGTGCAGATTGGGGGGGATTGTGCAGACTGGGGGGGGATTGTGAAGACTGGGGGAGGATTGTGCAGACTGGGTGGGCTACACAGTGCTCTGGACGGTGGTATGAGAGGAGGCCTGTAATGTACACAGTACTCTGGATGGTAGTATGAGGGGAGGCCTGTAATGTACACAGTGCTCTGGACGGTGGTCTGAGGGGAGGCCTGTAATGTACACAGTGCTCTGGACGGTGGTATGAGGGGAGGTCTGTAATGTACACAGTGCTCTGGACGGTGGTATGAGGGGAGCCCTGTAATGTACACAGTGCACTGGACGGTGGTATGAGGAGAGGCCTGTAATGTACACAGTGCTCTGGATGGTGGTATGAGGGGAGGCCTGTAATGTACACAGTGCTCTGACGGGAGCCCTGTAATGTACACAGTGCCCTGGATGGTGGTATGAGGGGAGGTCTAGTAATGTACACAGTGCTCTGGATGGTGGTCTGACGGGGCCTGTAATGTACACAGTGCTATGGACAGTGGTCTGAGGGGAGGCCTATAATGTACACAGTGCTCTGGATGGGGGCATGAGGGGAGGTCTGTAATGTACATAGTGCTCTGGACGGTGGTATGAGGTGAGGCCTGTAATGTACACAGTGCTCTGGACGGTGGTATGAGGGGAGGCCTGTAATGTACACAGTGCTCTGGACGGTGGTATGAGGGGAGGTCTGTAATGTACACAGTGCTCTGAAAGGTGGTATGAGGGGAGGCCTGTAATGTACACAGTGCTCTGGACAGTGGTATGAGGGGAGGCCTGGAATGTACACAGTGCACTGGACGGTGGTATGAGGAGAGGCCTGTAATGTACACAGTGCTCTGGATGGTGGTATGAGGGGAGGCCTGTAATGTACACAGTGCTCTGACGGGAGGCCTGTAATGTACACAGTGCCCTGGATGGTGGTATGAGGGGAGGTCTAGTAATGTACACAGTGCTCTGGATGGTGGTCTGTCGGGGCCTGTAATGTACACAGTGCTCTGGACGGTGGTACGAGGGGAGACCTGTAATGTACACAGTGCTATGGACAGTGGTCTGAGGGGAGGCCTATAATGAACACAGTGCTCTGGATGGGGGCATGAGGGGAGGCCTGTAATGTACATAGTGCTCTGAACGGTGGTCTGAGGGGAGGCCTATAATGTACACAGTGCTGCTCTGGTATCTTTCTTTTTTATCTCATGGACGAAATGTGAGAACAAATATACATATATCATACAATCATTCCATAAATACGTACAACATACACTGAATATATCATTTGAGGAAAATATGCTTATAAAATAGTTTACATTTGCCAATTTAAAAAAAAAATGTCCCCGGATTTCATTTTGAAATCTGGTCACCTTAGACTAAGCTGAAGGCTGGAACAGACTTGTATCAGGAAGACACTCACAGGATACAGAGAGGAGGTTCCAGGGACAGGAATACAGGAAGGTCAGTTAGGCCGGGTCATACACAAACAGACAGTACTGGAACAGATGGCAGGAGACAGGAGCAGAGTTACTGGACAAGCCAGGTCGGTAACAGGCACGGGTGGACCAGAGGATAAGGCAGGTGCGAGGTCATGCAGAGCTTCAGTGTAACAGCTGAGTTTAAATAGCCCGCCCGGCGCTGGGGATCGCATGCGTGCGTGCTCCCGTTTGCGCACTCACACATGCACATAGGCACCCACCCATCACGCACCAGCTTGTGTAGAACTACTGCTCCCAGCAAGCCTTTCCTGACAATTACCAGCTCCACCGGGCCAATCACAGACCCTCATGTCTGCCACCCACACATGACCTATTCAGCCAATCACAAGGCGCCTGCTTCCCAGCACTCACACAGACAGTATGTGACAGTGTAACATTAATGGCGGTGGGCACGGGAATCGGGATTCACCGCTCTAGATGTTGCGATCCTGCCACAGGACGGTTGAACTGTTGCTAAATGTGTCCGGTTTCAGTCGAGTTGAAACCCGGGCATATGTGTCAAAACCCGGACTGTCTGAGTCAAAAACCAGACAGGTGGTAACCCTAGTGACACCTGATCAAGGATACAATTACCGAAATGCAACTGACACATGAAAGTTGTTCCATTGCTGGTTGAAACACCTTGAGCACAACGGAGCAACACCTCTGCCAGTTTTTCATGTTTTGTTCACATTTTTACATGCTTCATCTTCCATATTATTAGCTATAGCAATTCTTAGATTAGCCACTAGAGGGAGCAAACACTCAATTTGTTTAAGTATACTGTATATAAAGCCAAAACTTTTTTTTTTTTCTGTCATCCCTGTTGTTTTTTTGCTTTTTTTTTTTGTTTGTTTGTTTTTTGTTTTTGCCTAGAAAAACTGCCAAAACTGTCTTGAAAAAAATATGAAGGCTGCTATTACCAACTGCCTTCTGAAAATGCTACCTGGTTGTCATTAGCTTTCTCTGTGAAAGACCTAAACCAAGTTTGCAGATCAGGAAACTCAAAAAAGTCAGACATCACTATCAATATACAGTGAGGAAAAAAAAAGTATTTGATCCCCTGCTGATTTTGTATGTTTGCCCACTGACAATGTCTATAATTTTAATGGTAGGTTTATTTTAGCAGTGAGAGACAGAAAAACAACAAAAATATCCAGAAAAACCCATTTCAAAAAAGTTTTAAATTGATTTGCATTTTAACAAGTAAAATAACTATTTGATCAGCAACAATCAGCAAGATTTTTGTCTCCCAGGTATCTTCTATACAGGTAACATCTGAGAATAGGTGCACGCTCTTAAAGGGAGTGCTCCTAATCTCAGCTTGTTACCTGTATAAAAGACACCTCTCCACAGAAGCAATCAATCAGGTTCTAAACTCTGCACCATGATCAAGACCAAAGAGCTGTCCAAGGATGTCAGGGACAAGATTGTTGACCTACACAAGGCTGGGCTACAAGACCATTGCCAAGCAGCTAGGTGAGAGGGTGACAACAGTTGTTGCTATTATTAGCAAATGAAAAAAACATGAAATAAGTGTCAATCTCCCTCGGTCTGGGGCTCCATGCAAGATCTCACCTCGTGGAGTTTCATTGATCACGAGAATGATGAGGAATCAGCCCAGAACTACACAGGAGAATCTTGTCAATGATCTTAAAGCGGTAGTATAGTCAGTTTTTTTACTTTCATCTACAGGTAAGCCTATAATAAGGGGAGTGTATCTGAGTGTTTCCTAGTGTCTCCGGTGCCCACGCAGCTCTGGCCACATGCGGTATTGCATAGACAAGCAGTGGCTGTGGAACGGATTATCTGAGTTTCCATTATTTCCTATGGGGAAACTCGATTTGATATACAAGTGCTTTGGATTACAAGCATTCTTCTGAAACAAATAATGCTCATAATCCAAGGTATTATTGTACATTTAGAATACATAGTTGAATATAACTTTTTTTTTTAAACCAGATTTAAGGCTAGGTTCACATTTTTGCCATTTTGTGCAGGTTTGGTGGGTTGCTACAATGCAGAAAAAATGTGCATCCTTTTGAAGGTGCACAATATTCAATATTTATTGTGCGTGCCAAAGTGAATGGTAGCAGAGGTAATAAAATAGGTGTGAATGGACCTGTGACGTGTCCCAGAAGATTGCCAAGAGGGAGGGGCCATCTAGGGGGAGAGGAGAAGTCTCCTAGGTGGCCAAATTATGGAAGGAGGAAGTGGGACAGGAAGTACCTGTCAAAACCAGATACCCACCCCCCCCCCCACCCCCCAGAAAAAAATGACATGCCAAATGTGGCATGTAAGGGAGCGAGGAGTGCTTAAAGCGGAAGGTCCACTTTTGGGTGGAACTCCCCTGTAGTAGATGTGTATGGATTCTTTTTGGAGAGTAACTAAATAGTTTAGTGTCACTTTAGGATGCACAGCTAAGTCCTTTTCATCTGGGGGGAACTTTTGATATAGATTATCACCAAATATTTATTCCAAGACTTAAAGGGATGAGAGAATACATGTAGACAGGACTTTCAAAGTGCCTTAACGGGGACATATAGACCACTATTAAAATGTAAAAAAAAAGTTATTACATCATTAGAAAGCATTAAAAACATACACCAGGATACAATAATTGCTATATCGCTTTAACTGTATCAAACGCATATTTGTGATTCCAGACTGGCACAATGAATCAACTCATTTTGCAATGTAGTTGCTTCTTCAGGATTCACTCTGTGTTTTAATAGATGATATGTCTCAAATATTAGGTGATAAAAAATTATTGGGAGAAAGTATCAGACTAAACAATATAGCGATTAATGTACCATGGTAAAGCGATATGGCATCTGTCCTGGTCTATGTTTTTAATGATGTAATAAAGTTTTTTACATTTTAATAGAGTGTTCTATTTGTCCCCGTTAAGGCATATTGAAAATCCTGTCTAAATGTATTCTTCCATCCCTTAAGGTGGTGGAGTAACTATATGGTGATAATTTGTATACTGTATTGAGGGGAGTTTTTGCGGATAGCCTCACCCATAAGTTACTGTGGATCCCTTATAGCTTTTGAGTCTCAAGAAAGCTCTGCTTTAAACGAGTATACCTACAGCTCATGGTACATTAACATGATTAGAAAGTTGTAGAAGATTTTCCATAAAAGAATAAAGAATGTATATAAAGAAAACACTGTTTACCGCCCCTTGCTTTATTCCAGTGGTCTCCAAACTGCGGGCCTGAGGGCCCTTTCTTTGCTTTTATCTGACCCTTGGGATACCATTTCTTGCACTAATACAGGCACTATTCCTTCCACTGACAACAATGATGAAGCACCATTCCTTCTACTAATATCAACAAGCAAGGTTCTTTCCTTCAACCCATGGTTGAAGCAAAGAAAATTGCATCATGCATGGCCTGCCTTACTCACATGCACAGTTCAAGTTAAGGTCTGTCTATGAACCTGAAGGTCTGTCTATGAACCTGAAGGTCTGTCTATGAACCTGAAGGTCTGTCTATGAGCATGGAGGCATGTCTATGACAACCAAGCCAAGACAAAAAGGTTGGATGGCTCGTCATCCAACAAGGAAGATGAAGAATGGGCAAGCATAGACCATAGGGCATAGGCAAGGTAAGTATTACAATGGGGCATTAATTCCAGGGAAATAGGGGCATTAGCTTGACGGAAAGAAAAAAAATCATGACGTTGGGCTTTCCATTTATGAATGGAAATATGGAACTACAGGCACATAAAAATGTAAAAGTCACAACAAAAAATGACTTTAAATGAAAAGTACTCGGCAAAATTCTGATATGATGCTGATTAACCTTTAAAATAAGGCCACTTTCGGAAAGGCTTTTTAGGGCACTTTCACACTGAGACACTGGGGGCGTTGGCGGTAAAGCTCCGCTATTTTTAGCGGCGCTTTACCGTAATTTTAATGGGATTTCAATGGGAAGGGGTGCTTTAGGAGCGGTGTAAAACACCTGTAAAGCGCCTCATTGTGAAAGTAGCCTTAAAGTGGTTGTAAACCCTTACAACACACTTTGACCTACAGGTAAGCCTAGATTAAGGCTTACCTGTAGGTCCAACAAATATCTCCTAAACCTATACGATTTAGGAGATATTTGCCCGAAGACAGGCACCGCTGTCTAAGGCACATGCGCCGTAGACAGCGGCGCGCAGGCGCACTGAGCGCGGCATTCTCAATGACGGAGCTGCCGCGCGTGTCGGCTCCCGTGCGCATGCGCGGGAGTGACGTCATCGCGGCTTCGCCGAATGACAGCGGCGGAGCTGCGAGACCCCACCAAGAAGATGGATGCGCCGGACTACAGGGGACAGCAGTGACTTCGCTGGCTCCTGTGTCAGGTAAGTGACACATAATGGACTACTATGCGATGCATAGTAGTCCATTATGCTTTGCCTTTGCAGGGAATGAAAGAGGAAGTAAACTCATTAGGGTTTACTTCCTCTTTAATGACTATAGACAATGCTAGACTCGTTATTCATGTTTTATTTAGCAGTATTCAGTGTAGGCTTATGTAATAGGAAATGCTGGTATTCAATAGCAGAGCATGTACTAATAAAAGTGTCCACTAGATGGTGGGCTTGAAACATTTATCCAGCTATACCCATATAGGTTTCTTGAGACATTTTTTCATAAAGATCAATAATAAACATATAATAATAATAATGATCACATCAGGGGTGAATGTAATAGCATTACCATACACGTTTTAATTTGACCTTTTTTTTTTCTTTTTTTAACCACCTCAATACCAGGCACTTAAAGAGGAAGTAAACCCTGATGGGTTTACTTCCTCTTTTTTTCCCTGCAAAGGTAAAGCATAATGGACTACTATGCATCGCATAGTAGCTCATTATGTGTCACTTACCTGACACAGGAGCCAGCGAAGTCGCCGCTGTCCCCTGTAGTCCGCCGCATCCATGTTGCTTGTGGCGTCTCGCAGCTCCGGCGAATCACAGCGGCGCAACCGCGATGACGTCACTCCCGCGCATGCGCACGGGAGTCGCGCCTCGCAGCTCCGCCGCTGTCATACGGCGAAGCCGCGATGACGTCACTCCCGCGCATGCGCACGGGAGTCGACAAATTAGGCAAATCCATTCTTGGATTTGCCGCATTTAGTGCGCCTGCGCGCCGCTGTCTACGGCGCATGCGCCGTAGACAGCGGTGCCCATTTTCGGGCAAATATCTCCTAAACCATATAGGTTTAGGAGATATTGCTTGGACCTACAGGTAAGCCTTAATCTAGGCTTACCTATAGGTCCAAGTTGTTTGGAAGGGTTTACTTCCTCTTTAAATACCTTCCTGCCCAGACCAATTTTGAGCTTTCAGCGCTGTTGCAATTTGAATGACAATTGCGCGGTCATGCTGCACTGTACCCAAATGAAATTTTTATCATTTTTTTCCCACAAATAGAGCTTTCTTTTGGTGGTATTTGATCACCTCTACGGTTTTTATTTTTTGCTAAACAAATAAAAAAAGACCGAAAATGTTGAAAAAAATATGTTTTTTTTATTTCAGTTTCAAAACTTTGTAAATAAGTAAGTTTTCTCCTTCACTGATGGGCACTGATGGGGCTGCACTGATGGGCACTGATAAGGCGCCACTGATGGGCACTGATGAGGTGGCACCAATGAAGTGGCACTGATGAGGTGGCATTGATGGGCACTGATATGTGGCACTGATAGGCAGCACTGATGGGCACTGATAGGTGGCACTGATGGGCGACACGGATGGACACTGATAGGTGGCACAAATTGGCACTGATAGCTGGCACGGATTGGCATGTATAGGTGGCATGAATGGGCATGGATAGGCAGCACAGATGGGCATGGATAGGCGGCACAGATGGGCATGGGTGGGCACTGATAGTTGACTTGGATGGGCACTGATAGGTGGCACGGATGGGCAATCATTGACAAACAATAATGCATGCCAATCAGTGATGCCCATTGTGGGCACTGATTGGTATCCATTGTGGGCACTGATTGGCATCCATTGTGGGCACTGACTGGCATCCCTGGTGGTCTAGGGTGGCATACTTGGTGCTGGGCATCCCTGGTGGTCTGGTGGCATCCCTGGTGGTCCAGTGTGGGCATCCTCGGGGGGGGAGCTGCACTGATAATCGATCAGCACAGACCCCCCCCCTGTCAGAGGAGCAGCCGATCGGCTCGCCTCTACTCGCGTCTGACAGACGCGAGTGAGGAAAAGCCGATCAACAGCTACAACAATAGGAATATTTACACTGTGATCAGCCGTGATTGGACATGGCTGATCACATGGTAAAGAGTCTCCGTCGGAGACTCTTTACCAAGATCGTAGTTGCGGGGTGTCAGACTGACACCCCGCCACAACGATTGCCACCATGCGCGCCCCTGGGGGCACGCAGCGGCTCAAAATCCTGAGGACGTCATATGATGCCCAGTCAGGATTTGGAACCACTTTGCAGCCGTCATTTGTCTATAGGGCGGGCGGCAAGTGGTTAATAATCGTTTCGGGATTATGTACACATACTTTCGGATCCTAAATTAGAACCAAAGGCAAAACTTGCAAAACATTTTTTTTACATTTTGGATAGAGTAAGGGAGAGTAAAACCCCTGCCAGTTTTTTTTGTCATTCATGTCCCATTGGTGAGAATTATTTTCACTTCCTGTCCCATAGCCAATACAGGAAGTGAGATGAAATCCCTGCAAATTATAAAAATCAATTGGTCCAGCTGGTCAATGTGAACTATTATCTTCACTACTAAATGTGCCCGTGATGTGCTCTGTATAATCTGTATGTAGAATTGCTATATAGAATATACAGAGCTGTGTTCTAGCGGTGGGATAGGAACTTCCCATACTGCTCAGCCATTCACAGGGAGCTTTGTATTTGTTCAATGAATAGAAAGATTCTTCTGAATGGCTGAGTTGGAGATCACAACGTCATCTGCTCGCCTCATTGCCAATCAGAGGAAGCTTAGTACTCATTTATATACAAAGCTTCCTGTGAATGACTAATTGCCGCTCTGTACATAGCAAGGCTACATACAGTTTATGCACACAGCAAGTACATCTAGCAGTAAAGGTAATAGTTTGTTTAAACCAGCTTGGTCCAAATTAACTATTTAAAGTGGTATTAAACCTAAAAGCAAAAATGTACCGTATTTTCCGGCATATAAGACGACCTTTTACACTTAAAAAAACTGGGCAAAAAGGAGGGGTCGTCTTATACGCCGGGTCAGCTTCTGGGATGCCTTCTGGATGTGCGGTAATACTGTATGTAGCTTTGGCTACATACAGTATATACCGCTGAGCCAATCCCAGTGAGCGATGTATTCAAATGAATACAGAGCCTGCTCGGATTGGAGTAACAATCTCTGCCAATCCGAGCAGGCTACACACAGTAGCCTGTTCGGATTGGCTTTGAGAGTCAGAGAGGCGCGGGCTGATGATGTTACAGCCTCTGCCAATCCAAGCAGGCTTTGTATTCATTAATAGAATACATTGCTCTCCGTGATTGGCTCCAGCACCAGCAAGAAGAAAGAAGGAAATGGCTCCAGCAAGAACGAAGAAGAAGAGGGATATGAAGCGTCGGAAGCCTCAGAATGGCGGGGTCGTCTTAAATGGTGAGTACAGGCAAAGCATTTTAAAAACATGTACAATTAGGGGGTCGTCTTATATGCCGGGTCGTCTTATACACCGGCAAATACGGTAATATATTCCAGGATACCAATGCTTAGATGTGCTGGCTGCATTCGTTTTCTTTTTTTAGAATTTTCTTCCCTCTATTTTCACCTGGTGATCTGGCCAGTAACACATCTCGTGTATTAGAGTGCCCCCAGGAGCACAGGGGGCATGTTTGGACAGCAGTATCGATAATCTGGGGGGAGGTGAATGCTAGATGTACTAGCAGATTTAGATACACTAACAAATTAACACTGGAATTACAGCAACAGTTTTTTTTTTTCTTTTTGGGATAAAGATTTAACATGAATAAATTAAGGCTGATCATTGTAAGCAGCCCAGCCCTGTAAATGGTTTGTCTCAATGCTTTTAACTGCTACATTTGCAGGATGTTCTGTTGAAAAAAATAACAGGCTTAAGCCAGCCGTACATGCATTGACATTTGTCCAGTTAGACAGGGACAGGCCAAATTTCCATCAATGTATGGGCAGGCTGGTTGTATACAAGCCAATTTATTGATCGACTTGTGTACAACCAGCCTGGTGGGTTTTTCCCGAACAGTCAGTCCTACCGGCTATAACTGGCAACACTGAGTATTTCTAGGTAAGGTACAATACAATACCACAGAGGGAAGGATTCCCCCACCCACCTCAAATGTGTGGATGGGGGGATGGAATCTTTTTTTTTTTTCCTTCAGCCCATGAAAACAAAAAATGATCAGTGTATGGGTTGAATCACAGGTGAAAATAAAGAAAAATGTGATTACATCTGAACGCCCGCAGACAGCCGCGACTGCTGTTAGCCTGTCGTTGGTTCATACATGCAGAGTTCCCACAACTATCCGCATGTGAATCCAGCCGCAGGGATGCGCGGGCACAGAAATGCCATGTGAATGAAGCCTCACGGGTCTGTGACAGCTGGGTAGCTGACCATAAGAATCGATGGGCCCGTTTATTCCAATCGGCCAGAAATGGAGAACTCCCAAATGCATTTTCTGCACATATAAGGAATGGATATAAATGCAAAGTTTCCTGGCTGCTTTGAAGCCCAGTTTCTGTCTCCTGTCATGTGAGAGAACCACCGCTCCAGATAAGTCCACAAATCCAAGAAAACAGCCCCTCCAGGAATGGAGAAACCCAGGTGCAGGCACAGCATTGTTGCAAATAATTGCAGAACTCTGGACGGCCGCACTCCAAGATAAATTCAAATGCCTTTTATTCGAGAAGCAGAATCACACAAAAGTGGGTCACAGCAAAGCACAATAGCTAACGCATTTCACACTACCAAGAGTGCTTACTCATAGCAGGTCTGTCTCCTGTCAGCGTGCTTTATTGTACCTCTAGTGCCGCATACACAGGACCGGACTTTCTGGCAGACTAGGTACGACGGTATTCTCGACTGACTTTCCAAACGAACGGACTTGGCCACGCACGAACGGACTAAGTCCGTTAGTTTTGAACGTGATGAAATAAGACAGGACTAAAAAAGGAAGTTCAATAGTCAGTAGCCAATAGCTTCCCTTGCATCATATTTGGTCGGACCAGCACACAGACGAGCGGTTTTCCCGATAGGTACTGAGTCCGTCGGACGGATTGAAACATGTTCTATTTCTAGATCCGTCTGATTTTTTTTTAACGAGAAACGATCAGATTAGCCCACACACGATTGGACTGTCCGACAGATTAATTCTGTCGGACCTAGTCTGCCAGAAAGTCCGGTCGTATGTGCGGCATAGTGAAGAATTGATTGCCAATGTCTCTCCATTCCACTGTCTGGAGCAGTGCCTACAAAGTTTTCTAGCACAGCATAACAGGCCGGCAGGAAACTCAGCTGTCCGGAGACACTAATGCCGCGTACACACGACCGGACTTTTCGAGGGACTAGGTCCGACGGTCTTTCCGACGGACTTTCGGCAGAGTTCCGACGGACTTTCCGAATGAACGGACTTGGCCACACACAATCACACCAAAGTCCGACGGATTCGAACGTGATGACATACGACCGGACTAGAATAAGGAAGTTCATAGCCAGTAGCCAATAGCTGCCCTAGCTTCGGTTTTTGTCCGTCAGACTAGCACACACACAAACGGATTTCTCGGTCCATCGGAGTTCCGGTGGAAAAATGTAAAACATGTTCTATTTCTAAAGTCCGCCGGATTTTTGGCAAGCAAAGGTCAGATGGAGCCCACGCGCTATCGAATTGTCCAACGGACTCGTTCTGTCGGACCTTTGCTGTCAAAAAGTCTGGTCGTGTGTACGCGGCATTAGAAGCACAAAGCTTACTCTGGGATGCTGACAGAGTTGCCATAAGGAGCAAAGGGTAGTCTGGCCAGTCCAAACCCAAATGGGGAGCTTCCCGAAGAGGTAGATGTAGATCCTACTCTCTCCCTACCAAAACCTTTCCCTACTGATGCCACTGTCCCTGTCAGCTGGGGAACCTGTCCCTAACCTGTCCACTTGCATAAAGCATGTCAAACCCATGGGCAATAGTCTTAACTAGACTCTGCCTGACCTAAGATGGTCACCAGGGTCTTGTGGAGCATGTGCATCCAACCGGATCACTGCCCTTGTGACCGAGGAAATCACAGGGTCTTGTGGGGCATGTGCATCCAACCGGATCACTGCCCTTGTGACCGAAGAAATCATAGAGAAACATAAATTCTCATAACTTCCTCTCCTATCTGCATTGCCGCTGCAGATGGGCACCCCCTGCAGTGGAAAATATAGACTACAACTGCCTACAATCCACCCGCACTTTCATTCCTGGTTACGTTGGTGACCAGGGCATTTAGAGTAAGACCCCTCTCACACTGGGGCACTTTGCAGGCGCTACAGCGCTAAAAATAGCACCTGCAAAGCGCCCTGAAAGAGTAGTTTCTGTCTCTCCAATGTGAAAGCCCCGAGGGGCAGAACGGGGAAATGCCTTGTTTACATCGGCATCTCCCCATTCTGCAGCTCCTTGATATGATCGTGGGACACCGGCAGACATCGAGTCCATGGGACCCGAGGGCACGGTCACACTGTACAAGGGGGGCATGTGCCCACCAGCCCCGCCAATTAAAGGGGATGTACAGGTATGCCCATTTACCCACCGTTACCATTGTGCCAAAGTATATCGGCGTGCAGTGGTTGGCAAGTGGTTAATAGCTAACTGTTATAAGACTACAAATGTTAAAGGAACAGTTAGGCACCGTAACGACTTCATCTAAATGACGTTTTATGGTGTCAGGAGGTCCCTGAACGATGTCTTCTTACCTTATAATATTAAACTGTTTTGGAATGGTTTAACTCCAAAGTCTGTGTTCCAGCATTCATTAATGTATTATTAATGTATGTTTGTATGTATGTGTGATTGTGTACCATTGCATGTATGACCATGTTGCTGGTTGAATAGATTGTTGTATATGTATAAATGCAAACAAAACCATAAATAAATTACTATCGTTCTAACCCTGGTTTTATACCTGGGCCATTGGCTCAAAGTCAGTCAGCCAATCAGGGGAGAGAGGGGCGTGTTTGAATGGATACATGGAGCTCTGACTCAGCTTGGGTGCCCCCATAGAAAGCTGCTGGATGAGGGGAACTCAATAGGAGGGAGGGGCCAGGATTGAAAGTGTGTGCCTGGCTGGGCAGGGTGACAGACGGACTACTACATTGAGCAGCCCCTGCGTGGGTACCGCTGCATATATAGCACTGATCCTCGAAGGAGCGGCTGGTTAATTGGGCAGAACAATCTCTCAATGAAGAGTAGAGGGTTAGATAGGAAGTTCAGTACTCTTGGAACTGCAAAAGATTGGAAGTCTCTCACTATAGAAATCCAGAGAATTGTGACTCACAACTGGATTCTCACAGCTACCGGATAAACCTCATCTCACTAGGCCTAGCAGCCGATAGAGTGTTTGAGTAAAGCGAAGCCTCTGCCACAGACTTGCATATAGAACAATTGTGAATAAAGTCTCTGCCACAGACTTGCATATAACGGAAGGGTGTAGATAAATCCAGAGAGCTCTCATACGGTACCAGTATCTCTCAGCCGGTCCGGTGATACTGTATGAGTATAGATTCGCTTGGTGTCTTTCAACTGAGCCTCCAGGCTCCTTCTGAGAAGCCAGCCTTATGTGTGGCCTTCTCCCGAAGAGTCCTCCCCTGGTTGCTTCTCCAATTGCTGGGCCTCTCCACAGATGAGACGGCACCGGACCACCTTTGAATCCTCCTCCCAGTTACTTTGCCTTGGGCTAGCCAGCCCAGAGACTCGGAATTGGATGGATTCGCACCCCAGGCCATGAAGGCCATGGGGGCTGGTCAGGAGGACCAGGACCAAACAGACAGAAAGATCTTCTGGACCGGAAACCCAGAAGCACCTAATCTCTGTACCTTAAGTACCCTCTCCCAGAATGCACGGCAAGATGACAGTCCAACTGGGCTGGTTCCGAGAAAGAATGGCACTCAATGTGCCCAGCTAAACTGCGTTCTCACACTTGCCAGTGGTGACAGCGACACCTGTGACCAAGCAGAAAACAAAGCAATCCAGCTAGACTGGTACTGAAACCATAATTTGGTATAATTGAACCTAAAACCCAACTGTGGGTATATTTTAAATAGAAAAAACACATAGCGCGTGCTCTTCAGGAGCCGGCGCTACACACACACACACACACACATATATATATATATTTATGGTGAAGAGCCCTCTGACCGATACGGACAAGGATGATAGACAAGGACAACATAAACTCGCTACCTGAAATGGACCTGAAAGTGTGCCCTGGTCTAACGTACGGTATACCAAAATAAGGGGGCATACCCTAAAATGAAATGAATATGAAATGGGTGAAATGAGTACTCATATGAGGAGTATGCTAGAGTGAAGGCCTGATAAAAGGGGACGGGTGGGCGGGTATCGCGCACCGGAACCGACGAGGAAGATGGGCGGACGGCAGGTTATATACACCACCGGGCTCCTCCCATAATTTCAGGCCACCATACTGGCCTTTCTATTTATGGTGAAGAGCCCTCTGACCGATACGGACAAGGATGATAGACAAGGACAACATAAACTCGCTACCTGAAATGGACCTGAAAGTGTGCCCTGGTCTAACGTACGGTATACCAAAATAAGGGGGGCAAAACACTCAGGTAGGGGATGCATTTTATTGAACCAAGATTGTAACTGAGTAAGTTTGACAAAGGCCTGAGCCATCTCAACTTGCGGATTGGGTACATAACGGGCAAAACAGGAGGACTTCCATCTACCCAACTTTTTGATAACGTGGACCGGGACCCCTTGGCGGGAGGCCGTTGAAGCTGCCCCGATGCGAAACGAATGTCCCGAGTAGTGCGCAGGATTGAGGTGAAGGATGCCCAGGAGTATCCTGACATGCTCCATGAACTGGGCTGCGTTGAGAGGTTTGGAGTGAAAGGGGAGAAGTGGGCCAGTCCCTGGTTGATCGGCCAAAAGGGTCAGCAAGCGGGTGAGGACAGCGACCGGACACCAGCGGTTGTGGGTCTTATAGAGATGTATGTCCGTACCTGGGCCAAGCTGCTGTGTCTTTGAGACCGCTAAATGTAGGATGAAATGGTCCTCAAACCTTACTAGATGGTGTTTGCACAGCATACGTGCCGAGGGGCTACTGCAGGTAAACTCGCCTGGCCGCAAGAAGCCGTAGAAGGCCAGGTGTATGGCTGCTTGCAGGACGACACTGACATGGAGACCGAAAGGTGAGGAGGCCAGAATGTCTGACATGTCCCTGAATACTTCGCCCGTGATAGGCAGCCGTTTGATGCTGGAAACCGGCCGACGTTTCTGAATGCCGCGCATGAGAGCCCGGACGGCGTGACAGGTGAATAAGGAGGGCTTAGTAGGGTCCTGGAGGGACGTGAAGTGTTGTACCCCGGCCAAGTACAATCGGATTGTGTTGAACGATAATGCCAAGTCCGAATGGCAGTAGGAAAGGAAGGCAAGGACTTGCTTGACCCGGGAGGTCTCTGTATTGTGGGATGATATGAAGCGAGTAAAGGCCCTCCAGGCCGACTGATAGGCCTTGCGGGTATTGTCTGAGAGGGAGTGATCAATAAGTTGAGTCGCTGCTGACAAGTGCGGGGCTAATCCAATGTCAGTTGAGACCAGTCCGGGATAGCTGCAGAAGTTGGTCCGGCTCCGGGTACCTGATCAAAAAACGAAACAAAGTTAAAGCGGGAGAGGGCATCCGCCGCCTGATTACATTTGCCGGGGACAAAAGAACAATGAAGGTTGAACTGAAACAATAATGAGAGCTGGGTCAGTCGCCGCAGGAAGGACATAATCTGTAGAGATCTGGACCTGCCTTTATTGACAATCTCCGCAGTGGCCAGGTTATCTGTAGAAAAGACCACCGTCTGGCCTGACCAGCTGCGGCCCCAGGTGTGTGCAGCGGCTACAATGGGATATAGCTCAAACAGGGAGGACGTCTCAGTGAAGCCAGGAATAGCCAGTATCTGTGGAGGCCAGGGGGCTGCGAGCCAGAGGTTGCCAAAAATAGCCGCAAAGCCCGTGGAGGCCGCTGCGTCGGTCACCACCCGAGGTGAAAGGGCGGACACGGAGGGGACGAACAGGGACACTCCGTTCCAGGAGGACAGGAATTCCTCCCACATGGCTAGGTCTGCAATAGCCGCGGAATCCAGGTTGAGTACTTGCTCCGGGTCCTGAGAGTGGGATAATAAGGCCAGCAGGCGTGACACGAACGAGCGCCCCTGGGGGATGATGCGCATAGCAAAATTGAGCATACCAAGGAGGGACTGGAGCTGTCTCTTGGTACAAGTCCTGGCATGAGTAGAGTCCCTCAGGACCGTCCTGATGCGGGTCAGTTTATCCGGGGGAAGGCTGGCCTGCATGGTGTTAGTGTCTAGGCTGACCCCGAGAAAGGTGATAGCCTGCGACGGACCCTCCACCTTGTGCTCCGCAATGGGGACATTAAGGTTACTGAAGACTCCCCTCAACTTAGCCAGATCTTGTGGGGGAGAGCCGGGCGGCTCTATCAGCAGGAAGTCATCCAGATAATGAATGACTTCCCGACACTGGGCTACATGTAACAAGATCCAAGCAAGAGCCTGTGCGAAGGTGTCGAAGAGCCAAGGACTACTCTTGGACCCGAACGTGAGCTTAGTGGCAAAGTAGTACTGCTGCCTCCACTTGATTCCATGCCAGCACCAGAGGGAAGGATGGATAGGAAGAAGTTTAAAAGCATTTGAGATGTCGGCCTTGGAGAGCCAGGTACCTGTGCCTGTCTTAAGAATGGCCTGGATGGCCATGTCTACTGATGCATATTTAAGGGAGAACTCCTCAGAGGGAATAAGGGAATTGAGACTGGGGACCGTAGAGGAATGAGGCGCTGACAAATCATAAACCAATCTGAGTTTATTAGAGAACTTGCCCTTGACAAGCCCAATAGGGCTGACTCGCCAGGTGACGAATGGGGGCTGTACGAAAGGGCCGATGACAAAGTCCTGATCTAGTTCAGATTGCAGCAGTTGGTCGATGGCTAGCTCATCCGTGGCTGCTGAGCGGAGGTTCTGGCACTCGTGTGTGACGTGAGGGAGAGAGATGAGTCCAGTGTGAAAGCCTTCCGTGAAGCCCTGGACGAGGAAGGTGGACAGTGAGGGGATAGGGTGGCTGGATAGGTAGACGCTAAGCCACGACACATTGAGCCGGCTTAGTCAGGACCTTTTGAGCTGCTTGATCTCGCACATGAGCCGGGGGTGAGCTCTATGACATTGGGTGCACACATGGAGCAACCTACACTGGCTGAAATTACACGACCCACTGTTATAATTATTGCAGATCGAAGCACCGCCCA
The DNA here is from genome assembly GCF_037356315.1 of Lithobates pipiens. Classification (NCBI taxonomy): domain Eukaryota; kingdom Metazoa; phylum Chordata; class Amphibia; order Anura; family Ranidae; genus Lithobates; species Lithobates pipiens. Next base: position 39,009,033 of record NW_027507789.1, read on the forward strand.
TGGTCTTAACTGGGCGCCCTAGCTTATCGGTCTGTGGCGGGCGAGCTGGCACTTGCAGGCCCTGAGCGGCCCCCGAGGTAGATGGGCCGACGAAGGGCGGGGCTGCCACTGAGGTAGCGCACCAGGCCGCAGTATGTGTTGCTGACTGGCAGATTGTACACAGAGGGGACCGAAGCCCCGCGAAGTGGCGGCAGAACAGTTCTGTGTCCATGGTGCTCCAATCCGTAGGGGTCTGGAACTGGGAAAGCCTGGCGGCTGCTTTAGCGGAGAAGGATCGGTGGTAGTCATAAAAAGAAGATCCGCCGTATTTGTAGCCCAGGTCAACTACCACATGGAGGTACCGATCCAGCTCCTCCCTCCTGCCAGGGGAGGCTGAGCAAATGATGTCCCTCATCATGCCAAAAGCTAAGGTAAACTCAGTAACTGAGAGCTTCCTATCTAATCTGGGGTCCTTAGCTTTGAGGACCACTGATACGTCCCCCCAAGTATAGGCCTTATTCTCTGCCAGCTCATGAATTGAGATCAGCAGGGAAGCCAAATTGACGTCCTTTCCCTCTAAGATGTCCTTCCTGATGTTTGCTGACACCATATGAGATGGGTACACTATTGGTGCAGCTCCGGGGATACCTGCAGGAGGGCTCACAACTGGTAGGGATGCTGGTACAGGCGGAGAAACAGAGGGTTGGGTCTCGAGGAGGGCTACTCGGCCCTGCAGATCTGTCATCGAGGTCGTGATGGATGACACCAGGGTGTGGAGCTGGGAGATAGAAGAGGCGATGGAGCCTAAGGAGGCCTGCTGAGTAGAAGCCTCCACCGCCGCGGGAGGAGGAAACAGGAGCCGGAAAAGCTCTGCCTTTCTGGCTGTTGCTGGAAAGGGGACACCCCTGCGTCTCAGCTCGGCTGTTAGCCTGGGAATGGTCCAAGCTCTGAAGGCCCTTTGGCTGCCATTCTCTGAACCGGATGGAGACAATGGAGCCGTGAGGTCCTCGCTGCCGGCCTGGGACATGGTGGCGGAAATTGGGTCTGACGAGGCCACGAGCCCTCTGATGCGAGTCTTTCTCCTAATACGGACCTATAAGGGGTGAGATGGATTACAACTGGTTGGAGACTCCTAAAGAAATACCTGTTTCAAAGAAGGCAGCTTTGCTGAAGGGCGTTTCCCCGCTAGATGATTATGCTTACCTAAGAAGGCACCGTCTGACCAGGTGCAGGCTGGACCTACTGAACTCGACTGACCTGAGGAGATGAAGGTGAAGTTTGTTTGAGACTCCCACCTGATGAAGGCTAGCTAACAGTGGAAGTGAGACGTCACACACGAGATAAACGACACCAAAGAAGGAAATAAATTTTTCCTCTTTCCCACCCCCCTGAATCGCCCCCCCCCCTCTTTTTTTTTTTTTTCCCTTTTTTTTTTTTTTTCCCCCCCTTTTTTTTTTTTTTTTTTTATTGAAATGAGGCTGATGAGCAAGGCCCCCCGATAAGAATCCAACGTTGAAGAATCAACTGGACTAGAAGCGGGAAGTAATACGTGACCGTGAAATGAGTGAATCTGCCATGACAGAGATCCGAATCGCCATGCCACAAATTTGCGACCGAGCACGAAACGGAACCTGGAGCATGTACTGAAATGAGGCCATTCCTGGGGCACGCCGGAACGAATTTGGTCCATGAACATGACTATTCGTACCGGAACGTGATAGGTGAAATGAAATGAAACCCATGACAAAGACTGGAATCAGACGACGAGCCCATGCACCTAACAAATGAATCCCGTCTTTGGAGCATGTACTGAAATGAGGCGTAGCAGCTGGGCACACCGGAACGAATCGGTGCATCAAATAAATGCAACGAGATTCGAATCGGAGTGTAATAAGTGACAGAAATGATATCCCATGACAGAGACAAGATTCAACGACTGGACTGACGGTAGCAAATAATGAATCCGTCTCTGGCGCATGTACTGAAATGAGGCGTAGCAGCTGGGCACGCCAGAACGAATCGGTGCATAGTAACATGCGACAGGATTCGAATTGGAGTGTAATAAGTGACAGAAATGATATCCCATGACAGAGACAAGATTCAACGAGTGGACCGATGGTAGCAAATAATGAATCCGTCTCTGGCGCATGTACTGAAATGAGGCCATTCCTGGGGCACGCCGGGACGAATTGGTCCATGAACATGACTATTCGTACCGGAACGTGATAGGTGAAATGAAATGAAACCCATGACAAAGACTGGAATCAGAAGACGAGCCCATGCACCTAACAAATGAATCCCGTCTTTGGAGCATGTACTGAAATGAGGCGTAGCAGCTGGGCGCACCAGGACGAATCGGTGCATAGAGGAATGCGACAGGATTCGAATTGGAGCGTAATAAGTGACAGAAATGATATGCCATGACAAAGACAAGAATCAGGGACCGAGCGTGAACCTGCAAGTGATTCAGTCTCTGGAGCATGTACAGAAATGAGGCCGAACCCTGGGGCACTTCAAAGCGAATCGGTGCACCAGCGGTGCGACAGGATTCGCGACGGAGCGCGACTAGTGACAGAAATGAAATTGGAGCAGCAGAAATGACTGGGACTGAAATGTTTGAACGAGGTGAAATGAGACACATAACATAATTGCAAGAAATGAAGAGACACATTCGAACTGGAGCAGAGCAAGCGAAACGTGCGGACTGATTGCCTTGTCGTAACAAGCAGTCGGCTGTGGGTCGAACGATTCGACCGCTACAATAGAAATGCACGGGCAGTCGAACGGTTTCGAATGCCGTAGCTGCGAATGAATCGCCTGACGTGGCGTAATCGAACGTGTCGAATGATGACAACGCCTACGTCGAAAGTAGCATACAGTGACAAGCGTACGAGGCCACCGAAACATTCGATATGACAGAACAGAGCGGCTCGTGCGTACAAGCAAAATAACGGTACATCGAAAACGTAATGAAAAGAGGGTGCCGAAGCCCTACCTGCGACAGCCGGCCCGAGCGACAAATTCGATGGGTTTAACGACGACGAATCTACGGACGCTGATGGACGAGACGGGATTGTCAAATTGAAGACGAAAACGCGGGAACCGCCGAACAGGCTCGCTGCGTCTGATCTGGATAGTCGGCCCTTGATATCTGACGTATCAGGTATCGCGCACCGGAACCGACGAGGAAGATGGGCGGACGGCAGGTTATATACACCACCGGGCTCCTCCCATAATTTCAGGCCACCATACTGGCCTTTCTATATATATATATATATATATATATATATATATATATATATATATATATATATATACTGTATGTATCATTTATATTCAAGATAATGACAACATTTACTGCTACAGAGACTTGAGGAATTCAGAAAAGACCTAAGGAACTTGCTTTGAGTGCCAGGATCTAGCAGTGCCTTTCCAACAGGATAAGTAATGAAGTAATGTTATGTCATCCTGAAACCCTCATTAAATAGACACATGTACTGAATGCATATAAAATCATTTTAATTAGGTTTAATGTCCAATACAGTACTTCAAACAAAATACAGTGCATCTGGAAAGTATTCACAGCACTTCACTTTTTCCACATTTTGTTATGTTACAGCCTGTTACAGGCAAACAGGAGGTTTGCCTGTAAGAGGGCTTGTAATTGGCTGGATGTTGTTGTCAAAATACTCGAGTCCCTGCCCCCCTTCTTCTTGGATAGACAGCAAGGCACTTGGTGGTGGATAAATCCCTTTGCCATGCTGTGCCAAATTCCTGGCCGTTGGCCTTTAAAATTTAATTATAAAAGAATGTCCACACGTTGAATAAATTTTCTGCATTTTACTGTAGCATTTCAAAGATGGCTGTGTCATCCACCATTGCATACTGAGAGATGTCTCCATTCTTTAGCTGTCGTTTTGGCTCAGAATGCCAGCGCATATTCCGGTAAGCCATCTTTTCCTATCTCCTCTTCTCCTTGGGAGCACTACAGTGTGGGACCACTTCCCTCATGTATACTTAGTGTACAGCATCCAGCTTTCATCACTGAGTATGAACAAGGTGACTTCGTTAGTATACCAGTCTCTCTCTCTATGTCCCACCTACAGTTCTGGCCTGCTGGGCATGCTCCCGGGTGGTACTCTCACTCCCAGGTGTAGTACTCACTTCGCTACGCTCACTCGCAGGTGTACTAGTACTCACTTCACTACTCTCACTCCCAGGTGTACTAGTACTCACTTCGCTACTCTCACTCCCAGGTGTACTAGTACTCACTTCTCTACTCTCACTCCCAGGTGTACTAGTACTCACTTCTCTACTCTCACTCCCAGGTGTACTAGTACTCACTTCTCTACTCTCACTCCCAGGTGTACTAGTACTCACTTCTCTACTCTCACTCTCAGGTGTAGTAGTACTCACTTCGCTACTCTCACTCCCAGGTGTAATAGTACTTACTTCCCTACTCTCACTTCCAGGTGTACTAGTACTCACTTCATTACTTTCACTCCTAGGTGTACTAGTACTCACTTTGCTACTCTCACTCCCAGGTGTACTAGTACTCACTTCCCTACTTTCACTCCCAGGTGTACTAGTACTCACTTCGCTACTCTCACTCCCAGGTGTACTAGTACTCACTTCTCTACTCTCACCCCCAGGTGTACTAGCACTCACTTCACTACTCTCACTCCCAGGTGTACTAGTACTCACTTCACTACTCTCACTCCCAGGTGTACTAGTACTCACTTCACTACTCTCACTCCCAGGTGTACTAGTACTCACTTCGCAGGCTGTCCTAGCCTAAAAGGCCCTTTTGCCTCCCACTCATGGCCCACATACAACGGTAAATAAGTCATGGCTACTACAGCTGATCCATCTAGGTTTTGAACTACCTCACTCTGTGCTTCTGCCCTGTTGAACCCCTTGCTGACTGCCTAACTGTAAATATATGTCATCATTTTGATGTTAAATATCAGGTATGGCTGCAGCTGACTGCCATAACCCATATTTTTTCATTTTTAGCCTCCTCCCCTCATCCGTTGGCACCTTTTGGGGAGGAGGGGCGGTGGGTACCTGATTTTTACAGGAACCCACTCCCACTTTTGGCCGAGTTCACTGCGGCAAACTCAGCTGGAAGCTTGCCCCGCCTCCTCCTTCCCCCGATGGCCCAATCAGGGAGTGCAGCGCACTTTACACATGCGCAGTAGGGAGGCGGCTGTGAAGCCGCAAGGCTTCACTGCTGGTTCCCCTTAGCCAAGATGGCGGTGGCAGCACCTAATAGCCAATTGAAAAATTGGCTCAGATGAAGACACCACTGGATTCGTGGACAGGTAAGTGTCCTGACATTAAAAGTCAGCAGCTACAGTATTTTTTTCTGCAGGAGCCTGGAGCTCCTCGTTAAATACCACCAAACAAAAGCTCTTTCTGTCTCAAATAAATGATAAGGGTACACTGTTATATGAAGGGTACACTGTTGCAGGACTGTGTAATTGTCTTTAAAAGGCCTGGGCTGGAAGGGGATGAAAATGCTTAAATTACTATTGGAGTGCTTAAATTATAAGTCATAATGTTTTCAAAATTCATGCAAACCAGGTATGTAAATAACCTGCAAATGACAGCATACTACTAGTAGTATAAAGTGGAAATTGAGAGCTTGTTTGATGGTCTATGCAAATCCAGCACTATTAGTTTACTGAATATATGCATACAATGTCCTAAATCATTATTAACCGCTTCAGCTCCGGAAGATTTTACCCCCTTCCCTGACCAGAGCACTTTTTGCGATTCGGCACTGTGTCGCTTTAACTGACAATTGCGCAGTCGTGCGACATTGCACCCAAACAAAATTGACGTCCTCTTTTCCCCACAAATAGAGCTTTCTTTTGGTGGTATTTGATCACCTCTGAGGTTTTTATTTTTTTTGCGATATAAACAAAAAGAGAGTGACAATTATGTAAAAAACGCAATATTTTTTACTTTGTGCTATAATAAATATCCCCCAAAAATATATAAAAAAACGTTTTTTTTCCTCAGTTTAGGCCGATACGTATTCTTCTACATATTTTTGGTAAAAAAAAATCGCAATAAGCTTATATTGATTGATTTGCGCAAAAGTTATAGCGTCTACAATATAGGGGATAGTTTTATGGCATTTTTATTATTATTTATTGTTACTAGTAATAGCGGCGATCTGCTTTTTATCGGTACTGCGACATTATGGCAGACACGTCAGACAATTTTGACACATTTTTGGGACCATTGGCATTTATACAGCGATCAATGGTATAAAGATGCATTGATTACTGTAAAAATGTTACTGGCAGGGAAGGGGTTAACACTAGAGAGCAATCAAGGGTTAATGTGTTCCCTAGTGTGTGTTCTAACTGAAGGGGGAGGGGACTGTGTAGGCAAAGAGATAGATCGCTGTTCATACTTTGTATGAACAGACGATCTGTCACTTCTCCCCTCAGAGAACCTGGAAACTGTGTGTTCACAGACACAGATCTCGGTTCGCCGTATGCCCTGAGCGATCGTGGGAGCCCGGTAGTGATAGCGACCGCCGGGCACTCGCATCGGCTCCGTGGGCAAGCAGGGGGTGCGCGTGCCTCCAGCGGCGCGCCCGTAGTGGACATAAACGGAACCAAGGTAACATGATAGCGATTCGCGCAGTATAACTGCGGCGGCTGGTCGGCAAGTGGTTAAAGTGTATCCATGGTCAAAATCATATATTCATGTCCACATTGCATTTCAATTATTTCCAGCCTACACCTATTAATCTGATCTTGAAGTTTGTAAACTTACTGTGTGAATATCCCTACACATTTACTTCCCTGAATTCTGTGACACATAGTCACTATGCCCTGTGAGTAGGGTTGCCACCTGTCTGGTATTCACCCGGGCAGTCCAGGTTTTGAAGCACGTGTTCGGGTTTCAGACAAACTAAAACCTGAACAAATTATTCAGACCGGGCTGTGGCTCCCCAAGTAGCCCACAAATCTGTTGCAGAATGGGAGCTGCGGGCGGCTGTCTGGGGGTAGGTATCACGGGGGGGGGGGGGGGGGGGGCAGGGTGATGATGTCAGAAAGAGCAATTTGGCCATACCGTTTGCTGCGGCACACTATGTGCACCGTATTACTACTCTGTAGGGCACCCAAAGGTGTCCTAGGCAGCTAAAGTGCCAGGATTTCTGCAGCCGCACATCGGGAAAATGTGTCACTGCCTGTGATTAGCGCTGTGCAGTGCCGACTTCCTGGCGGGCTCTGCACATGCTAGTTGTGAACACGCCTGGGCTCATCCTTAGCTGTGAACATAACACCTTTAACCACTTTCACTCCTGCACCTGTATACTGTACTCCTTATGGACAAAAGCAATAGTTATATTTCATCTATGGATAGACTGAATTGGCTGTAACATTGTTCTCATCACTTATAATACCAATAGAGTATATACTCTATATTGGATAGAGTAAGGGAAGGTTACAACCTCCGTCAAGTCTTTTTTACCATCTGTGTCCCAATGGGAAGATTTCCCTTTACTTTCTGAGCCAAAATAGGAAGCAAGAGGAAATCCCTTCAAAGTGAGGAAAATCCCAGGTAATCATCAAAACTAGTGTCCCCATTGGAAACTTTCCTTCAGCCAGGTGAGAGGATCTCCTCTGTCAAAACCAGTACTCAGTCGGTCACGCCAGAGCCAAAAGAATATAGTTTCTCCCAAAGAACCAACTACTGTAGGAAGCGCCTCAACAATTCCTAGCACAGTACTGCAGTTCCAGAAAGGTGGCCCATTTGTAATTGGATCCCTCCAGCTGTTCTCCTGTGTTACCAGAACTACTCCTGGACTTTACTAAGAAGGATGCTGGTTATTAGAATAATCACACACAAGTAGCCGTTTGTGTTCTATACTATTTTAATGAAGTAGTTCTCAGCTAGACTCTGCTGTTATAGTCTTATAGTAGAGTCTATGTTATGCAGCCACGTGTTACCATAAGCCACAGAGACATCACTGTGAAGAGTTTATATTTATGCAGCTCTCATAATCAGTTTTGTATTATTCTACAGTGTATGCATGCTCCTTACTTTTTTGAACTTCCTTTGCATTATTGATTCTAACGTTGCATATGTTTAGTAAACTGCAAGTTACAAACACTTCCTGAACGGCCGCCATCAATGGGAGGGGCAGCCCATACACTTGTAGGGGTCCCTGGCCCCAGCCAATGAGTTGTTGTGCCTGTTTAGTAGCCGTTATATTACTGTATGGTAACAGCCAGAGCTGTTTTTCTGGTGGCCACAGTGAGAGAGAAGCACTCCCTGTGAACTATTGGTTTAGCAGAGTGAGCCAATGCAACTCAATTAGTTCTGGCTGCAGCCTGAGAGTTCTCAGCCTGAAAACTGCCTGCAAACTATATGCTGATTTGGGCGCCAGTCACAGCTCAACCATGTGGAAGAGCTGCGTTTTGTTTAGCTTGCCTGACTGACTGCTCACTGAAGACAAGGCAATTTGCATTTTTGGTAAATTGATTGACAATGTTGCTGGATGTGGGCCTGTGCTGTGACTGTCTCTTTGTTGAATTGGGTTGTGTCTCTTTGTTGGATTGAGCTGTCTTTTTGCTGGATAGGAATGTATCTTTGTTATATGGACATGTCTCTTTGTTATATGGGGATGTCTCTTTGCTATTTGGGATGTCTCTTTTCTGAATATACGGGGATGTTTCTGCTGGACTGGGTCATCTCATTGCTGGATTGAGATGTCCCTTTGCTGAATATATGGGGATGTCTCTGCTGGATGGGGATGTGTCTTTGCTGGATGGGGCTGCCTCTTTGGTGGATTGGGATGTATTGGTTTCCTAAATACACTATATTACCAAAAGTATGGGGAAGCCTGCCTTTATAAGCACATGAAATTTAATGGCATCCCAGTCTTAGTCTGATGGGTTCAATATTGAGTTGGCCCACCCTTTGCCATTACAACAGCTTCAACTCTTCTGGGAAGGCTGTCTACAAGGTTTAGGAGTGTGCCTATGGGAATGTTTGACCATTCTTCCAGAAGCACATTTGTGAGGTTAGGCACTGATGTTGAACGAGAAGGCCTGGCTCACAGTCTCCTCTCTAATTTATCCCAAAGGTGTTCTATCGGGTTCAGATCCGGACTCTATGCAGGCTAGACAAGTTCCTCCACCCCAAACTCGCTCACCCATGTCTTTATGGACCTTGCCTTGTGCACTGGTCATGTTGGAACAGGAAGGAGCCATCCCCAAACTGTTCCCACAAAGTTGAGAGCATTAAATTGTCCAAAATGTCTTGGTTTGTTGACTCCTTGAGTTCCCTTCACATGAACTAAGGGGCCAAGCCCAACCCTGAAAACAACCCCACACCATAACTCCCACCCTCTACTAAATGATGTGGACCAATGCACAATGCGGCTGGGTCTGTCACAGCTTCCAATTATGTATAAAGTGGACCTTCATTGAGTGATTTTAACCACTTCAGCACCGGACCATTTTGCTGGCCAAAGACCAGACCACTTTTTGCGATTCGGCACTGCGTCGCTTTAACTGACAATTGCGCGGTCGTGCGACTTGGCTCCCAAACAAAATTGACGTCCTTTTTTTCCCACAAATAGAGCTTTCTTTTGGTGGTATTTGATCACCCCTGCGGTTTTTATTTTTTGCGCTATAAACAAAAATAGAGCGACAATTTTGAAAAAAACGCATTATCTTTTACTTTTTGTTATAATAAATATCCCCCAAAAATATATAAAAAAACATTTTTTCCCTCAGTTTAGGCCGATACGTATTCTTCTACATATTTTTGGTAAAAAAAATCGCAATAAGCGTTTGTTGATTGGTTTGCGCAAAAGTTATAGCGTTTACAAAATAGGGATAGTTTTATAGCATTTTTATTAATAATTTTTTATTATTTTTTTTTTTACTAGTAATGGCGGCGGTCAGCGATTTTTATTGTGACTGCGACATTGTGGGGGACCCATCGGACATTTTTGACACATTTTTGGGACCACTGTCATTTATACAGTAATCACTGCTATATAAATGCAGTGATTCCTGTGTAAATGACACTGGCAGTGAAGGGGTTAACCAGTGGGTGGCAGTGTAGGGGTTAAGTGTTCCTAGGGGTGTGTTACTAACTGTGGGGGGGTTGGGCTTTCATTTAGTGAACACTGATCTCTGCTCCAATCACATGGAGCAGAAATCAGCGTCACTAGTTGCTAGGCAGAATGGAGAAATGCTGTTTACAACGGCATTTCTTCATTTGGCCGCTCCGTGAGACGATTGCGGGTATGCCTGCGGCGATCGACTCCGCGGGTCCCGCGACCAGACTCACGGGGGTCCCGACCAGCGCGGGAGCAGGCCGTCGGCGGCGCGCTCCCGATGGCAGGGCGGCAAATTTAAAGGGACGTACATGTACGCCCATTTGCCTGCCCATGCCATTCTGTCGACGTACATCGTCGTGCGCTGGTCGGCAAGTGCCTGCAAGATGGCGAATAGGGATGAGCCAAACACCCCCCGGTTCGGTTCGCACCAGAACTTTCGAACGGACCCCAAATTCGTACGAACTTTAGAACCCCATTGAAGTCTATGGGACTCGAACGTTCGAAATTAAAAGTGCTAATTTTAACGGCTAATATGCAAGATGCTGTCCTAAAAAGGGTTTGGGGACCTGGCTCCTGCCCCAGTGGACATGGGTTAATGCCTAAAATGTTTTTAAAAATGGCCGTTTTGGCGGGAGCACTGATTGTAATGACGATTAAAGTAAAAAAAAAAGTGAATTATTCCTTTAAATATCGTGCCTGGGGGGGGTGTCTGTAGTATGCCTGTGAAGTGCCACGTGTTTCCCATGTTTAGAACTAGTGATGGCCGAACGGTTCGCCCGGCGGTCGTTTCGCGGCGAATTTCCGACATTCGCGGTCCGCACGTTCGAACGCCTTTTTCCGTCGTTCGCCGCGGCGGACTTACGTGTTTAATGTATACAAGAACTTTAACCTTTGGTGACACGTTTATCATGTGATACAGGACAGCCAATTGAGACATGACAGCACATGGACACTTGTACATTCCCCCTAACCTATAAATACACCCGATCCGGTGGCCATTTTACATTCTTTCTTCTGTTAAGATAGGGACAGGTTCCTGTGTGGAGTAGGGAGAGATAAACCACTAGCTATTTGGTACACAAAAGTTCTTTTCAGGACTGGTATAGGTGTTAGGTGTTGATAGGTTTGCTGTGCTGCTGATTCTTGCAGCAGCCTGAGTGTCTTTTGTTAGTTTAGAGAAAGGGAAAGGACGGTGTATGCTACAGGGACAGCCAGATTAGTCTTTCATCATCATCATCATCATCATCATCATTAGCTGTTACTATCAAGGTCCACAAAAGAGCTGTTCCAGTAACCACTAATCGTTCTCTTTTTTTGCCAATTTGTATAGGGACAGGAAGGAAGCAGTGTTGTCAGGCAGTGAGGGTAATTTTAAAGACTTGCTGTTATTATTAGTTCCACAAAGGTTCTTTTCAGGACTGGTATCAGTGGTACAGTAATAGGCTTGTACATGTATAATATTCTTTCTTCCAAATATAGAAAGGATATTATACTTGACTGCTGCCCTTCTGCTGCAGTCTGCTAAACATTCACAACTCACTTGTTCCACAAAAGTTCTTATAAGGACTGGTAACTTGGTATAGGGTGCTACGGTACATAGGCTTGAGTGCGGTACAGTCTGCTGTTCTGTAAGGACCGCTATCGGTCCACAATAGATAGGGTTGACGTGCACCACTGCTGACCGCTGCCCTATACTGCAGCAGTCCTTCAGCGGTATAGGGACTGACGTACAGTCTGCTAATCACTAACACACAACCTGCTTGTTCCACAAAAGTTCTTATAAGGACTGGTAACTTGGTATAGGGTGCTACGGTACATAGGCTTGAGTGCGGTACAGTCTGCTGTTCTGTAAGGACCGCTATCGGTCCACAATAGATAGGGTTGACGTGCACCACTGCTGACCGCTGCCCTATACTGCAGCAGTCCTTCAGCGGTATAGGGACTGACGTACAGTCTGCTAAACACTAATACACAACCTGCTTGGTCCACAAAAGTTCTTATAAGGACTGGTAACTTGGTATAGGGTGCTACGGTACATAGGCTTGAGTGCGGTACAGTCTGCTGTTCTGTAAGGACCGCTATCGGTCCACAATAGATAGGGTTGACGTGCACCACTGCTGACCGCTGCCCTATACTGCAGCAGTCCTTCAGCGGTATAGGGACTGACGTACAGTCTGCTAAACACTAATACACAACCTGCTTGGTCCACAAAAGTTCTTATAAGGACTGGTAACTTGGTATAGGGTGCTACGGTACATAGGCTTGAGTGCGGTACAGTCTGCTGTTCTGTAAGGACCGCTATCGGTCCACAATAGATAGGGTTGACGTGCACCACTGCTGACCGCTCACCTATACTGCAGCAGTCCTTCAGCGGTATAGGGACTGACGTACAGTCTGCTAATCACTAACACACAACCTGCTTGTTCCACAAAAGTTCTTATAAGGACTGGTAACTTGGTATAGGGTGCTACGGTACATAGGCTTGAGTGCGGTACAGTCTGCTGTTCTGTAAGGACCGCTATCGGTCCACAATAGATAGGGTTGACGTGCACCACTGCTGACCGCTGCCCTATACTGCAGCAGTCCTTCAGCGGTATAGGGACTGACGTACAGTCTGCTAATCACTAACACACAACCTGCTTGTTCCACAAAAGTTCTTATAAGGACTGGTAACTTGGTATAGGGTGCTACGGTACATAGGCTTGAGTGCGGTACAGTCTGCTGTTCTGTAAGGACCGCTATCGGTCCACAATAGATAGGGTTGACGTGCACCACTGCTGACCGCTGCCCTATACTGCAGCAGTCCTTCAGCGGTATAGGGACTGACGTACAGTCTGCTAAACACTAATACACAACCTGCTTGGTCCACAAAAGTTCTTATAAGGACTGGTAACTTGGTATAGGGTGCTACGGTACATAGGCTTGAGTGCGGTACAGTCTGCTGTTCTGTAAGGACCGCTATCGGTCCACAATAGATAGGGTTGACGTGCACCACTGCTGACCGCTGCCCTATACTGCAGCAGTCCTTCAGCGGTATAGGGACTGACGTACAGTCTGCTAAACACTAATACACAACCTGCTTGGTCCACAAAAGTTCTTATAAGGACTGGTAACTTGGTATAGGGTGCTACGGTACATAGGCTTGAGTGCGGTACAGTCTGCTGTTCTGTAAGGACCGCTATCGGTCCACAATAGATAGGGTTGACGTGCACCACTGCTGACCGCTGCCCTATACTGCAGCAGTCCTTCAGCGGTATAGGGACTGACGTACAGTCTGCTAAACACTAATACACAACCTGCTTGGTCCACAAAAGTTCTTATAAGGACTGGTAACTTGGTATAGGGTGCTACGGTACATAGGCTTGAGTGCGGTACAGTCTGCTGTTCTGTAAGGACCGCTATCGGTCCACAATAGATAGGGTTGACGTGCACCACTGCTGACCGCTGCCCTATACTGCAGCAGTCCTTCAGCGGTATAGGGACTGACGTACAGTCTGCTAAACACTAATACACAACCTGCTTGGTCCACAAAAGTTCTTATAAGGACTGGTAACTTGGTATAGGGTGCTACGGTACATAGGCTTGAGTGCGGTACAGTCTGCTGTTCTGTAAGGACCGCTATCGGTCCACAATAGATAGGGTTGACGTGCACCACTGCTGACCGCTCACCTATACTGCAGCAGTCCTTCAGCGGTATAGGGACTGACGTACAGTCTGCTAATCACTAACACACAACCTGCTTGTTCCACAAAAGTTCTTATAAGGACTGGTAACTTGGTATAGGGTGCTACGGTACATAGGCTTGAGTGCGGTACAGTCTGCTGTTCTGTAAGGACCGCTATCGGTCCACAATAGATAGGGTTGACGTGCACCACTGCTGACCGCTGCCCTATACTGCAGCAGTCCTTCAGCGGTATAGGGACTGACGTACAGTCTGCTAATCACTAACACACAACCTGCTTGTTCCACAAAAGTTCTTATAAGGACTGGTAACTTGGTATAGGGTGCTACGGTACATAGGCTTGAGTGCGGTACAGTCTGCTGTTCTGTAAGGACCGCTATCGGTCCACAATAGATAGGGTTGACGTGCACCACTGCTGACCGCTGCCCTATACTGCAGCAGTCCTTCAGCGGTATAGGGACTGACGTACAGTCTGCTAAACACTAATACACAACCTGCTTGGTCCACAAAAGTTCTTATAAGGACTGGTAACTTGGTATAGGGTGCTACGGTACATAGGCTTGAGTGCGATACAGTCTGCTGTTCTGTAAGGACCGCTATCGGTCCACAATAGATAGGGTTGACGTGCACCACTGCTGACCGCTGCCCTATACTGCAGCAGTCCTTCAGCGGTATAGGGACTGACGTACAGTCTGCTAAACACTAATACACAACCTGCTTGGTCCACAAAAGTTCTTATAAGGACTGGTAACTTGGTATAGGGTGCTACGGTACATAGGCTTGAGTGCGGTACAGTCTGCTGTTCTGTAAGGACCGCTATCGGTCCACAATAGATAGGGTTGACGTGCACCACTGCTGACCGCTCACCTATACTGCAGCAGTCCTTCAGCGGTATAGGGACTAAGAGTTTTGTCACAGGGTCATTTAAAAAATGACATGCAGAGGAAGAGGCAGGCCCTTCCGCAGGGGTGGTAGGGGTAGGGCAGGAGCAACAGGCTTGAGCCAAAGTGGGAAGTTGCAGAAGGTGCGTTCAATTACTTTAAAGGATGCACCAGACTTGGTTGAGTGGCTCGCTCAGCCTTACTCTTCTGCACCCTCCTCATCCTCTCGATCTGCACCCTCTTCTTCACTCTCTGCTATGTGCACCCCCAAAGACACTACCACCAACAACACGACCACCACCACCACCACCACATACCTTCCGCTTGAGTCACTGGAATTATTTTCCGATCCATATCAAGAGGACATTTCTGATGCGCAGCCACTCTTGGTATTGGATCAGGAAGAGGAGGTAGCAACAAGCGCTACTCAGCAGTCTGACGCCAGTACCCAGATCAGCCCAAGGAGGAGGTTGGTCCCCGGTGTTGCTGCCTACTCTACTTATAGCGGTGGGGAAGGTGACGTTGATGATGACGTGTCTAGTGATGTCACGTGGGTGCCCACAAGAGAGGAAGAGGAGGGGAGTTCAGAGGGAGATATGGACCAGCAGATAGGGAGGAGAAGCAGCAATGACTTACATTGCACAGCAGGGACAAAGCAGACTGCAAATGTATCAGGAGCGAGTCATCGACCATGTACGGTCACATCTGGCGCTCCCAGGACACCGGCACATGGCTCCGCAGTGTGGGCTTTTTTTAACGTGTCCGCTGCTGACAATAGCGTTGCCATCTGCAATCTTTGCAGTCAACGCGTTAGTCGCGGTAAGCCCAATACTCACCTAGGGACGACCGCCTTAAGAAGGCACATGAGCAGCCATCACCGAGCCCAGTGGGAGCAACGGAACACACAAAGCCACACTGCAGGCTCTCACCGTCCAGCCTCGTCTTCTACTTCTCCTTCTCCTCTCTCCTCACAATTGTCCTCCACTCCACCTTCCATCACGCCAAGCTCACATTTTTCTGCAAAAAGGCAGGCTTCCGTGGGCCTAATGTTTGAGCGTAAAAAAATGATGACGCCGGATAACCCTCTTGCCCAACGGTTGGCGGCTGGCTTGTCAGAACTCATAGCCCGCCAACTACTGCCATATAAACTGGTGGACTCGGAGGCCTTTCGCAAATTTGTGGCCATTGGAACACCACAATGGAAGGTCCCAGGAAGGAAGTATTTCTCAGAGAAGGGCATCCCAGAGCTATATGGCCATGTTCAGCGGCAAGTGAATGTATCTCTGGCACACAGTGTCGGTGCCAAGATACATCTGACCACAGACACGTGGTCTAGCAAACACGGGCAGGGAAGGTATATCAGTTTTACTGCCCACTGGGTGAACCTTCTGACGGCCGTCAAGCATGTAACCCGTGGCACCCGTGTAGATTTGGTTTTACCGCCACGGATTGCATGCAGGCCTGACTCTTCTTCTCCTCCTCCTACTCCATCCTCCTCCCTCTCCTCCTCAGCTGCCTCCTCCTTTTCCGCTGCTAGCGTCTCTTCCACTGCACCGCCCAAGCTCCCCAGAACCTATTCCACATGCCAGGTGAGACGTTGCCATGCCGTGCTGCGTCTGTTGTGCCTGGAAGCAAAGAGCCACACTGGCCCGGCACTCCTTTCAGCTTTGCGTTCACAGGCAGATGAGTGGCTAACACCGCTCAATTTGACAGTTGGTAAAGTGGTGTGTGACAACGGTGCCAATCTGCTTAGCGCATTGAAACAGGGCAAAATCACGCACGTGCCGTGCATGGCACACGTCTTAAACTTGGTCGTGCAGCGATTCCTTGTCAAATACCCTGGGGTCCAGGACATCTTGCGGCAGGCAAGGAAAATCTCGGCCCATTTCAGAAGATCTTACACGGCCATGGCTCGCCTTGCTGACATTCAGCGGCGACACCATCTGCCGGTCAGACGTCTTATTTGCGATTGCCCGACGCGATGGAACTCAACCTTCTATATGCTTGATAGGCTGCTCCAGCAGAAACGTGCAGTTAACGTCTACCTGTATGAACTCTGCGAAAGAAACGGTTCTGGGGAGCTGGGTTTTTTTTCACCGCGCCAGTGGCTGCTCATGCGCGACACATGCAGACTTCTGCGGCCATTTGAGGAGATCACCAAACTGGTCAGTCGCAGCCATGGCGCCATCAGTGACATGGTACCTTATGCCTTCTTTCTGGAGCGTGCATTGCGTCGTGTCATTGATCAGGCTGTGGAGGAGCAGGAGCGGGAAGATGAGGAAGTCGCAATGCTGGATGAATTCCCAGGGGGGGCTACTCTATCTGAGACAAGTCAACAACAGGAGTCTGATGAGGAGTCAGAGGAGGATGGTGCCGGGGCGGATGAGCAGGAGCAAGAAGAGCATGCTTTAAACCTTTCTGGGATCCCTGTTGTGCGTGGATGGGGAGAGGAGAATGAAGAGGACGACATTATCCTGGATGATGAGCAGGAGCCAGGCCACCACACCGCTTCCACTTTAGTGCAAATGGGGGCCTTCATGCTCCAGTGTTTTAATAGGGACCCCCGTATAAAAAGCATGAGGGTCAAGGACCAGTACTGGGTGGCAACGTACTTAGACCCCCGGTACAAACACAAAATGGCGGAAATGTTACCGCCGTCGCAGAGGGCTGTCAGAATGCAGCACTTCCAGGCCTTGCTTCGAGAAATGCTGCATTCTGCTTTTGCGTGCGCTGGCAGAGGAGCAATTCCCACTCCCAGAGAAGGATTTGCGGGTACCAATCCAACAGCGCCTGCAAGAAGAGGCCGGTTTGAAGATGTGTTGGTGACTTCGGATATGAGGTCATTCTTTCAGCCGACCCATCGACAGGTGTCATCCGGATCCAGCATCAGGGAACGCCTAGACCGTCAGGTGTCCGACTACATTGGGTTAACGGCCGATGTGGACGCTCTGAGGAGTGATGAACCCCTAGACTACTGGGTGGGCAGGCTTGACCTCTGGCCAGAGCTTGCCCAATTTGCAATCGAACTGTTGGCTTGCCCCTCATCCAGTGTCCTGTCCGAAAGGACGTTCAGCGCAGCAGGGGGGATTGTGACCGATAAGCGTACTCGCCTAGCTCACCACAGTGTTAACTACCTCACATTTCTAAAAATGAATGAGGCATGGATCTCGGAGGAATTCAACACATGTGACCAGTAGACCATGTATATGTCTATAAACTATTTTTTTAATCAAGCACACAGACCTTCTTAATTCATTTGGCTCACTTCCTTGACCCAAAAAAGCACACCGTACTATATGCCCCTACCCTCCTCTTTGAAGAGGTTGAGCGGTGTCATATTTCTACTGGGGCTGCTTATGATATCCCTGTGCTGTGCTGACTTCCTCCTGGGGGTTCTTATTATGAGGGGATCACACCATCCCTGTGCTGTGCTGACTTCCTCCTGGGGCTGCTTACGGTGCTGCTGTCAGTGCTGTATGTCACGGTGCTGCTGTCAGCGCTGTATGTCACGGTGCTGCTGTCAGCGCTGTATGTCACGGTGCTGCTGTCAGCGCTGTATGTCACGGTGCTGCTGTCAGCGCTGTATGTCACGGTGCTGCTGTCAGCGCTGTATGTCACGGTGCTGCTGTCAGCGCTGTATGTCACGGTGCTGCTGTCAGCGCTGTATGTCACGGTGCTGCTGTCAGCGCTGTATGTCACGGTGCTGCTGTCAGCGCTGTATGTCACGGTGCTGCTGTCAGCGCTGTATGTCACGGTGCTGCTGTCAGCGCTGTATGTCACGGTGCTGCTGTCAGCGCTGTATGTCACGGTGCTGCTGTCAGTGCTCTGTATTACGGTGCTGCTGTCAGATGCCTCTATCACGGTGCATGTGTCATTCCGGTATGTCACGCTGCTGGTGATCATCTCCTGCACCCTCTTCTTTGCCTACCCTGGTCCCTGACCTTCCCTCTCCTCCATTGCCTTCATTAGCTCCATAGTCCTGAATTGTTAGAACAATTTCCCAAATAAAATAAAAATGCTTGTAGTTATCGATCCCAAATTCACCTCATACATGTATTATGTCATTGTCCAGATGGTGGGACTACGTTTTACCCCCTAATAATTACCACGTGGCCGCAAATTCGACATGAAGGTTTGCAAAGTTCGCCTCCCATTGAAGTCAATGGGGCCCGCGGCGAACGTTCTGTTTCGCGAACGTTTGGGTCCGTTCGCATTTCGCGTTCGCGAAACGTCCCGTCGGAAGTTCGTCCATCACTATTTAGAACAGTCCCTGCACAAAATGACATTAAACGGAAATAACATCATTTAAAACTGCTTGCTGTTTTAATGTTATATCTGGTTCCTGCAATATGGTTGAAAATCATTGAGAAAAATGGCATGGGTAGCCCTCCCTGCCCATTACCAGCCCCTTTGGGTCTTGTACGCATATTAAGGGGAACCCCGTACCCATATTAAAAAAAGGAAATGCGTGTTGCCCCCAGGCCCTATATACTCAGAACAGCAGTATGCAGGCGGTGCAAACAAGACAGGGACTGTGTAGGTTTGTTGTGTTAAGTTGAATCTGTTTGTAATTTTCAACTGGTACATTTTTAAAGTGTAGCTCCAGTCAAAAAAACTATTTTTAAGCTTTTTGGAAAACATAGGGAAGGGTTATCACCCCTGTATAATTTGTTTTGTCGTCCATCTTTTTTCATCTCACTTGCTGTTGTCTCCTTCCGTTTGCAAGTAGGAGATGTTTGTAAGTTGGATGTTTGAAAGTAGGGGCCTGCCCTATATGCTCTGCAGAAATGGCGGAACAAGGTGTTGATTTTGCCACAACATTGTAAGCCCTCAAAGTGACTCTTGGTGGGTGCTGGAGCGCCCTGCTGTGAACGATTATATCAAGAATTGTAATTACATGCCATTGTTGAACAGTGGTAGAAAAATTTACCTTTGGTGGTTGTGGTGCTGGTGCCACAACACTATAAGTCCTCACAGTTACTCTGGGTGGGCACAGGAACGGGCCCTCGTGTGAAATATTATATCAAGAATTGTAATTACATGTCCTGTTAAACAGGGGCAGAAAAATTGGGCCTTAGGCACTGGTGCTGGTGCCACGACACTGCAACCTCTCCCATATACTCTAGTTTTATTGCAGGAATTAGCCCTGCTGCAAAGCATTGCATCAAAAATTGTAATTAAACGCCCCTGTTAAACAGGGGCAGAAAAATTGGGCCTTAGGCACTGGTGCTGGTGCCACCACACTGCAACCTCTCCCATATACTCTAGTTTTATTGCAGGAATTAGCCCTGCTGCAAAGCATTGCATCAAAAATTGTAATTAAACACCCCTGTTAAACAATTAAAAATGAAAAATAACAATTAAAAATTGGGCTGATGGCATCACCCAGAACCAGAAATGTTCTTCCAACATATCAGCGGAGGAGGAAGAGGATAGACAATCAACATAACAGGACAGTCACTCAGCATCAGCATAGGCAGTCTTGAAGGGATGTGATATTTCAAAAAAAATTATTCTGTTACATCAGCTTCAGGTGCTTGGTAGCTGTGGGTGATCCAAGACTGATTCATCTTGATGAAGGTCAGTCGATCAACTGATTCGGTGGACAGGCGCACCCTGTGATCGGTAACAAAGCCACCAGCAGCACTGAAGGTGCGTTCCGAAAGAACGCTGGATGCAGGACAGGCCAGTAGCTCAATTGCATACTGTGCAAGCTCTGGCCAGTGATCCATCCTCAAGACCCAGTAAGCCAGAGGATTTTCGGTGGGAAAGGTGTCTAAGTCTGACCTTGCCCCTAGGTATTCCTGCACCATGTAAATCAGACGCTGGCGATGGTTGCTGGAACCGATCATACCTTGGGGCTGCGGACTAAAAAATTGTCTGAAAGCATCAGTCAGACGGCCACCTTCTCCACTGCTCCTTCTGACCGATGCCTCAGCAACACGTTGTCCAGGACCAGGAGTTTGTAACCTCCCAGTCTCTGGGAACGCATTGCACAGACCTTTCTGCAAGGCCTCCCGGAGATGTCTCATCCTCTGCTCCCTCTGCGATGGCAAGATAAGGTCGGCAACCTTACCCTTGTACCGTGGATCAAGGAGAGTGGCCAGCCAGTAATGGTCCCTCTCCTTGATCCGAAGAATATGAGGATCCTTCCGCAGGCTTTGCAGGATCAGGGAGGCCATGCAGTGTAGGTTAGCTGAGGCATTCGGTCCGGAGTCCTCTGGGTCACTAAGGACAACATGATCCGCAGCTACCTCATCCCAGCCATGTACAAGTCCAAGGGTTTCTTGGGACTGTAAATCATCCCTACAAGACTGCTGCTGCTGCTGATGCTGAGTGCCAGCCTCCACCTCCTGACACAATCATCCTCCTCCTCCTCTTCATCCTCCTCATCCTCTTCCTGTGTGATGGGTGGCACAGCAGGAACACTGTCTGGATAAAGGGGGCCTTGAGAGGCAAGGAAGTCCTCCTCTCTGTTCTGCCTCAAGTGCCCTGTCCATTATTCCACGCAGCGTATGCTTCAAGAGGTGGACAAGAGGTACAGTGTCACTGATGCATGCACTGTCACTGCTCACCATCCTTGTGGCCTCCTCAAATGGTGACAGGACAGTGCATGCATCCCTGATCATGCCCCACTGGCGTGGTGAGAAAAAACCGAGCTCCCCTGACCCTGTCCTGGTGCCGTAGTCGCACAGGTGCTCATTGATGGCCCTCTGCTGCGTGTGCAGCTGCTGCAGCATGGCCAACGTTGAGTTCCACCTGGTGGGCATGTCACATATAAGGCGGTTCTTGGGCAGGTTCAACTCCTTTTGGAGCTCAGCCAGCCGAGCACAGGCATTAAATAATCGGCGGAAATGCACACAGACTTTCCTGGCCTGCTTCAGGACATCCTGTAAGCCCGGGTACCTGCCCAAGAACCGCTGCACCACCAGGTTAAGGACGTGAGCTACACAGGGCACATGGGTCAGTTGTCCCTGTCGGAGGGCGGAGAGGAGGTTTGTGTCATTGTCGCAAACCACCATTCCTGGCTTAAGCTGGCGTGGCGTCAACCACCTCTCAGCCTGCCCCTGCAGAGCTGACAAAACATCCGCCCCAGTGTGGCTCCTGTCCCCCAAACAAACCAGCGCAAGCACGGCATGGCATCGTTTTTCCTGCGTACTTGCGTAGCCCCTGGAACGCCTACGGAGCACCGCTGGTTCTGAGGACTGAGCACTGGAAGAGGCCATGGAGGAAGAAGAAGAAGAGGAGGGGGTGGAGGAGAGAGGTGTGTCACAACCAATAGTAGCATTTTGGAGGCGTGGTGGCGGAACAACCTCCAACACTACTGCACCTTGTCCTGCATCCTTCCCAGCTGCCAGAAGAGTGACCCAATGGGCCGTGAAAGACAGGTAACGTCTCTGTCCATGCCTGCTGGACCATGAGTCAGCGGTAATATGCACCTTACTGCTGACCGCCCTGTCCAGCGAGGCAAGGACATTGCCTTCCACATGCCGGTAGAGAGCCGGAATCGCCTTCCATGAGAAAAAGTGGCGTTTGGGGACCTGCCACTGAGGAACCGCACATTGTACAAACTCACGGAAGGGGGCCGAGTCTACCAGACTGAAAGGCAGCAGTTGAAGTTCTAGCAATTTAGCCAAGCTAGCATTCAACCGCTGGTGTGGATGGCTGGGAGTGAACTTCTTTCGCCGGTCCAGCAGCTGGGGCAGGGACATTTGCCTGCTATAATTGGATGTGGGTGTACTGCTAGCAGAGTGCCCAGAAGCACTTGGTTGTGACACACCTAATTCTACACCTTCATTCCTCTCAGAGCAGGTTTCAGAGAGGACTGAAGGTCTAGTGGGGTTGGAGATGCCAGCTGATGAGGAGCAAGGAGAGGTCCGCTTTGTTCTTTGGTGTGGGTCTTTGAGGTATGCTTGCCAACGAGCTGCATGGCAGGTCAACATATGTCTGGTCAAGCATGTGGTGCCCAAGCGGCTGATGTTTTGGCCACATGAGATACGCTTGAGACATATGTTGCAAATAGCAGCGGTGCGATCTGATGCACTCGTCTCAAAAAAGGCCCACACCAAAGAACTTTTAGAATAACGCGCAGAGGCAGCGCCCTGCACAGGCGGAGCTCTGCGGTGTGATTCAGTCGGTGTGCTGCCCCTAAGCTGGCCCCCGGAGGGCATCCTGCCTCGTTGGACATGTGCCTCCTCCTCTCTCCTACCAGGCACCCACGTGGAGTCAGTGCCCTCATCATCCCCTCCCTCTTCATCGCTGTAGCAAACCTGGCAGTATGCTGCAGCTTGTGGAACATGACTGCCAAATTGCTGTCCTTCTTGAGCATCCCCTCTCTCTGCATTCACGCTACTGCCTTCCTCTAGCTGAATATCATCATCAGAGCCTACAAAACACTGGCCATCCTCCTGGGGCATGTACCCAACACTGTGCTCAAAGAGTTCAGGAGACTCCTCAGGAGGACGTGGTGGGTCTAGGGAAGGAGTCACTGATGATGACATTGAGAGGAGGGAAGACGATGCGTTGGCAGCTGCTTTGCTAGTACCCTGAGACTGGGTGAGAGAGGATGAGGAGGATGAAGAGGGCTTGGTCATCCACTCTACCAAGTCGTTGGCATGTTGCGGCTCAACATGTCCAGCTGCCGAAAAGAAGGACAAGCGTGTCCCATGGCCACGTGCTGATGATGACGATGCACCGCGTCCACAACCAGCACTGTTGTCTCTAGACACAGACCCTGCTTGCCCTCTTTTATCGGCTCGCGCCTGTCTGCCTTTCCTTGCTGGCCTTCCAGACATGGTAATGGCCTGAAGGGAGTTGGGAAAAACAGCAATTGGGTAGTGTATATTGTGCTGGAGGCACACAAAACCCACTAACTCCTGCAGATGCCTTTATTATAGAACACCAGCAATAAAGGGTAAATACAGATGTATACTGTGTTGTGCTGGAGGCACACACAACTTCCAATAACTCCTGCAGATGGCAGATGGCTCAAATAGAGAAGAGCTATGTAGGTGGATATAGCGCCGTGTACTGGGTACAGAGCACGCAGACAGCACGCACAAGCTCCTAACACTGACTGCAAGCTCTATTATAAAAGATAGATATATCGCTAGCTATATAGGTGAGGTGAATATAGCGGTGTATACTGCGGTCAGGGCACGCAGACAACAACCACTACAGAAGAGCACGATCGA
This sequence comes from Lithobates pipiens, assembly GCF_037356315.1. Classification (NCBI taxonomy): domain Eukaryota; kingdom Metazoa; phylum Chordata; class Amphibia; order Anura; family Ranidae; genus Lithobates; species Lithobates pipiens. The sequence goes on from NW_027507789.1 coordinate 39,032,871, forward strand.
AAAATCGGCCGATAACGATCGGTGTATACTGTGTTGAAGGTACACAGAACACCCACTAACTGCTTCAGACGCCAACACACTACACAAGGCCGCCGCGCTGGCGGCCTTATATAGTGTGGGGCGTGTACTACACAGCCTGAGCTATGATTAGCCACAGGCATCCTGCCTGTGGCCAATCATGGCTCTCCTCGCTGCCGCCACTGTGATTGGCCAAGCATGCGGGGTCACAGTGCATGCTTGGCCAATCATGAGCCAGCAATGCACTGCGCCATCGCAGTGCATTGTGGGCCGTGAGCGCCACACGAATTTGGCGCGAACAGCCCATAACGTTCGGAATTCGCTGAACGGGCGAACAGCCGATGTTCGAGTCGAACGTATGTTCGACTCGAACACGAAGCTCATCCCTAATGGCGAACCTGGTCACCAGAACAGTGGATTGCAGCAGGAAAACACTGGATCTGCTGGACAGGTGAATATGTGAATTGAAGACAAGCCATCATAACAGGTAAAGGGTGTTAAAAAGAAAAGATGTGCGTGGGGGAGATGTGCGTGGGGGGGGGGGGGGGGAGTGAGGTTCCTCTTTAAACAGACAAAGAGGGAGCAAATAAAAGAAGTTCATTACTAGGGTTTACATGTACTTTAAGATCTCAGGGGCTAATCAACAGATCTATTCACCAACCCACCCCAACTAGCCTAAGTTATAAAGGTGAGAAGTGTAAAGAGCTCAACTTGTGTAATCTCTGCAATAATTTAAGACACGTTGCGCAGATATCCAATTACGATGTGAGATTTGCATAGACCAGTGGAAAAACTCATTACTTCCTCTAAATATTACTCGTAGTACTGTCATTCACATGACCTTTTACATACTCAGTTTACATGAAACGTTATAAAATGTTGGGACCTATAATTCAACTAGTGACATTTTCTACTGAATTTGACTGAGTTAGGCAACATTTGCTGGCTTTAATGTTTTACATTTGACATATGGTGACTGTACACAGCATATTACAATGTAGCACCCTCTAGTGTGTGCTAGAGTTAGTGTGGGTTTTGTTAGTGCAGGTAAATTTAGTTAGCTCAGGGCTGAGCCTGAGCTGTTGACTGTTGGTCAGAGTTCAAGGCTGGATGACTCATCCTGACAGCTCATCTGGTGCTTCCCCCTATTTCTGGGACATTGGAGAATGTTCTAGGGCCAGTGGGCAGGAGGTTAGGGGGAGCTGCCTGGAATATTCATGAGGCCTTGGTCAATCCCTAGTAATGGGCTGGCAAGCGGCAGAGCTCACCTCATAAATAGACATGGGCCATGCCAGCAGGGTAGCGAGGTGGTGGTGGGAGTGGTGAGCTGGAGCTGGGGCTCGGGTTCTGAAAGGACCCTGTTGCAAAACATGGGAGGAAGCACTTACTGGAGGCATGGGAGCAAGAGAGAGGAGAGCATGAGTATATCAGCACTGCTGGGGACTGCCACGTGTAGCCAGTTTCCCTGAAGACGGTAGTGTGCTTAAGTCTACATTCCCTGGGAGATCACTTGAGAGTCAGCCGGGTGGGCTGGTGAGTGTCAGCAGGGCCGCTGATAGAAATCATGGGGCCCCTTACAGCCTACCTGACGGGGCCCCCTTCAGTTCCACCCTTGGTCCTGCCCCTGGTCCCTCCTTTAGCCCCACCCTGGCCCCTCCCCAGACCCCGCCTTAAAAAAAAGTGCAGGTTTGTCTACAAGTAATATTTATTTTCTTTTGGTGGTATTTGGTCACCTCTGTGGTTTTTACTTTTAAAAAAAACAAAAAAATAAAAACTATTTTGAAAAAAAACATATATATATGCCGTCAATGCCGTAATGTATAGATGCTTCTTCAGTAGTAGTAGTAGATCTCGAATCCCCCCCCCCCCCCCAAGCAAGCACACACCTGTGTTAGCCTGGCCCCAGGAGTCACTTCTTCCCTGATCCTGCTGCTGCCTGGACTGGAGTGCGGGTGTCCACAAACTATTCCAGTCAGATGCCAGCTGCTTCTTTTTTTTCTTCTGTTGCTGGTGGCCCCGCTCGCTTCACTGCTTCTTCTGAACAACAGAGCAGAGGGAGAGGAATCACTCCGCGGCACCAGGAAAGGACGTGCTGGCCGGGACTTGAGCCAGCATGAGGAGCAGGCATGGAAGAGACATTCTTCTGTGCCCGCAATAGAAAAAATAGTCCCTCCCCCTGTTGCCACCTGCAGATATTGAATGACTCGGACAGACAATGTTTGGTCATGGTGGCTGGAGGATTTTTTTTTTTTTTACATTAATTAGTTCTGTGTTCAGGTTTCCCCGGCCCCCCTTTTGGCCAGGCCCGGTACAACAGGGCCAGTTACACTGGCCTATCAGCGGCCCTGAGTGTCAGTCTGGGAGGACTGGTGTGGAGAAGTTAGCCTGGAGGGCTAGTGAAAGGGGCAGCTGCAGCCTGGCGAGTTGGAAGTGCTTAAAGAGGTTGTGCTGGGATCAGTAGCCACAGAGGAAGAAGCGCAGGCTGGTCACTGTCATTTTTTATACACCACAAGGGCTGTCATGCCTTCAGCCTATAAAGAAAAAATAATATCTTCTGGACTTGCAATATCAACATTGCCCATTAGATGCCACTCTTAATAAAAGACTATTGATGGGTAGTGTTCTACTGTTAATAGACATTTCCTGTCATATCACTAGGAGCTAAGGATGGACCATGTTCACATGGTCCATGTGCTGAGCTCGCCAGGAAATTGGCACAGCGCTGCGCTAATCATAGGTAGTGAGACATTGTCCGATCTCCGCAGCTGTGCATCGGGGCAATGTCTCACTGCCTGTGATTAGCGCAGCGCTGCACCAACTTCCTGGTGGGCTCAGCACGTGGACCATGCGAACACGCCTGAGCTCATCCTTACTAGGAACTAGCCCACTTCCCATTACAACTCTTTCATCCTTTCCATGAGACAGACTGCAATGGAGTCAGCTAAGCCTGCACTGCATGTTCAGAGGAATTCCCAATCCTTCTAGGCAGCATCGCTGGTATGCTAAAGACTGTTTACTTATATCCCTAGTAGACATTTGTTATGTTCATGTAATTCTTATATGTTAATTTGTCTGTTTATTTATAGTTTCACCATATCATTCTATTCTTATATGGCCACCACCTGTTCATCGTAATAAAGATCCAAAGTTACAGTCTGGTTATTGTAGGATTCAAGGTTTAAACTGTATGTTGAGCTACATACACGCCAGGGGCGAACGTGTAGTGAGAACAAAACAAGGGCCTTTGAGTTCCTGCCTGTAAGGCCCCTTTCACACTGGGGCGGTGCTATTTTTAGCGATGCTTTACCATCGTTTTGGGGGCGGTAGCGGGGGTTAAAACTGCCCCGCTAGCGGCCGAAAAGGGGTTAAAGCCGCCCAAAAAGCGCCGCTGCAGTGGCGCTTTGCCAGCAGTGTAGCCGCGCTGCCCCATTGATTTCAATGGGTAGGAACGGTTTAGGAGCGGTGAATACAACGCTCCTTCACCACTCCAAAGATGCGGCTAGCAGGACTTTTTTCACTGTCCTGCTAGCGCACCGCTCCAGTGTGAAAGCCCTCCAGTGTGAAAGCCTGCTTGCTGAGAGGCTGAGCCGGGTGTTGGTTCAGGGATCTGGCGGATCCAGACTCCATGGTCGTAATGACGCTGAGCCTGGACCGGATCTATGACGTCAGCAGAGAGTGGACTTCTCTGCTGAAAACAGATCACAGGAGTGCAGTACGAACTGAACTCCTGTGATCCATTGGCGAAGTACAGCCAAACGAGCTTTGACTGTACTTCTCCTTGAAGTCCAGCACCACCTTGCACTCCTTACAGACCTTGGATCCGAGGTGGTTATATGAAAATAAAGCTACTGGTTAGTAGTATGTAGAAATACATTTATATATTGACTAAGGTTGGTCATAGATGTCTCAAATATTGTCTGATTCCTGATACATTGGACAAAATTCAAGCTATAGGTGGCCCAGCAAGCACCACCCAGCTTGATAAGAGTCAATAAAAGGTTTTCGATAGAGAGGGATTAGAACACCTGTTCATTCTCATTGCTGTCTGTGCCCCCCGTTAGAGAGATTCACCCTCTCTGTTTGTCCTGTTTACCATTATCATTGAAAATTAAAGTAAAAAAAAAAATCCCCAAATTGTCCCCAGAAAAGTTATAGTGGGAAAATCTTCCAATGGAGACACTAGTTCTGGTGACCTGGGTGTCTCCAAGGGATTCTCTTAATTTCAAGGATTTCCTCTCCCTTCCAGTTTGGCTATGGGACTTGAAGTGAAGGGAAATCTCCGCAATGGGACACAGATGGCGAGAAAAAAAAATGCTCACAGGGGTTATAACCCTCCCTTATTCCATCCAAAATGAAAAATAAAAAGGTGTTGCCTACAAGATGCCAATCAGATTCCTTAGCGTTATGGAGGCAGGGGGAAGGAAGAGCCAGAGCAGCTATGACCGATTCTCCTGGCATCATCTGCAGCACACAGAGAGACATTATCTCCCCAGGCCGAACAGGAACAGGAAGTGAGTCTTAGGACTCCCTGGCCTATAGGGGCTTCCTGATTGGCCAGGAGGAGAATAAAGAAGACAATAGCAAATAATCATTTGCTATTGTCACACAAGTGGGTGGGCTCAAAGTGTAGAGCTGTGTGCCCCAAGCCCACCCTATTTTGAAGCCAATTAGAGCCTCAAGCTCTAATCATGCACATGAAAAAAAAAAAACATTGGAATACATGCATCCGGCGCCCCGCATGTAGATTAGGAGGCCAGACACATAGATGGGGGGGGCAGCGCCCCTGCTCCCTGCATTACGGGCTGTCACTGATATGTGTAATTTTAAAATTGACTGAGCCAGATAGAATGCAGTCACTATTCAGATAATTTGGTATCAGACATACAGAACAATAGTTGGCAGGGGAGATTACTCATGCTGTTATTGTGGATGGAGGAATTGATTAATTTTCTCATTGCTCTTGCCATGTATGTGTAGGCAAGTGTAATCAGTTTTCTTCACTGCAGGTGTTGCTCGACCACAGCGGCATTGCAGTTGGAGGGGAAATCAAGAGTTTCCTGGGTTACTGGGGGAGTTATCCGATTTAATGCTGCCGCCCAATGTGACTCTGGCAGCCATCTTGGGTCAAGCACAGCCTATTTAATCACTTCAATACCGGGCACTTTTACCCCCATCCTGCCCAGGCCAACTTTCAGCTTTCTGTGCTGTCACACTTTGAAAGACAACTGTACGGTCATGCAATAAATGGAGCTTTCTTTTGGTGGTATGTAATCACCACTGGATTTTTTATACCATAAGTAAATGAAAAAAGACTGAAAAAGATAGCACATTTTTCTTTGTTTCTGTTATAATAATTTGCAAATAAATAATCTTTCTTCATAAATTTAGGCTAAAATGTATTCTGGTGAAAATAACCCAAATCAGTGTATATTATTCATTCCCCTTTTTGGAAAGTAGACAGTCCAATGTATTTAGTAAAAGGCATGGCAAGCTTTTTGAACTTGTCATTTTTTGTCATAAGTTTATGGAAAATTAAGACATTAAACTTTATTTTTATTTTTTTATACGTACTGTCACCAGTACAGTACAGCGTCATCATATCATGGGTACAAAAAAGTACAAAAAAAATAATAATAATAATATTTTTTTTCACATTTTAAAAAAAATGTTATCATATTTTTTTTTTAACTTTTTTTTAGCACACTGTGACCAGAGAAATATAATGTTACCATGATAACATTGTACTACTCTGGGAAAGTGATCAGTTTTTTGTTTTTTTTGCTATATGCATGAATGTTACTGAATGAAAAGGATTCATTCAGTTTGTTTTGTTGTGATTAGCTGTGATTGGTCACATGGTACAGATGGGCTGTGATTGGCCCAGTCTGTACCATGTTATCACACAGACCAATCACAGCTAGCAACACCATTATATACAATGGATGGCTTGAAAGGAAGCCATACTTTGTTTACACCTGTCACATGGTACCGGCAGTGGGCCGGTACAGTGATCAGTAATCAGCTGTGTCCGATGGACAAGCCTGTGACAGATCGTGACGCTGCATGGCTGCTTGGGGGGCGCGATCCCGGAGTACGTTGTGTGACATCCACCCGAACCAATGAGAGGTTCCTGCTGGCATCAATATGACATAGGCCGGGCAGAAACCGGTTAAGTTCCTGGCTCCCAGGATTGGCGCACATTTCACATGTGGGTAGTTTAGGGACAGGTCACCCATCTCACAGGGACATTATTAGCAGTAGGGAGAGGTTCCAGACGAGTAGGGAAAGAGCATGGACCAGCCAGGCCACATTCTATCCTTCAAGAAGATGCTGTGGGTCTGTTTTCGGCAACATCCTGTGATATAGTTGTGTCCTGTTTATGCATCTGCAAAGGGGCAAAATTCCTTCCATTGACATCAATGATGGGGTACTATTACTCGCACTGACACCAAAAGGCATTGTTCACTCCCACTGGATGCCAGGACATTTTCTACTACCACTAGCCCTAGTTCGACCACCCTAAAGTCTGAAGAACAGTAAACTCACCATTTGTTTAGAAGGTTTGGAGACCCCTGTTTTAGAGGGTTATTACTACAATTCAAGGACATCTGGGCCAGAGCACCGGTTTCCAGTCTCCCAGGTAATTTCCAGTAGAGCATGTTCTTTTTGTTGATCTTTGAGTCCCTATTATCAGTATTGGGCTCTTTGGAGCAGATAAAATACCTTTCATCCTAACATTCAGCCAGACACATCTGAAATAGGTACCACTATAGGAAAGTAAACACCAACCAAAGTACCAGAACATTCTTTATAAAAAGTCTTCAGGTTCACAAAAACTCAGGAAAGTCATTTGTTTAGCTAACAATAGTTATATTAGTTTTAATTGTCAGCTATGGTCAACGTGTATTGTATTTTCCATCCAGCATTCACCAACAGTGGAACAGGTCTTCAGGTAGGAGGTGGGAGTTCTTCATCATCCAACCACATAGAAAATTCAAAGAGAGAACCAAAATGTTTGCTTTCCATTCAGCCATCTAAAAAAATAAAATAAATACATAAATACATTTCTAAAGCATTATTTTTTCACAGCATAATTTAATAATGTTATCATGTCATCTGCTTTGGAGGAGTCAATTGGACACATGGCTATATCTCAGTGTAAGGTAGAACTTCACTTCAGTGTTAGTGAATTCATATCTGCTGTGAGGTCCCAGATGTCCCAATATTCATAGATATATTTCAGAAAAATGTATCTGCAACTGCTCAATGTGCATCTAGAAAAATATACCTTAATAAATGTAGTTAATAACAAAAAAATAAAAATGATATCATTGTATTGAAGCCAATGAATTTCAGTAAAACATAATTTTTGGCAAAATGTCTTAAATTTACTCATTGCTAACACTGACAGCTTTACATATTTCTTACTATAGAATATTATATCACAAACAACATAATCAACAGGTACCTTTTAATGGAACACTGCAGTTCTTACACACCTTTGGGTCACTGTTTTAGGATTGTCATGTAGGCCATGATGTTCTCTATTTGTATGGATCCTGTACATCTTTTGTATATCGTGACCTGTTATCCATTAGAACGTATGTATTCAAATGGCTTGTTAATCAAGTATGGTATTGTGATAAATGTATCTATCTTTATTTATTTATTTATTTATTTTTTGTTATATACTGTATTTTTTTAATCAGATTTTTTATTTTTAGTTATGTGGTTTTATATCTGCAGTCAATCATGTTTTGGAATGAGTATACTGACAGGTATAGCTTATCTGGAATCTAGCAACATCACTGATGTTCTATGAAATCTGTATTATACTGATGAGGCAGAAGCTTTGTGAATTGATAAGTCGTATTACAAAATGTACAATATGAAAAGGAAGATGGTTACGTAGGTTTCAAAAGGACAAATGTCCATCAAGTTCATCCTTTCACAGACTCCAACATTTTTTTTGGTCCAGCAAAAGCAAATTAAATAAAAGCTCTGGGAAGTCGTGAATAATTTTGCCTTTTGGGCAGTGGACTCCAGCTAGCAGACCAGATGTGGCCATTTTCATGCACCATTGGAAGACTCGTGAGACTTTAAATATGCCACTGGGAGTCTATAATTACCATAATAACCATAATTATATGTCATAAAAGCATTTTTTATTACAATTTTTATAAAAGTCAACAGATAACCACACAATTAAGAACACATAAATCTTTGCCATATGTGGAAATCACGTAGATGTGTGTAAAATCCCAGCGACGCCACATATGAGGGTCAGCGTTTTGCAGGGCACCCTACTTCATCGGGACCATGTATTGTCAGATTTGTGAAAGTTGTCCAATCATAATTACAATGGTATATACCAGGGATATGCAATTAGCGGACCTCCAGCTGTTGCAGAACTACAACTCCCATGAGGCATAGCAAGAATCTGACAGCCACAAGCATGACACCCAGAGGCATGATGGGACCTGTAGCTTTGCAACAGCTGGAGGTCTGCTAATTGCATATCCCTGGTATATACCCTCCAAAACGCTCCATCCAGTCCTGGGAGCACATATATCAACGCTCTCAGTTCATGGGAAGACCACATTTGATCCTATGATATATGAACTTGGATTTACCTTTCCATGTCATGGACTAACGACATATCTGCATGAATCATATTAATATACTTTTTTTTTTCCAATTGGTCTGAATTCGAAGATTGCTCCTATATGTACAGGAGTGGACATTTTTTGTCTCCAGTCATTTTTGATTTTTCTTCTTCTTCATTCTTCCCGTGGGCCGGCTCCCAGGACTGGACAGGGCATTTTCCACATCATGGGGGGTACAGTGTATTAAAATTAAAATTTAACAACTTGAACAAATCTGACAATACATGGTCCTTGTGAAGCCGGGTATCCTGTGAGACACATAGACCAATTCCTGTTATTTCAATCATATACGACTTCGCTGGGATTCGCCCACATCTACGTAATAACCACACATTTAAAGGTTTTATGTGTTCTTAATTGTGTTGTTATCTGCTGACTTTTATAAGAATTGTGATAAAGAATGCTTTTATGAATTAGAATTATGGTTGTTGGATTCCTACTGGCATATTTAAAATCCCATGATTTTTCCAGTTTTGTTTTTTGATGTTACTATTATGGGATAATACCTTTGGAAGTCATTAATTAATGATACCCCACTCCTTTTTTGACTTTACGGTGGCCATTTTCAGGCCTTTAACAGGCCCTTGGGGTCTTTTCCTTCTACAAATACCAACAATGGGGCATTATTCCTTCCACTGACACCAACTAGAGGTCATTATTTCTCCTCGCCCTGACCACAGGCTGTAGGTCATTAACCGCCAAACATTCTTTAATTCCACTGACCACCGACTCTGAGGCATTGATTACACCCACTGACAATATTGACTACCAATTGCTCTACCAATCGCGGCAATACCGCACATGTGTGGTTTGACTACCGTTTTCATATGCAGGCGCTACTTACATATGCGTTTGCTTCTGCGCCCGAGCTTGTTGTGACGGGGTGTTTTAAAAAAAAATAATTCTTATTTATTTTACTTGATTTTATTTATTATTACACTGTTTAAAAAAAAATGGATCACTTTTATTCCTATTACAAGGAATGTAAACATCCCTTGTAATAGAAAAAAGCATGACAGGTTCTCTTAAATATGAGATCTGGGGTCAAAAAGTCCTCAGATCTCATATTTGGACTTAAATGCAATAAAAAAAAAAAAAAGTCATTTGAAAAGATGACACTGAAAAAAATGTGCCTTTAAGAGGTATGGGCAGAAGTGACGTTTTGACGTCGCTTCCGCCCTGCTATGGTATAGAGACGGGTGGGGGCCATCTTAGCCTCACTCATCTCCATACCACAGAGAAGGGTCCCGATCGCCTCCGCCGCTGCCGACAGCTCCGGTAAGCGACGGAGGGCGCGGGAGAGCGGTGGGAGGGGGGTGGCACCTCTCCCTCCGCCGAAAACGGTGATCTTGCAGCGAACCTGCCGCAGAGACCACCAATATCATACACATGACCAGCGCCTGAAGAGATGGATACCTCGATTGTGGCAGCAGCTGCTGCCGTTACCGAGATATCCCTCTTCAAAAAATGGACGTATGTCGTCGTGCACCAGTCGTAAAGTGGTTAAACTTCTTTGATTGACAGAAACACATAACAGTATTCTAAAAAAAAACATTGCGTTGGCCTTCTTGCTTCTGCTAAATGGCCACTTCTTATACATTCTGTAAGTCATGCCGTGTACACACGATCGGAATTTTGGTCAGAAAAAGCTCTGATGGTTTTCCCGATGGGATTTCGCTGTCTTGCCTACACACGGTCACACCAAATTCCGACCGTCAAGAATACGGTGACGTGCAACACATACGATGGGACTAGAAAAAAGGAAGTGCAATAGCCAGTAGCCAATAGCTTCCATCTCGTAGTTGAATCTGAGCATGCGTGAGTTTTTGCGCATCGAAATTGCATACACACAAACTTTTTCCAACCGCAAAATTGCGAACATGCTCTCAATCTTTTGCTGGCCGAAATTCTGATGGAGCATACACACGATTGCATTTTCTGACCAAAAGCTCTCATCGGTCTTTTGCTGGCCGAATTTCTGATCGTGTATAGTTGAATATATATATATATATATTATATATCACACTATTTCTAACTAGCTAACTAATTAAGTAACTATATCAAATAACTAACTATATTATGTATAACCTTTAATTTACTTTATAAAAGATATCTTCAAGTATTCTTGCTCTATGAAAAACTACTATGTGTGTATTCTTATTTGTGAAAACCTACTGACCTTAACCACTTCAGCTCCGGAAGATTTGGCTGCTCAATGACCAGGAATTTTTTTGCGATTTGGCACTGCGTCGCTTTAACTGACAATTGCGTGGTCGTACGACGTTGCACCCAAACAAAATTGATGTCCTTTTTTTCCCCCACAAATAGAGCTTTCTTTTGGTGGTATTTGATCACCTCTGCGGTTTGTATTTTTTGCACTATAAACAATAAGAGAGCAAGAATTTTGAAAAAAAAAACACAATATTTAGTACTTTTTGCTATCATAAATATCCCCATTTTTTTTTTTTTTAAAACAATTTTTTTTCTCAGTTTAGGCCGATACATATTCTTCTACATATTTTTAGTAAAAAAAAATTGCAATAAGCGTATATATTGAATGGTTTGCGCAAAAGTTATAGCGTCTAAAAAATAGGGGATAGATTTATAGCATTTTTATTATTGTTAACTTTTTTACTAGTAATGTCGGCGATCTCCGATTTTTATCAGGACTGCGACATTATGGCGGACACTTTTGACACATTTTTGCGACCATTGGCATATATACAGCGATCAGTGCTATACAAATGCACTGATTACTGTAAAAATGTCACTGGTAGGGAAGGGGTTAACACTATGGGGCGATCAAGGGGTTAATTGTGTTCCCTGTGTGTGTTTCTAACTGTAGGGGGAGGGGACTGACCAAGAGGAAATGACAGATCATGGTTTCTAGCTATTAAGAACTCATGATCCGTCACTCTTCACAGAACAGAATAGGGATTTGTGTGTTTACACACACATGTCCCTGTTCTGCCTCTCATGCCCACAATCGCTCATGGCCGCCATCATTTTACTGCGGCAGTAAGCCGTGTAATTGTAAGGGATCGTTTTTTTATTTTTTTTTAAATAACAAACGTCATACTTACCTCTACTGTGCAGTTTGTTTTGCACAGAGTGGCCCTGAAACTCCTCTTCAGGGGTTCCCCCGGTGGCTCTCACAGCTCCTCCAGGCATCAGATGTCCCCTGGGAGAAGCGGAGTTACTTTGCGGGCATGCTCCCGAGTCCAGCATTCGGCGTCCATAGCCGCTGAATGTATGACTCAGCCCCCCAGCGCCCGTCACATTGGATTTGATTGACAGCAGTGGGAGCCAATGGCTGTGCTGCTATCAATCTATCCAATCAAGAGCCAGGACCCCGTGGAGAGAGGGAGAGTGCGTCCCCGCTGAAGAGATGAAGGGCCTCAGGTAAGTAAAATGGGGGGGCTTGGGGGGCAGTGACTGCCAGGTGTTTTTTCACCTTAATGCATAGGATACATTAAGGTGAAAAAACACAACCCCTTTAAGTCATAAACTCGGGACATGGAGAACAACTGGTACAAAAATAACTTTCACACACCTAAGCTTTTTCGATGTCAAAACTTAAAAGGGGACACAAACAGCAGGTTTTTGGATTTTCGGATTTTCGTTCTTTTGAATGTTCGGATTTTCATTCTAATTTTTGGATTTCCAAAGTTCCGGATTTTTGAATTTCTGGATTTTCAAATATTCGGAAAAATTCGGACATTCGTATATTTCCCAATTAACTAATTTGTCCAAATTTATTAAAAAACAGATTTGGAACTAGATGAATTGCACATGTCTAGTACTCACCACCTGAAAAGAAAAAAAAAAAAAAACACACTGCCTTTGGTAGTTTTCTATCGGAAACATACTTACTACGCGGTCTTCATCTTTTCATTTATATGTAAATACCTTCATCTGACATAATACAGGTGACAAAATCCTCAAGAGAACTGTAGTAAATTCATGATGTCTTTAGCCTTAAAAAAAAAAATTTTTACTTTCATGAAAAAAATACATTCATTTTAATTGCTACACAAACCATTATGTCATGACATGTACTTGAATATGACCTTTCCATTTTAGTCTTCAGACAGATATGATTTACTAAAACTAACATGAAAAACAAACGTCCTTCCAATCATGGTAAGAGACGGGGGCGTTGCTAGTAGTGATGGACGAACTTCCGACGGGACGTTTCGCGAACGCGAAACGCGAACGGACACAAACGTTCGCGAAAACGACCGTTCGCCGCGGGCTCCATTGACTTCAATGGGAGGCGAATTTCGCAAACCTTTAGGTCGAATTTGCGGCCACGGGGTAATTATTAGGGGGTAGCACGTAGTCCCACCACCTGGACAATAGCATAATACATGTATGAGGTGAATTTGGGATCGATAACTACAAGCATTTTTTTTTTATTTGGGAAATTGTTCTGACAATTCAGGACTATGGAGCTAATGAAGGCAATGGAGGAGAGGGAAGGTCAGGGACCAGGGTAGGCAAACAAGAGGGTGCAGGAGATACAGAGCACTGACAGCAGCACCGTAATACAGAGCACTGACATCAGCACCGTGACATACAGCGCTGACAGCAGCTCCGTGACATACAGCGCTGACAGCAGCTCCGTGACATACAGCGCTGACAGCAGCTCCGTGACATACAGCGCTGACAGCAGCTCCGTGACATACAGCGCTGACAGCAGCTCCGTGACATACAGCGCTGACAGCAGCACCGTGACATACAGCGCTGACAGCAGCTCCGTGACATACAGCGCTGACAGCAGCTCCGTGACATACAGCGCTGACAGCAGCTCCGTGACATACAGCACTGACAGCAGCTCCGTGACATACAGCGCTGACAGCAGCTCCGTGACATACAGCGCTGACAGCAGCACCGTGACATACAGCGCTGACAGCAGCTCCGTGACATACAGCGCTGACAGCAGCTCCGTGACATACAGCGCTGACAGCAGCTCCGTGACATACAGCGCTGACAGCAGCTCCGTGACATACAGCGCTGACAGCAGCTCCGTGACATACAGCGCTGACAGCAGCTCCGTGACATACAGCGCTGACAGCAGCTCCGTGACATACAGCGCTGACAGCAGCTCCGTGACATACAGCGCTGACAGCAGCTCCGTGACATACAGCGCTGACAGCAGCTCCGTGACATACAGCGCTGACAGCAGCTCCGTGACATACAGCGCTGACAGCAGCACCGTAAGCAGCCCCAGGAGGAAGTCAGCACAGCACAGGGATGGTGTGATCCCCTCATAATAAGAACCCCCAGGAGGAAGTCAGCACAGCACAGGGATGGTGGGAGCCCCTCATAATAAGAACACCCAGGAGGAAGTCAGCACAGCACAGGGATGGTGGGAACCCCTCATAATAAGCAGCCCCAGTAGAAATATGACACCGCTCAACCTCTTCAAAGAGGAGGGTAGGGGCATATAGTACGGTGTGCTTTTTTGGGTCAGGGAAGTGAGCCAAATGAATTAAGAAGGTCTGTGTGCTTGATTCCAAAAATTGTTTATAGACATATACATGGTCTACTGATCACATGTGTTGAATTCCTCCGAGATCCATGCCTCATTCATTTTTAGAAATGTGAGGTAGTTAACACTGTGGTGAGCTAGGCGAGTACGCTTATCGGTCACAATCCCCCCTGCTGCGCTGAACGTCCTTTCGGACAGGACACTGGATGAGGGGCAAGCCAACAGTTCGATTGCAAATTGGGCAAGCTCTGGCCAGAGGTCAAGCCTGCCCACCCAGTAGTCTAGGGGTTCATCACTCCTCAGAGCGTCCACATCGGCCGTTAACCCAATGTAGTCGGACACCTGACGGTCTAGGCGTTCCCTGATGCTGGATCCGGATGACACCTGTCGATGGGTCGGCTGAAAGAATGACCTCATATCCGAAGTCACCAACACATCTTCAAACCGGCCTCTTCTTGCAGGCGCTGTTGGATTGGTACCCGCAAATCCTTCTCTGGGAGTGGGAATTGCTCCTCTGCCAGCGCACGCAAAAGCAGAATGCAGCATTTCTCGAAGCAAGGCCTGGAAGTGCTGCATTCTGACAGCCCTCTGCGACGGCGGTAACATTTCCGCCATTTTGTGTTTGTACCGGGGGTCTAAGTACGTTGCCACCCAGTACTGGTCCTTGACCCTCATGCTTTTTATACGGGGGTCCCTATTAAAACACTGGAGCATGAAGGCCCCCATTTGCACTAAAGTGGAAGCGGTGTGGTGGCCTGGCTCCTGCTCATCATCCAGGATAATGTCGTCCTCTTCATTCTCCTCTCCCCATCCTCGCACAACAGGGATCCCAGAAAGGTTTAAAGCATGCTCTTCTTGCTCCTGCTCATCCGCCCCGGCACCATCCTCCTCTGACTCCTCATCAGACTCCTGTTGTTGACTTGTCTCAGATAGAGTAGCCCCCCCTGGGAATTCATCCAGCATTGCGACTTCCTCATCTTCCCGCTCCTGCTCCTCCACAGCCTGATCAATGACACGACGCAATGCACGCTCCAGAAAGAAGGCATAAGGTACCATGTCACTGATGGCGCCATGGCTGCGACTGACCAGTTTGGTGATCTCCTCAAATGGCCGCAGAAGTCTGCATGTGTCGCGCATGAGCAGCCACTGGCGCGGTGAAAAAAAACCCAGCTCCCCAGAACCGTTTCTTTCGCAGAGTTCATACAGGTAGACGTTAACTGCACGTTTCTGCTGGAGCAGCCTATCAAGCATATAGAAGGTTGAGTTCCATCGCGTCGGGCAATCGCAAATAAGACGTCTGACCGGCAGATGGTGTCGCCGCTGAATGTCAGCAAGGCGAGCCATGGCCGTGTAAGATCTTCTGAAATGGGCCGAGATTTTCCTTGCCTGCCGCAAGATGTCCTGGACCCCAGGGTATTTGACAAGGAATCGCTGCACGACCAAGTTTAAGACGTGTGCCATGCACGGCACGTGCGTGATTTTGCCCTGTTTCAATGCGCTAAGCAGATTGGCACCGTTGTCACACACCACTTTACCAACTGTCAAATTGAGCGGTGTTAGCCACTCATCTGCCTGTGAACGCAAAGCTGAAAGGAGTGCCGGGCCAGTGTGGCTCTTTGCTTCCAGGCACAACAGACGCAGCACGGCATGGCAACGTCTCACCTGGCATGTGGAATAGGTTCTGGGGAGCTTGGGCGGTGCAGTGGAAGAGACGCTAGCAGCGGAAAAGGAGGAGGCAGCTGAGGAGGAGAGGGAGGAGGATGGAGTAGGAGGAGGAGAAGAAGAGTCAGGCCTGCATGCAATCCGTGGCGGTAAAACCAAATCTACACGGGTGCCACGGGTTACATGCTTGACGGCCGTCAGAAGGTTCACCCAGTGGGCAGTAAAACTGATATACCTTCCCTGCCCGTGTTTGCTAGACCACGTGTCTGTGGTCAGATGTATCTTGGCACCGACACTGTGTGCCAGAGATACATTCACTTGCCGCTGAACATGGCCATATAGCTCTGGGATGCCCTTCTCTGAGAAATACTTCCTTCCTGGGACCTTCCATTGTGGTGTTCCAATGGCCACAAATTTGCGAAAGGCCTCCGAGTCCACCAGTTTATATGGCAGTAGTTGGCGGGCTATGAGTTCTGACAAGCCAGCCGCCAACCGTTGGGCAAGAGGGTTATCCGGCGTCATCATTTTTTTACGCTCAAACATTAGGCCCACGGAAGCCTGCCTTTTTGCAGAAAAATGTGAGCTTGGCGTGATGGAAGGTGGAGTGGAGGACAATTGTGAGGAGAGAGGAGAAGGAGAAGTAGAAGACGAGGCTGGACGGTGAGAGCCTGCAGTGTGGCTTTGTGTGTTCCGTTGCTCCCACTGGGCTCGGTGATGGCTGCTCATGTGCCTTCTTAAGGCGGTCGTCCCTAGGTGAGTATTGGGCTTACCGCGACTAACGCGTTGACTGCAAAGATTGCAGATGGCAACGCTATTGTCAGCAGCGGACACGTTAAAAAAAGCCCACACTGCGGAGCCATGTGCCGGTGTCCTGGGAGCGCCAGATGTGACCGTACATGGTCGATGACTCGCTCCTGATACATTTGCAGTCTGCTTTGTCCCTGCTGTGCAATGTAAGTCATTGCTGCTTCTCCTCCCTATCTGCTGGTCCATATCTCCCTCTGAACTCCCCTCCTCTTCCTCTCTTGTGGGCACCCACGTGACATCACTAGACACGTCATCATCAACGTCACCTTCCCCACCGCTATAAGTAGAGTAGGCAGCAACACCGGGGACCAACCTCCTCCTTGGGCTGATCTGGGTACTGGCGTCAGACTGCTGAGTAGCGCTTGTTGCTACCTCCTCTTCCTGATCCAATACCAAGAGTGGCTGCGCATCAGAAATGTCCTCTTGATATGGATCGGAAAATAATTCCAGTGACTCAAGCGGAAGGTATGTGGTGGTGGTGGTGGTGGTCGTGTTGTTGGTGGTAGTGTCTTTGGGGGTGCACATAGCAGAGAGTGAAGAAGAGGGTGCAGATCGAGAGGATGAGGAGGGTGCAGAAGAGTAAGGCTGAGCGAGCCACTCAACCAAGTCTGGTGCATCCTTTAAAGTAATTGAACGCACCTTCTGCAACTTCCCACTTTGGCTCAAGCCTGTTGCTCCTGCCCTACCCCTACCACCCCTGCGGAAGGGCCTGCCTCTTCCTCTGCATGTCATTTTTTAAATGACCCTGTGACAAAACTCTTAGTCCCTATACCGCTGAAGGACTGCTGCAGTATAGGTGAGCGGTCAGCAGTGGTGCACGTCAACCCTATCTATTGTGGACCTATAGCGGTCCTTACAGAACAGCAGACTGTACCGCACTCAAGCCTATGTACCGTAGCACCCTATACCAAGTTACCAGTCCTTATAAGAACTTTTGTGGACCAAGCAGGTTGTGTATTAGTGTTTAGCAGACTGTACGTCAGTCCCTATACCGCTGAAGGACTGCTGCAGTATAGGGCAGCGGTCAGCAGTGGTGCACGTCAACCCTATCTATTGTGGACCGATAGCGGTCCTTACAGAACAGCAGACTGTACCGCACTCAAGCCTATGTACCGTAGCACCCTATACCAAGTTACCAGTCCTTATAAGAACTTTTGTGGACCAAGCAGGTTGTGTATTAGTGTTTAGCAGACTGTACGTCAGTCCCTATACCGCTGAAGGACTGCTGCAGTATAGGGCAGCGGTCAGCAGTGGTGCACGTCAACCCTATCTATTGTGGACCGATAGCGGTCCTTACAGAACAGCAGACTGTATCGCACTCAAGCCTATGTACCGTAGCACCCTATACCAAGTTACCAGTCCTTATAAGAACTTTTGTGGACCAAGCAGGTTGTGTATTAGTGTTTAGCAGACTGTACGTCAGTCCCTATACCGCTGAAGGACTGCTGCAGTATAGGGCAGCGGTCAGCAGTGGTGCACGTCAACCCTATCTATTGTGGACCGATAGCGGTCCTTACAGAACAGCAGACTGTACCGCACTCAAGCCTATGTACCGTAGCACCCTATACCAAGTTACCAGTCCTTATAAGAACTTTTGTGGAACAAGCAGGTTGTGTGTTAGTGATTAGCAGACTGTACGTCAGTCCCTATACCGCTGAAGGACTGCTGCAGTATAGGTGAGCGGTCAGCAGTGGTGCACGTCAACCCTATCTATTGTGGACCGATAGCGGTCCTTACAGAACAGCAGACTGTACCGCACTCAAGCCTATGTACCGTAGCACCCTATACCAAGTTACCAGTCCTTATAAGAACTTTTGTGGACCAAGCAGGTTGTGTATTAGTGTTTAGCAGACTGTACGTCAGTCCCTATACCGCTGAAGGACTGCTGCAGTATAGGGCAGCGGTCAGCAGTGGTGCACGTCAACCCTATCTATTGTGGACCGATAGCGGTCCTTACAGAACAGCAGACTGTACCGCACTCAAGCCTATGTACCGTAGCACCCTATACCAAGTTACCAGTCCTTATAAGAACTTTTGTGGACCAAGCAGGTTGTGTATTAGTGTTTAGCAGACTGTACGTCAGTCCCTATACCGCTGAAGGACTGCTGCAGTATAGGGCAGCGGTCAGCAGTGGTGCACGTCAACCCTATCTATTGTGGACCGATAGCGGTCCTTACAGAACAGCAGACTGTACCGCACTCAAGCCTATGTACCGTAGCACCCTATACCAAGTTACCAGTCCTTATAAGAACTTTTGTGGAACAAGCAGGTTGTGTGTTAGTGATTAGCAGACTGTACGTCAGTCCCTATACCGCTGAAGGACTGCTGCAGTATAGGGCAGCGGTCAGCAGTGGTGCACGTCAACCCTATCTATTGTGGACCGATAGCGGTCCTTACAGAACAGCAGACTGTACCGCACTCAAGCCTATGTACCGTAGCACCCTATACCAAGTTACCAGTCCTTATAAGAACTTTTGTGGAACAAGCAGGTTGTGTGTTAGTGATTAGCAGACTGTACGTCAGTCCCTATACCGCTGAAGGACTGCTGCAGTATAGGTGAGCGGTCAGCAGTGGTGCACGTCAACCCTATCTATTGTGGACCGATAGCGGTCCTTACAGAACAGCAGACTGTACCGCACTCAAGCCTATGTACCGTAGCACCCTATACCAAGTTACCAGTCCTTATAAGAACTTTTGTGGACCAAGCAGGTTGTGTATTAGTGTTTAGCAGACTGTACGTCAGTCCCTATACCGCTGAAGGACTGCTGCAGTATAGGGCAGCGGTCAGCAGTGGTGCACGTCAACCCTATCTATTGTGGACCGATAGCGGTCCTTACAGAACAGCAGACTGTACCGCACTCAAGCCTATGTACCGTAGCACCCTATACCAAGTTACCAGTCCTTATAAGAACTTTTGTGGACCAAGCAGGTTGTGTATTAGTGTTTAGCAGACTGTACGTCAGTCCCTATACCGCTGAAGGACTGCTGCAGTATAGGGCAGCGGTCAGCAGTGGTGCACGTCAACCCTATCTATTGTGGACCGATAGCGGTCCTTACAGAACAGCAGACTGTACCGCACTCAAGCCTATGTACCGTAGCACCCTATACCAAGTTACCAGTCCTTATAAGAACTTTTGTGGAACAAGCAGGTTGTGTGTTAGTGATTAGCAGACTGTACGTCAGTCCCTATACCGCTGAAGGACTGCTGCAGTATAGGGCAGCGGTCAGCAGTGGTGCACGTCAACCCTATCTATTGTGGACCGATAGCGGTCCTTACAGAACAGCAGACTGTACCGCACTCAAGCCTATGTACCGTAGCACCCTATACCAAGTTACCAGTCCTTATAAGAACTTTTGTGGAACAAGTGAGTTGTGAATGTTTAGCAGACTGCAGCAGAAGGGCAGCAGTCAAGTATAATATCCTTTCTATATTTGGAAGAAAGAATATTATACATGTACAAGCCTATTACTGTACCACTGATACCAGTCCTGAAAAGAACCTTTGTGGAACTAATAATAACAGCAAGTCTTTAAAATTACCCTCACTGCCTGACAACACTGCTTCCTTCCTGTCCCTATACAAATTGGCAAAAAAAGAGAACGATTAGTGGTTACTGGAACAGCTCTTTTGTGGACCTTGATAGTAACAGCTAATGATGATGATGATGATGATGATGATGAAAGACTAATCTGGCTGTCCCTGTAGCATACACCGTCCTTTCCCTTTCTCTAAACTAACAAAAGACACTCAGGCTGCTGCAAGAATCAGCAGCACAGCAAACCTATCAACACCTAACACCTATACCAGTCCTGAAAAGAACTTTTGTGTACCAAATAGCTAGTGGTTTATCTCTCCCTACTCCACACAGGAACCTGTCCCTATCGTAACAGAAGAAAGAATGTAAAATGGCCACCGGATCGGGTGTATTTATAGGTTAGGGGGAATGTACAAGTGTCCATGTGCTGTCATGTCTCAATTGGCTGTCCTGTATCACATGATAAACGTGTCACCAAAGGTTAAAGTTCTTGTATACATTAAACACGTAAGTCCGCCGCGGCGAACGACGGAAAAAGGCGTTCGAACGTGCGGACCGCGAATGTCGGAAATTCGCCGCGAAACGACCGCCGGGCGAACCGTTCGGCCATCACTAGTTGCTAGGTCTACAAAAGATCTGGGGCTAGAGCCCACAGCAGCGAAGTAAAGAAAGTCATATGCTTGGGTGGGCATACACGTGTATATACAGTAATATACGTGTGTGTGTGTGTGTGTCTATATCCCCACTTACATTAGGGTCCCCAGAGAGCCCCCCCCTTACATCAGGGTCCCCAGAGAGTCTCCCCCTTACATTAGGGTCCCCAGAGAGCCCCCCCCCTTACATCAGGGTCCCAAAAGAGTCTCCTCCTTACATCAGGTCTACAGAGAGCCTCTCCCCTACATCAGGGTCTCCAGAGAGCCCCTCACTTACATCAGGGTCCCCAGAGAACCCCCTTTACATCAGAGTCCCCAGAGAGCCCCTCACATCAAGGTCCCCAGAGAACCCCTCTTACATTAAGGTTCCCAGAAAGCCCCCCCACTTACATCGGGGGTTTCCAGAGCATCCCCCTACATTAGGGTCCCCAGAGAGCCTCCCCCTTGCATCAGGGTCCCCAGAGAGCCCCTCACTTACATCAGGGTCCCCAGAGAACCCCCTTACATCAGGGTCCCCAGAGAACCCCCCTTACATTAGGGTTCCCAGAGAGCCTCCCCCTTAAATCAGGGTCCCCAGAGAGCCACCCCCTTAAATCAAGGTCCCCAGAGAGCCTCCCCCTTAAATCAGGATCCCCAGAGAGCCCCCCACTTACATCCGGGTCCCCAGAGAGCATCCCCTCCACTTGGGAGACTCTGCGCTATGGGCCCCAAAAGCCACCCCCTAGTGATGTCACTGGTAAGAGCATTGTGTACAGAACTGCTCTAATTTTCCATCCCTCTACGCTCATAAGTTAATACAGGCATACCCCACTTTTAAGTACACAATGGGGTTTATTTACTAAAGCTGGAAAGTGCGAAATCAGGCTCACTTCTGCATAGAAACCAATGAGCTTCTAACCCCAGATTGTTCAATTAAACTTTGGTAATAAAATGTGGAAGATCAACCTGGAAGCTCATTGGTTTCTATGCAGAAGTGAGCCTGATTTTGCACTTTCCAGCTTTAGTAAATAAACCCCATTGTGTACTTAAAAGTGGGGTATGCCTGTATTGGCACGCAAACATTTGACCTGGAACATTACTAGAAGACCCTATTTATAATTAATTTAAAACATTTAAGAATATTAAACCCAACATTCCATTTTCATGATATGTGTCTGCTGTACCATGTATTTGTAATAAAACCTATCCTCTTTATAGTGCTTCGTTTAGGTGAAATCCTTGGAGTTCCTGCCGGTCCCTCCGCTTTCCTAGTAACTTACCAGGCTAGACACAAGAGCAAAGCATGGTCAGTTTTCTAGATCTCCTCCAATGATCAGACTTGTCCTTACATTCTCCCCCCCAAGCACAGCCACTTGCTTAGAAGATCAGTGCGCTGCTGTTTCTCCTCTGGTAGCTCTCTTAGCTCCTTATGCCACTGAGAAAAGAGGGTATAGGATCACTTATAAAAAAAGTGTCTTATTGGCTGGATCACCAGGTGAAAAATAAAGAGAAAAAATAAAACAAATGCAGCCATCTCATTTAAGCATTTTCGCCTCCCTATACAGTGGAACCTTGGATTGTGAGTAACACGATTTACGAGCGTTTCGAAATACGAGCTATTTTTAAAAAGAAATCCTGACTCGATTTGCGAGCGGGATTCAACCCACTGAGGTGTGTACCGCATTTGGCCAGAGGTGCGGGGGCGCCGTTGACGCTGAATGAATGAATGAAAATATTTGTAAAGCGCACAACGCGAACTGAATCGCCTCAGGGCGCTGCGGTGACACTGCGCTCCCGAGTGTCTCCGAGCGCCCCCCCCGCACCTCTGGCCACATGCGGGACTGCATACACCTGTGCCCCTGCACCTCTGGCCACGTACAGTACTACATGCATTAGCAGTCACTGTGGAACGAATTATCTGAGTTTCCATTGATTCCTATGCGGAAACACACTTGGAATGCTTCTGGAACGGATTATGCTCGTAATCCAAGGTACTAGACATGTGCAATTCGTTTAGTTCCGAATTCGTTTTTTAACAAATTTTGACAAATTCGTTCATTTCCGAATTTCGGAACTTTTCAATTTCTGTATTTCGAATTTCCGAATTTTAAAATTTCAGAATTTTTGAAAATTCCGAATTTCGGAAATTCTGAATTTCAGGGATTCAGAATTCGGAAATTAGCAATTTCGGAAATAGGAATAAGAATGAAAGTCTAAACATTCAAAAGAATGAAAATCTGAAAACTTGAAAACCCAAAAATCGGAAATAATAACTAACTAATAATAAATATTATATTATAGGTATTGGAATTTCCTTCCAAATTTGGCTGTTAGTGAACCTACTTGAACGAATTATCTGAAATAATGAATGCCGTATCTAAACAGATGGAACGTAATTCTCTAATAATAATAAATAACAATAATAATAATAAAACCTTTTTATTATTATTATTTATTATTAATTTGTTCCATTCCATTTGTTTAGATTCATTATTCACATACGTTATTTCGAATAATTCATAACTTCAGATAAATTTGTTTTCATTAGGTTCACAAACAACCAAATTTGAAACCAAATTCCAATACCTATAATTTAATAGTTAGTTATTATTAGTTAGTTATTATTTCGAATTTTACTGATTTTCTGAAAATTCAGAATTCGAAAATTTGGAAATTCAGAATTTGAAAATTCGGAAATTTGAAAATTCGAAAATTCGGAAATTAGAAAATTCGGAAAATTTGGAAATTCAGAAATTCGAAATGCAGAAATTCGGAAATTTGAAGATTTGGAAATTCAAAATTTGAAGATTTGGATATTCAAAATTTGGAATTCAAAAATTCGGGAATTCAGAATACGAAAATTAAAAATTCAGAAACTTGAAAATTCTAAATTCGAAAATTAGATATTTGGAAATGTAAAATTCGAAATTTGGAAATTCAGAAAATTTGGAAATTTGCGATATTCGAAAATTCGGAAATGTGAAAATCCAAAATTTTCAATTTCCCAAAAAAAGAATGAAAGGAAAACAAACAATTTTTTTTGTCAGTGCACATGTCTACAAGGTACTACTGTATAACCCTTTATGCGGCTGCTAAAGAAGGAGTGAAGGGGGAATAAAATAAACTGTGACTTGAGTGACAGCTCTGGGGCTGCTGACATCACATCCAAGATAGCGACACCCAGCAGCAGTCTCAGGGCTTTGTCTACCCAAGGGAGGCCATCGCAAGTAAATAAAATGCTTCAATTATGTTAAATGCACATTCAATATTATGCCTCGTTGACACGGGAGGCATAGCAGTGAGTGCCCCATGTGTGGGCCATGTTTCCCTGCATGGGGGATGCACAGGTGTTCCATGCATCCCCCTGCAGGCAGTCCCATTGATGTCTTCTGCTGTGTCCCAATTGATATAAATGGGGCTGCCTGCAGGGGGATGCACAGAATATACCTGTGCATCCCCAGGCTGGTAAACACGACCGAGGCCTTCTGGGCAAATTTTTGTTGAAATGAATAGTCTAGTGACAGCCTCTCTTTGAAATCCACTAATGTAAGCCAGGCACATCTTTTAGGGGGCGTGGCCCGGAGGAAGACCGCCACATATGTTATCACAGTAGGTCTGCTCTGATGTGTGGCTCGTGGGATACGTCCTCTGTTTCACATTTGATGTTTGGAGCTGGGACGAGCTCCTTCCCTGGCCGGCACACATAATCCCTTATCCGGTCTTTTGCTTGATTCTCATTTGTCTGTTTATACATTCCAAGAGGGTTGCACTGCAACATTAAAAATGTATAGCATATTAGGGTATACCAGCCAACAGTTTTCTACATTCACCAACTTTTTTTTATAGAATGGCAATATAGCGATGAATTGGCCTGTCCACATTTTTTAATTAATTGTTGCGAAAGCCTTTAAATTACCTCAATGAATTTTCTGTGACATCATCCAAGGCAGGGAAGACCTGGGACATTTTGGACTACACAACCATCTGTAAGGACCATTTTCTTTTAGGCTCAAGAAAGTGAACCAAACACTGGGGTCTATTTGTTTAAATAAAAAAAAAAGTTCTAATGTCCAAAGTATTTGCACATCCACCATGAATATTCACCGTCGTTTTCTTAATCTCTTAATTTTAGGAAGCTTCAAGAAATTTGAATTGTGGGATTTCAGGAAAATGCTGCATTATGGCCACTAGATTAAACTGACATGTAAAATAAATTTTCTTAAAAAAACTGGACTTTGGAGAATCATGAACACTCAAAAGAGATTATTTAGTAAAAAGTACAAATTTTATTACACATAATAGACATTATAGCAAAAAGGAGCTAAAACACATGATAACACTGGAATGCACATGAAATGAGAATATGTAATGGTGGAAAAAACCCAGACCAACTGTCAGACGAAAATCTGATGAAATCTAACATGTTTCAACGTATGTAGTAGGGGTCTTCTTCAGGGAACGGAAGGAGAGGTGTTGAAAAGTGTTCGTAGCTTTATGGAAAATCTATAAGATCAATCTTATGGCTTTATGGAAACCTTTCAACCTTCTCCTTCCCCCCTGAAGAAGACCCCTACTACATATGTCGAAACATGTTAGTTTCATCTGTTTGTCTGACAGTTGGTCTGGGCTTCTTCGACTGTTACATATTCTCATTTCATGGGCTTTCCAGTGTTATTATGTGTTTTAGCTCCTTTTTGATATAATGTCTATTATGTGTAATGAAATTTGTATTTTTTACTAATCTCTTTTGAGTGTTCGTGGTCCCCCAAAGTCCTATTTTTCGAGGAAATATGTTGTATAAGGGATGTGGACCTGAACCTCTCTTCCCCATCCAATTAAACAATTTTTCTGTCTAAATTAAACTGACGATCATAGGAAATAGATAACAGGGATTATTCCGGATGGCTGTGCCAATGCTTTAGCCGCAGTGATCGGTGATCATGATGAAAAGTGGGAGTTGTTTTAAAGAACATGAGTTAAAGTAACATACCTTATTACCAACAAATTCTAACAAAAGTAATGGTTGAACTGAACTGTAAAAGAAGAAGTACATTATAAGCTGAACAAGATGACTACATCTCTGTGAAAATTATATGGACTCAAATAAATTTTAATAATGTCAACCCCAAAACATTTTTTTCAGCTTTCCTTTACAAGAGCACAGAATATTTATTTTACAGTTTTGACTTCATCATGGACTTCTTTGAGGCTCTTTGCCCAACAGGTGTCACTGATTCCAAGTCCTTCTCTGATTGGGGTCAATCACTCCTCAGGGCCACCAGCCCAACATATATTATTTCCAATGGAATAGAAGTCAAATGCCCCCCTGGAACATTTGTTCCCGGAATCAGTGCTCCTGAACTTGCTGTCCTGCAAGGGCAGCCCGGAGGAAGGATCTGCAGGAAGCACGACGCAACATGAACTCCAAACAAAGCTACACATCCCAAGAGAATTCAGATTTCAGTAGAGCGGAAAGGTCTCTCTTTCAGGGGGGGAGCAGGGCCTAATGGAAATCCTCTCCACCACATGTGAGCAACAGAATGAAAGTTAGGTGACCACACACTACTAATTCAAGGTAAAGTGAAAGTAAAAGTAAAACCTAACTAAATCCAAACCTATTCTAACTCTGTAAAGAACAAAACGCTTTACTTACCTGTTCTGCAGCCGATCTGGTCTGGTTTCCAGCGTCTCCCTCTGTGTGCAGAAGAAAGCTGACAACGGCTGGGAAGTGACGTCACCCACAAAGTTACTATGGAGCTTACGTTGTTGACTACCTCTCCTCATTGACAGCTCAGCCTGGGACCAGACCAGAGCGGCTGTAGAACAGGTAAGGATAGCATTAGGTCAGCCTTAGAATTTGGTTAAAGCCCCGTACACACGATCGGAATTTGTGTCTGAAAAATCTTGGATGGTTTTTCCGATGGAATTCCGCTCAAGCTTGCCTAGCATACACACGGTCACACAAAAGTTTGCTGAACTTTCCTCATCAAGAACGCGGTGACGTACAACACTACCACTAGCCGAGAAAATGAAGTTCAATGCTTCCGAACATGCATCGAATTGTTTCCGTGTTTCCGGTTGGAACTTTTTCCAACCGAAAATTTTAAAACATGCTCTCAATCTTTTGCTGGTTAGAATTCGGCCAGCTAAAGTCCAATGGAGCATACATACAGTGGCATTTTCCGACCAAAAGCTCTCATCTGTCTTTTGCTGGCCGAATTTCCGATCGTATGTACGGGGCTTAAGAGCTAGTTTAGAGTTTAGTTAGAATTTGCCTTTGCAGACACTTTAAGTTCATGCCCTGCATGTCATATTCTGACTCTCCAATCTTCATTAGATTTGCCATTAGCCATGTAGTTTCAGGGCCTGGTTAAACGGGTATACACTGAATGGACTGTTTAGTTAGGCCCAAGCTGATTGGTATCATACTGTATGTGGTCAGTTTAAACCATATACTAGTGTAGCCGAGTGCCCCTTTACTCACTTTCCTTAAAGTCAGTGGTGGGCTCCTTTTACTCTGTTTTCCACAATCCCCTGGACTCCCTTCATCCTCCAAACTCCTGGACTCACCCAGGGGATATAAATTCAAGCTTCTCTCACTATTCGGTGCTAATAAACATCTTGCCTGGTGGAAGAGCAGTGACTGGGCATGGGAGCTGCCAGCAGGGACTGCGTCTTCCATTGTCTGGCATGTCAGCTGTTGGCGAAGAGCACAAGAGCATGCAGATTCTGCCTAAGTCCCAGTCACTGTGGTGGACATTGTGCCAGCAGACTTTGGAGTACCGCCCTTCCAGTGGAGTGGCATTGCCTTCAGCCACCTGAACCTCCAGACCAAAGACTCAGTCATACTCTTGTATAGCCTGCCTGGGAATCCCTGCAGCCAGCTACCTGAGCTATCAGCTACAGCCAGCCTCCTAATCTGAGAGGTTTTGTACTACCTACTGAACTGCAAGTAACTGATTGTAAGCTCCTGGAGGGCAGGGTAAATGTACAATACATATGTAAAGCACTGTGTAATTTGATGGCACTATATAAGTCCCTGTAATAAATACCGTATTTATCGGTGTATAAAACACACTTTTTCTCCCTAAAAAATTGGATGCAAATAATGTATGCTTGTTATACACCAATATTTGCAATTGGCTGCAAAGTGAGGATCTCCTGTATACAGGCTGCAATAGTGAGGCTGCAGATGGGCACTGATCATACTGCAATGATGGGCAAAGGTGAGGCCGCAGATGGACACTGATCAGACCGCATTGATTGGCAATGGTGAGGCTGCAGATGGGCACTGATCAGACTGCAATGATGAGGCTGCAGATCGGCACTGATCAGACTGCATTGATGGGCAATGGTGAGGCTGCAGATGGGCACTGATCGGACTGCAATGATGAGGCTGCAGATGGGAACTGATCAGGCTGCATTAACCTCCCTGGCGGTACGATTATTTCAGATTTTAGGTGCTAAAAGCGGTACCATTATTTTGCATGAAAATTTGGCGTTTTATATTGTAGTCCTGCAATTCTTAGGAATAACTCTCTTAAATCTGTCCAAACCAGAGTCTAGCAGACATCCCGGGTATAATAAAGTTTGAAAAATGAAATCATAAATTATAATATAATAAATAATTATAAATAATTGTACCAAATAATAATATAACAATAATAAAAATTATTCAATAATGTAATCAAATCAAAAACACAGAAATTTGCTCAGTTGCAGAATTGTCACTGTCATTACTTTTCAGTATTTGATGACGGATCTCCCCACAAATCGCTATCACTCAATTCTGCGAGTGATTCCAATTTATTATCGCTGTTTTCTAGCTGGTCTAAAACCATTTTTGATGTAAAAGGACAGTTTTGGTTGCTATGGGCAATCTCCAGTTTCCAGGCATAAATAACAGTTTTTATTACATAAAACTGCATGCAGGACACTGGGCAGACCACTAGGGACAACGGGGATGTGAAATATTTACATACAGCAATGTAATCTGTAAGATTACATTATACTGTATGTTTACTGTTTGTTTCACTTTTTGAATTTGGCGCCGATCTCCGTCCCCGTGCGTCGCAACGCTCGCAGGGCACGGAGATCGGCGATGTGATGCATCGAGCGAGACACGGCTCACTCGTACAGCGGGGAGACAACGCTGGATCCGAGGGAGAAGGTAAGTAAACCTCCTCCTGGATCCAGCGATGCAGTCCCGAGTCTGGCTCGGGGATACCGCTTTTGGTATGAAAATTCCACCCCGAGCCAGACTCGGGAATACCGTCAGGGGGGTTAATGGGCAATGGTGACGCTGCAGATGGGCACTGATCAGACTGCAATGATGAGGCAGCAGATGGGAATTGATCAGGCTGCGTTGATGGGCAATGGTGAGGCTGCAGATGGGCACGGATCAGACTGCGATGATGAGGCTGCAGATAGGCATTGATCAGGCTGCATTAATGGGCAATGGTGAGGCTGCAATGATGAGGCCACCGATGGGCATTGATCAGGCTGCATTGATGGGCACTGAGAAGGCTGTATTGATGAGCACTTATTTTGCTTCAAAGTTCTTTTTTTAAAACTTAAGTTTTTTTTTCTGAAACTTCCCTCTTAAAATTAATATGCGTGTGTAAGCCTGTGCCTGATATACACCGATAAATATGGCAAACTGTATCGCATCGTATATTTTGCAAATTATCTTTCCTTATTTCCTTTTTCTCTAGCAATCTGTTGGACCATACTGACATCTAGTGGTCAACTGTGGGAACTACTGCTAGCATTTGTAATGTTTTGGTTCAGTTATTTTCTGTTCAAAACGATTACATACTTTTTTTGCCATTCTATCTGCATTGTCAATTTACCCTGCACCATTCATTCAGTATACACCAAGGCGTACATCGCTTTTTGTCTGATCATTCAGCTGATATGGTTACTTCACACTGAACAAACCAAAACCTGTTTGTTTTGCAAACAGGTCATGTGAACAGTTCATCAGGGGAATGTACAAGACACAAAGAACTCATGAGAATCTCTCTTTATTGTTGTATATATTAAGGTACCACAATAGAATTGTAGGATATACACTTGTCTGTGAGCACGGTTACATCACACATACACACACACACACACACACTCACGGGTAACAAACCTTGCACTTTGGAAAAAAACTGCACATGATGAATTTCCGCCCCTGTACAAATCCCTTGTGTGTGTGTTTTCTCTTCAAGGTGAACTCCATAATCAATAAGGGTTCACAGCTTCAGTTGAACGGTGGTCTGTGATACTGAATGAGATTTTTTTTTTTTAAACTGTGCACAGAACAATGACGTCCGGCAATCCACTGCAGACAATCAAATATCGTCTTTTACTAAGGTCACTACACTAATCTGCTGAAAGCTAAACTCCACCAGGAAAATTAAAAAAAAAAGACAAATATTAATGGAGCTCAGTGGTTTTTTTTTTTCCATAAATTTTTTGTTTTAAATGCAAACATTGTAAATACTTAATTTGACCTTGTATCAATGTCTTTCAACCACTGTATGGCAGAGCTGATAATAGGTGAAGGAGGGGCAGCACAAGGATCCAATCAGTTGTCCTGCAGTGCTCATGTGCTAACGAGGAACATGCCAATAGGAGGAGGTAGCAGAGTGACAGAGAGATGAACTCATCAGTCTGCTGCTTCTCCTTTCACTGTCCAGTCACAAGTTGGGAGAGGGGCGAGACCTGTAAGTGTTACTTTACTGCAGCAGAGTAAAATTAGGTCTCTTGCCCTGTAAGACAGAGTCCTTCTGTGTAAATCTTAGGGCTAGATGGACAGAAATACAAATCTTTTGTAAATCGTAAAATAGGTCGTACTTAATTATTTATCTATTTTTTTGATATTTGGCTGGACTTCAGCTTGAAAGCACCTTTCGGACTGTTTGCTGCCAGTGAATGTCCGTCATTGCTCTGCGCAATTTGATAATAAATTACTGCATTTGAGTCGATTTGTGCTTGGAAAAACAAGACACCCAAAACAATATCACAGAGCTTATGCTAAAAGGCTCTGCGTTAGTGATATGCCCATCCCTACCTCAATGGACCCTATTGTAAAGAGGCATTTAGAGGACTTACTTTCAGTCGTACATCGTGGTTTGCTTTATAATCTGAATTAAAGGATGGGCGATGAGCAAAACATGCAAACCCTTGCTTAGTTTAGAATAGTCATCATTGCATTCAGTTATAACTATCTCTCTCTCTCTATATATATTTTTTTTATATCCATCATAATTTATCCATTATTTGTTCAAATTATATCGACTCTAAATAAATATAACAAAAATAAAATATTTCCCTTTGATACATATACAGGTCTATTTTTGTGTGAGCTTTTTCCTGGGGGGTGGGGGTGGGGGGAATAGAAAATGGTACAAGCATGTTTCAGCCTATCAGCTGCCAGCATTTCCCAGCAACACATTTAAACAGCAATGTGCTGACGATGCCACCTAAAGGCAGCCACTGATGCAAATAGCCAGAATGGGGATGTCAGTAGAAACTGATGCATAATTATTAGTGATACTGATGCCCAATTTTGCTGTCTCTGCCTTAATCCTCTATATTATATTTAAAGGCTTCTATTAGACCCTCTAAAGAATGCACAAAACCAGATACGCTACAGATGGAACCAATGACAAAGATGGAAACATCGAAAAAGACATGGTGCCACTGAAGCTGCCTCCAAAGAAGCTTGAGATGGAAGAGGCTTGGAAGGAGGAAACAGAGACCAGCTCCTGTGAGGCTGCCGGTGAGGCCCATCAAAAGGGCAAAGTGGGGCACATAAATGGCCATGAGCAAGGTAAAAACAACTAGGGCACATCTGAGAGTGAGTCCCCAAGCTTTTAGTCTCCCATCACCCCCATAGCAGTTTGGAAAGAAGGCCCTGCTCCCCTCCTGAAAAAGAGACCTTTCCAAGACCTCCACCGCAGCAAAGAAGGGCAGTGGGTAGGACAACAAAGCTTTGGACACCAGAAATAAGTTAACCACTGCTCTGATAGTAGAGGGTAGGTTGTCTGTTATGACCTCCTTGGTTTCATCTGCCCAGGTTAGATAAGCCACCAGAGCAAAAAGACCCTTGAGGATGCAAGCGGCAATGTGGGTCCAGTTCATCATGCAGTGGAATTCTTTAGGGTGTTGCATGTTCCCTTCCAGGGAAGGCAGGAAGATCTGGGAGGTGTAGCTGAAGACAATGATACCGATGGAGATAGGAAATTTCTTTACATCAATGTAAAATTTGACTTTGTCCCAAGCCCAGTCTCTAGCTCTGGACAGACAGTAGGCAATCACTAGGACATTAATGACGAAATGAGCTAAGGTGCAGAGCAAGCTGAACTTGGAGACAGACTTAAGGTTTTTGAGGAATGCACATGGTAGAAGCGCAGCAGTGGCTATAATTGACCAGGACTTCTGAGAAACTGGTAGGGTTGGGAAGCTGTTATACATCAAGTTTCCGCTGACCACCACATACAGGATGCATGTCATGACCAGTTCGATAATCTGAGCCACATTGACAATCCTTCCTCCAAGTTTTGGAAACCTCGGTGCGCAGCAGGCGTTGGCAATGTCCACGTAGGAGTCCCTAACCCTCACAATCTCTCCGTCTTCATTCTCTTCATACAAGCAAGCAATGAGAATCTTTCCTGTGTAACAACACACCACTGCAGCAAAAATGATGAGGAACAGTCCCAGGTATCCACCGTGTAGAATTGCGTAGGGTAATCCTAACACAAACATCCCCTGCAAAAAACAAGCAGAAAATAAGTGAGATTCCCTGCATCTCAATGTAGACGTTTCTATGTGTGAGACTGCAATAAGCTTAAAATATATCTAAAGTCAAAACCTTTTTGTTTTGGATAAAGCAGGAAAAGGTTAAAACACATCAAGTTTTTGTGTTTCTGTCTGTGTCCCATTGAGATTTCCCATCGAGATTTCCCATTGAGATTTCCCATCACTTCCTGGACCCGTTATGCCATAACGTGCTCGATACTGCAATGCGTAGTAATACATGGTACGTGTGTTGGTGCATTGCGGTATCAGTCATTTTGAATGAGCCTACACTGCAATACAATGCAAAAAATGCAGATAGACCTATTTTTAGACCTATTTTAAATTACTTGCCCAATGCAGCTTACGACAACATGCTGTCCATTGCATCGCAGTTCAACGAAGTGTGAAAAGCCCTTAGATCAGGGTTTCTCAACTGCGGTTCCTCCAGAGTTTGCCAGGGGTTTCTTAACCACTTACAGACCGGACCATTTTGCTGGTCAAAGACCAGACCACTTTTTGCGATTCGGCACTGCGTCGCTTTAACTGACAATTGAGCGGTCATGCAACGTGGCTCCCAAAAACAAAATTTACGTCCTTTTTTTTCCCGCAAATAGAGCTTTCTTTTGGTGGTATTTGATCACCCCTGCGGTTTTAATTTTTTGCGCTATAAACAAAAATAGAGCGACAATTTTGAAAAAAACGCATTATTTTTTTAACTTTTTGTTACAATAAATATCCCCCAAAAATATATAAAAAAAAATTTTCCCTCAGTTTAGGCCGATATGTATTCTTCTACATATTTTTGGTAAAAAAAATCGCAATAAGCGATTATTGATTGGTTTGTGCAAAAGTTATAGCGTTTACAAAATAGGGGATAGTTTTATGGCATTTTTATTAATAATTTTTTTTTACTAGTAATGGCGGCGATCAGCGATTTTTATTGTGACTGCAACATTATGGCGGACACATCGGACATTTTTGACACATTTTTGGGACCATTGTCATTTATACAGTAATCACTGCTATATAAATGCCAATGACACTGGCAGTGAAGGGGTTAACCAGTGGGTGGCAGTGTAGGGGTTAAGTGTTCCTAAGGGTGTGTTACTAACTGTTGGGGGCTGGGCTTTCATTTAGTGAACACTGATCTCTGCTCCAATCAAATGGAGCAGAGATCAGCGTCACTAGTTGCTAGGCAGAATGGAGAAATGCTGTTTACAACGGCATTTCTTCATTCGGCCACCCCGTGAGACGATCGCGGGTATGCCCGCGGCGATCGAGTCCGCGGGACACACGACCGGACTCACGGGGGTCCCGACCAACACGGGAGCACGCCGCCGCGCTCCCGATGGCAGGGCGGCAAATTTAAAGGGACGTACAGTTACGCCCATTTGCCTGCCTGTGCCATTCTGCCGACGTACATCGGCGTGCTCTGGTCAGGAACTGGTTAGGAAAAGAGCAACTTCTGCTTTGCAAATAAAGTCCCCTGGCACCATTGATCTTTTTGGGTATCTGTAATGCCGCGTACACATGATCGGAATTTCGGCCAGCAAAAAAACGATGAGAGCTTTTTATCAGACAATGCAACCGTGTCTATGCTCCATCGGAATTTAGCTGGCCGAATTCCCACCAGCAAAAATTTGAGAACGTTCTCAATTTTTCAGACGGAAAAACTTTCTATCGGAAATTCTGATCGTGTGTATGCAATTCCGACGCACAAAAACTCGCGCATGCTCAGATTCAACTACGAGATGGAAGCTATTGACTACTGGGTATTGAACTTCCTTTTTCTAGTCTCGTCGTACGTGTTGTATGTCACCGCGTTCTTGACAGTCGGAATTTGCAAGACAGCTTGAGCGAAATTCCGTCGGAATTCCGTCAGGAAAACTATCAGAGCTTTTTCCGACCAAAATTCCGATCGTGTGTACGGGGCATAAGGGGGTAATTCTATTCAATGACCACAAGGGTAATACACCAATGTAGAGTTGTAGATATAGTAATTATTTGCAAGGGTTTCTTGAGATTGGAAAGTTAGTACTAGGGTTCTTCTGGGTTGAAAAAGTTGAGAAAGGTTGCCTTAGGTTGTTGTCATTAAAACAAGTGTCTGATTTAAAAAAAAAAAAAAAATTCCCCTCTATTTCTATTTCAGTGACAAGTCAAGAAATTAGGATTTTCTATCACTTTCTGTTCCACTAAAAATGGTCATCTAAAAAAAATTGTGAGCAGGGACACAGCCTCAAACCCTGACAGAGGTTCCACACTCCATCTAAAAGGAAAACAAAATTGACTTTAGATCAAATTTAATGGTAATAATATTTTGTTGTACAACAATTTTTTTTAAGCTTTTCTTGTTCATATTTACATTTTTCATTATACTTGATAAGACAGAATGCAATTCTAGCCATGAAGGTGAAAATGGTATACAAAATAACCTGATTGAGTGCTTCTGCATGTTGACAGACCAAATGTTAAAAAATAAAACGATTATATTTTCACACTCCAGAGGAACACATTTCTTTTTTGTGTGTTCTAAAACGCAATGTAAATTGTGTATGTGTGTGTGTGTATATATATATATATATATATATATATATATATATATATATATATATATATATAGATAAATAGATCTCTCTCTCTCTCTCTCTCTCTCTCTCTCTCTCTCTCTCTCTATATATATATATATATATATACATATATACATATATAGCTATATATACACTGTATATATGTATATATATATATATATATATATATATATATATATATATATATATATATATAGATAGATAGATAGATAGATAGATAGAGAGAGAGAGTATATATAGTATAGCTATATATACTGTATATATGTGTATAGAGAGAGAGATAGATACATACATACATATATATATATATATATATATATATATATATATATATATATACAAAAGTGAGTACACCCCTCACATTCATGTAAATATTTATTATATCTTTTCATGTGACAACACTGAAGAAATGACACTTTGCTACAATGTAAAGTAGTGAGTGTACAGCTTGTATAACAGTGTAAATTTGCTGTCCCCTCAAAATAACTCAACACACAGCCTATAATGTCTAAACCGCTGGCAACAAAAGTGAGTACACCCCTAAGTGAAAATGTCTATATTGGGCCCAATTAACAATTTTCTCTCCCCGATGTCATGTGACTCGTTAGTGTTACAAGGTCTCAGGTGTGAATAGGGAGGAGATGTTTTAAATTTGGTGTTATCGCTCTCATACTGTGGCTGAATATTTCATCCTGCTTGGCCCCTTACTGTAAATTTAAATTCCTTGTTACACACATTAAAACTAACCTCATCACATCACTGAGAGTATCATTAGTGCAAGGTTATGCTGACTAATAGGCTCAGCTTGGGAGAGGACTTTGCCAATGGACATATCCTGGATCTGTCCCCCTGAAATGGGATTGGGTAAGCTATTAAGTCTCCTGTATGTTTCTCCAAGTGCAGCGAGGAGTAAAAAAAAACACTATTTGCTTTATACTCAATGGGGCTGGGTGAAACTTTAAATGCAGGATCTTTTTTTTTTTTTTTTGCATATTACTTATTTATGGTAATAAACCACTTGCCACCCAGGCCAATTCTGACTTCTCTTCTACATGTAATAATCATATTTATTTTTGCTAGAAAATGACTCAGAACCTCCAAACATTATACATATATTTTTTAGCAGACACCATAGGAAATAAAATGGTAGTCATTGCAACCTTTTATGTTACATGGTATTTGCGCACCAATTTTACAATGCGTTTTTTTTGTTTTGTTTTTGGAAAAATTAATATTAAAATAAAAAAATATAAAGTTAGCCCAATTTTTTTGTATAATGTAAAAGATGATGTTACATCAAGTAAATAGATACTTAAAACGTCACGCTTTAAAATTGCGTCAAACTTTGATAATTAAAAATCTCCATAAGCGACGGTTTCAACGTTTGCGGCGTATGTAATCTGTGTGTATCTAGCCAGTGCCTCACCAGCCACTGACCTCACCGCATGTCCCTGATTTGCGGCCATGTACATAAAGCGTAAAATGTATAAGCATAAAGAAAAATGACAGAAAATGTATCCTAAACATCCTCATAGTTTCTCTTTATTATCGCCAAAGATACTTTTACTTACTGGTAGTTAATCCTTTAAGGATATTCTTATTAACATAATAACATTTTGCAAACTATTTTTATGAATTTATTGTAGCGCTGACACTTTGGACAAATTGTCTGTCATGTACAAATTTATTTTTTGCCTCAGAACAGTAAAGGGGTTCTGAGGGTTAATTGTGTAGGTTTAACTTTGACATCAGTTTGGCTGGGCTGTGTTAGAGATCTGCCTGGTCATGTGTACAGTGAGGTGCACATGACAGGCTCAGAACCAGGCCTGGTTGGACGTTTTGGGTATCAGCTTCCTCTAAGCCAATCAGTGAGTGTGCCGGGCCCCGCTGAGGAGTCTGGGGAAGGGTACTTAAGATGTTGAAGTCATGTGTTCTGGGTTCGTTCGTGAGGCCTTAGCAGTGTGTTTCTGATTCTGGACCGGGGTAGCCCTGTGAGGAGTCCCGGTCACGGGAGCGTTCGTCGCTCCGCAACATGCTTCGGTTGGCTAACCCCAACAGACCCGCCTGGTCTGGGGTAAGGATCCATCTGTTCCCGAGTCTCGGAACCGGCTGGTCCAAGGCGCAGTAACTGAGGGAAGATTCAAGGCATCGGGGTGTGCTCTCGGCTTGGAGGGGCACCGCTGCTTGTGTAAGTGACTGGGGGAGGACTCTTCGGAGGAGGGCCAACAAGCTGGCATCCTGAGAAGTGCCTGGTTGCTGGGTTGTGAAGGACACTGACGAATTCACATTTTTCCAGTACTGCCAAGGAGACAGAGAATGTTCCAGGTACTGAGGAAAAAGGTTCCTGTTTACTTCTGTTACCAGTTAGTCAAGGTCAAAGATTTCACAAGTTCTGGATCAAAGTGCTGACTGCCATAATCTCTGGCTATTTGTTCAGCCTTGAAGCACCCAGCTGCGAGTGGCTACTCTCTGGGTGGTATTAGAGACTTTCTGATATTAGCAGTGCCTGAACTTCTTCACCTTTGCCCTCTGTTCCCATACGATACTGTGTTGTTGGATGTTACTCCTGCAAATAAAAACCTTTTCTAAAGGACTTTTATGTTGTCAGAGTCCAAAGTTGTTGGGTACTAACCCTGGGAACCCCTAGACATGGAAGAACAAGCCAAGCGGAGGTAACCGGTAAGCCCAAAAGTTAAGGCCGCCCTGCCAAGGGTTATGGCCGCTACATCAGTATTTGCTATTTCTGTAGAAGCAGCTGTATTTGCTCAATACATATACACACTATAGCCTGCCTACTAGTACACAGTGATGTGCGTTGCTGTTTAAAATGCAACT
Organism: Lithobates pipiens; assembly: GCF_037356315.1. NCBI lineage: Eukaryota > Metazoa > Chordata > Amphibia > Anura > Ranidae > Lithobates > Lithobates pipiens. The sequence continues at coordinate 39,070,902 of NW_027507789.1, forward strand.
CTACAGCAGGGCAGTCAGGTCCTCAACCCTTCCTGCACAGCACAGCACCTTACTGCACAGCAGTACAGATTAGCCAAAAACACAAAACAGCTTGCTGATTGGACAATAATAAAAAAGTGACACAGTGATGAGGTCACCTCTCTGCATACTATGCTCAGTGTTAGAAAAAGTAAATGCATCTGGATGAAAGCAAAAGACAGGCCTAAGGTGATGTGCCCGACCCTGTCCTACTCTCTAAATTTGTGGGATAGACTGGCAACCACCCACGCCTTCAGATCTAGGCATGCCCCGTTAGCCCCTCTGCTTAATAATCCTCTGTTTGCCCCGGGTCTACGGCCTCAAGATTTTTTATGGTGGACTAATAAAGGTTTGCTGCGCATAGCTGACCTATGCGACCATAAAGGGGCCTTGTCGCGAGCATCACTACAAGATAGACATCAGCTCCCGAGGTCGGAATTCTATCGCTATACTCAGATAGCGCACTTTCTGGCAACATTAAGTCGCACTTCTGACCTCGCTACGTGTACCCCAATGGAAATCGCCTGCAGGAAATACGACAACCACAAGGGTCATATTTCCATGATATACAATATCTTATTCCCGACCTCTCAGAAGCTGCCTTATATGGAGAGATGGGAAAGAGATATGCAATGTACCTTGCGAATGGAAGAATGGTATAAGGTAGTACAAAGTGCATCTAGAGCCCTTATTAATACTTCTTTGATTGAAGCAAACTACAAGGTGATACTGAGGTGGTATATGGTTCCAGCTCGAGTGGCTGCTTTTGCTCCGGGGGCGTCCCCGCGGTGCTTTCGAGGTTGCAATGCGGATGGGACCATGTATCACATATGGTGGTCATGCCCTAAGGTGCGAAGGTTCTGGATACGCACGTACAATTTTATATACTCTTTGACCCGAGTGAACCTTCGGAAGTCGCCGCTGCACGCGCTGCTGGGACGCCCCGTGGAGGGGGCATCGAAGCCAATGACAACGCTTATAGCTTTCATATTTGTGGCGGCAAGGGTCTCTATAGCTAAATCGTGGAGGTCACCAGTAATACCCTTTTATTTACTTAAAACAAAACTGTCCTGGATTATGGTGAATGAACGTCTATCGGCAATACTAACTGATAGAATGGCTTGGTTCAATAGAGTGTGGGGTCCGTGGATTAGGGACCTGGTTACAGACTAATGGGTCTACCTGGCCCGCCAGGGTCGGGGCCCCCCCCCCCCGGAGTCGGAGTGCATCCCTTCTTCTATCTCTTCTATCCTTTTTCTTCTCTTTCCTCTCTCTACTCTTTTTCACTCATCTCAGTCTATGATAACTATCTCGTTTGGTTTTCCCCTTCTCTATCGGGGGAGTTCTCTGTTTTTGGTCGCATATGTCCCTTTGATTACAGTACGGTTATTAAGTTGTACTGATTATGGTACTGGAACCGGAATTGAGGGCCGGGTGGCGGGGTCCCAGTACTTGCCATGCCGCTCTCATATAGAGCGAGATAAACACTTGATTCCGGTATGTGTTGATCTAATTATTCTTTGAACCACCTTTTAAGCCATGCATATGCGGACCTACCTTTTTTTCTTACGGTTACTGTTATGCTATTTGAGTTGTATTATTATAAGATTTCTGCCTCTCTGTGTCTTAATGATGCCAAATACTGAGATTGTAATTTCTAAGTGGAAAAACTTGAATAAAAATATTGAAAGAAAAAGTAAATGCAGCAATGTCTGCGATTAGCCCAGAGCCCTCAAACCATATAGGGATGCATATGTAGTGTTTAAAGTGTTACTAGACCCAAGAGCCTGTATTCACTATATCTGGTCTCTCACAGTACACAGAACATGGAAATGCAATAGTTTTATTAAATATCAAATTCTAAATACCTTTTCTCATCAGCAGTATATAGCAGTCTTATGACTATGTCTGGTTAAAGAGTAAGTAAACCCTGATGAGTTTACTTCCTCTTTCATTCCCTGCAAAGGTAAAGCATAATAGACTACTATACATCGCATAGTAGTCCATTATGTGTCACTTACCTGACACAGGAGCCAGCGAAGTCACCGCTGTCCCCTGTAGTCCGGAGCATCCATCTTCTCGGTGGGTCTCACTGCTCCGCCGCTGTCATTCGGCGAAGCATGCGCACGGGAGCCGCCACTCGCGGCATATCGCCATTGACCGCGGCACGCTCAGTGCGCCTGCGCGCCGCTGTCTTTATTTTTATTTATCTATTAATATTAATAATATTATTAAATGTATTTATTATCTATTTATTGCTGTCTTTTTCCCCATTGGGGAGATTCACTTCCTGTTCCAGAAAATACAGTTGGGAGTTAAAATCTCTTCAAACTATGAAGAAATCCCCTCTTGGACAGTTGTCCCCAGGTGTTCCCATTCAACTGTAGAGCAGACTTGGACAACGCCTGCTCTCCTCTACGGGCAGTCAGGTGGAAACAGACCGCCTGTCCATTTCCATCCGATCCACCAGATGGATGTGGTACAGATCCCCATATGTCTGTTTTTAGTGGGTAGGATCTGATTGTGGCAGGTGGCACTAGACACCTGTCCATTAACATCTGCCGCTGCCCCATAGAGGGCAATGGATGGTCTGATCGGGACCACCTGAAAAACTGACAGGTGGACCCGATTCATCCACCCATGTGAAAGGGGCCTTACCTTCCCAGTGACGATGGTCACCAGGACAAATAAAGGGGGTGAATCTCCCCAATATGCATACAGACAGTAAGAAAGCCCTGTATGGCAAAGAAGTGGGGGGCAGTGGTTTTGATAGAGTAAACAAGGGAGTAACAGCCGTAGGTTGGCATGTGTCTCGGATCAACTACTGTGCAAGGAGGAAAGCTTCAGATGCATTTTGTAAATGTAGCGGCAGCTCCTGAAGAGCACGCGCTATGCGTTTTTTTAAAGTTATGCCTAAACTGCAGTTTGGTTTGGGTACAATTGTCTAAATTTAGACTTCAAGATCAGTCTGACTGGTCTGTGAGATGTTCAGCCTGGCCACAGGGGGCACTGTCTCTTCTGGCAGGCATGGAACTATGGTCTGGTTAGGTGCTTAAGTTACTCTCTCTTGGAGCCCGCCCAGTGGGAGTGGCGCTCTTACTGTGCTTTCTGAGAGAGGGCATTTAAGATGCGGACGTCACGTGTTTCAGGGTTTCTGGTCCAGAATGATGTACTGACGTCATGGTCCTGGTCCTCCTGACCAGACCCCAGGAAGGCTATGGCCTGGGGTGTGGATCCACCCGATTTTGATGTCTCGAGGCTGGCTAGCCCGGGGGAAGGAAACTAAAGAAGGATTCTGAGGTGGTTGGGTGCCGTCTCCGGTTTGGGAGAGACCCAGTGACTTCAAGCATTCCAAGGGAAGACTCTTCAGAAGAAGACCACGTACGGGTTGGTTTCTTAGTAAGAGCCTGGAAGGGCTGAAGAACCCAAGAGAATCTGGTCTTGTGGATATCGCCAAGCTGGCTGAAAGATCCAGGTATCCTACAAGTGTTTTCAAGCTTAGTTTCCCTACGTGTTCTACTACAACATCTGTGGCAGAGACATTATCTTGTACGTTCTACAACAACGTCTGTGACAGAGACTTGTTCCTGAGTAAGCACCTTGTTGACTGCTGGGCCTTGTGAGAGAGGGACTGTCCAACCTCAGTGATCATCCAGTTGAAAATGGCTATTCTCTGAATGCAGTCAAAGTAAGCAAGTTCTTCAACATATTGACTGACACTAAGAGTACCTGAATTTCCTTTCCAACCCTCTGATCCCAATTTAAGAGACTGTTCATTGTCTATGTTTTGCAAATAAAATCCATTCAAGTGGATCTGTTGTCAGTCTCTCAAGTTACTAGGCCATTTACCACGGGACACCCCTAGATGTGCAATGAGGAAAACAGGAGGTAACGGTAAGCCCAAATCTAACTAGCAGCTCCTTCTGGGTTTAGTGCTACATAAAGATAAGAAACAATACAACAAAGGCTAAGTGGTAAGCAAATCCACCTAGCAGCATTAGGGTTGTCAGTTTGAATCCCAACCATGGCACCACCTCCCAGAGTTTGCATGTGCTCCCTGTGCCTGTGTAGGTTTCCTTCCACACTGCAAGGACATGCTGATAGGTTAATTGGGTTCTGTCTAAATTGGCCATAGTATGTGTATGTATGAATGTGAGTTGGAGATCTTAGATTGTAATTTACTTGAGGTCAGGGACTGATGCGAATGTACAATATACACAGCGGGTAAAATAAATATTGAACACATTACCATTTTTCTAGGTAAATATATTTCTAAAGGTGCTATTTACATTACATTTTCGTCACATGTCGGTAACCACCCATGTAATCTATACATACAAAGAAACCAAAATTAATAAGTTCAGAAATGAAGCCTATGGGTAATAAAATGGAATGACCCAGGGACAAAGTATTGAACACGCAAACTGAAATCTATTTAATACTTCATACAAAATCCTTTGTTGGTAATGACAGCTTCAAGACACCTCCTGTATGGAGAAACACAAGCATCGCACAGGTGTGATTTTGGCCGATTCTTCCACACAAACACATTTTGTCTTCAAATCTTGAAGGTTCATTCACTCTTCTATAAACTTTGATCTTTAATTCTTTCCATAGATTTTTTATTGGATTCAAGTCAGGTGATTGGCTGGGCCATTTTAGCAGCTTTATTTTCTGTGTTTAAAACCAATTGAGAGTTTCCTTGGCTTTGTGTTTGGGATCATTGTCTTGCTGAAATGTCTGCCCTTGTTTCATCTTCATCATCCTGGTAAATGGCAGCAGATTTTTATCAAGAATGTCTTGGTACATTTTTCCATTCATCCTTCCTTCAATGAGATGACGTTTGCTAGTACCATATACTGAAAAACAGCCCCACACCATGATGTTCCCACCTCCAAACTTCACTGTTGGTATTGGGGTGTTTTTGGGGTGATGTTTGAGTTCCATTTGACCTCCGAACATGGTGTGTATTATGGCATCGAAAGAGTTCAATTTGGTCTCATCTGACTAGACTATATTCTCCCAGTATTTCACAGGCTTGTCTAAATGTTGTGCAGCAAACATTAACGAGCTTCAACATGCTTTTTCTTCAGCAATGGAGTCTTGTGTGGTGATCGTGAATAAAGGCCATGGTGGATTACTTATGTGCATTACTTATTGTTTTCTTTGAAACAATTGTACCTGCTAATTCCAGATATTTCTTAAGCTCTCCCCAAGTCTTCCTTGGCTCTTGGACAACTCTTCTGATAATTCTTTTCACTCCTCTGTCAGAATTGTTGTGAGGAGCACCTGATCGCGGTCTGTTTATGGTCCCAACAGTGCTCACTGGAACATTCAGAAGTTTAGAAATTATTCTGTAACCAATGCATCAGTAATTTTTGCAACAATAAGGTTGCAGAGGTCTTGAGAGAGCTATTTGCTTTTACTCATTATGAGATGTTTTCTGTGTGACTCCTTGGTAATGAGACACCTTTTTATAGGCCATCAATTGAGACTGAACTAGCTGATGTTAATTTGCACTGACAAGGGGCAGGATTGCTTTCTAATTACTGATAGATTTCAGCTGGTGTCTTGGCTTCCCATGCCTTTTTGCACCTCCCTTCCTTCATGGGTTCGATACTTTTTTCCCGTGTCATTCCATTTTATTACACAGAACTTAATTTCTGAACGTATTTGTTTTCTTTTCATTGTATGTATTTATTGCATGGGTTGTTACCAGGGCCGTCTTTAATATTGATTGGACCCTGGGCAAACGTTTTCATACAATTTCGCTTTTCACATGCTCTGAGACATTTAATAAATAGCAGCTAGACTTAAAATCAGTTTACTGTATCAGATCAGGCAGCGATTGCAATTGGCTGCCAGAGGTTACAGTGTATCATTACCGCTTACTGACTGGTTGCTAGAGGTTACAGCACACATTACGGCTCACTAATCATTTGCTAGATGTTACAGCACATGATTTCTGCTTGTTGATTGGTTGCTAGAGATTACTGGACAGTAATACTGCTCACTGATTGGTTGCTAGAGGTTATAGCACACCATCTCCTCACTGCAGGGGGCATGATATACATAGGTACATATCTATGCTGCCGGATGCAGCTATTTACATATGGATGCTGGTTATTTACATGTAAACACAGGGTCTGCACGTGAGTTATCTGTATACAATAGGGCAGAGCTGGGCAGCATTAGTAGCAGCACTTCACACTGAGATATCAGGACACAGCAAGGGACTAAAACTTCAAGGGACAAGGGAATTTAAACTGGGATAATTGGCAAGTATGAGGCAGCTGCTTTGGGCCCCACAACAATGGCAGCTGCCCCTTTTGCCCTGCCTTAAAGACCGCCCTGGTTGTTTCCGGCATGTGGTGAAAATTTCATGCCCATAGAACTTATTTCCTGAGAAAAATGGTGACGTGTGCAATACTTATTTTACCCGCTGTATGTATGTAAAATTACAGTGCTATACAGTATCTCACAAAAGTGAGTGCATACCCTCACATTTTTATAAATATTTTATTATATCTTTTCTTGTGACAACACAACAATAAATTACACTTTGGGGTTGATTTACTAAAGGGAACTAGACTGTGCTCTTTGCAAAGTGCAGTTGCACTCTGCAGGTGCAGTTGCTCCAGAGCTTAGTAAATGAGGTAAAGCTTCACTTTGCAAAGAATACCCAATCACAAGCAAAGGAAAATAAAAAAAACAGCATGTTTGCTTGCACGTGATTGGATGATGCACATCAGCAGAGCTTCTGCTCATTTACTAATCACTGGAGCAACTGCACTTCGAAAAGTACGCAGTCAATTTGCTTTTAGTAAATTAACCCCTTTGCTACAATGTAAAATAGTGAGTGTACAGCTTGTATAACAGTGTAAATTTGCTGTCCCCTCAAAATAACTCAACACACAGCCATTAATGTCTAAACCGCTGGCAACAAAAGTGAGTACAAGTGAGTATGCATCTATTAAATCTTCTGCTCTTGTTGTTTTAACTTTGGATAGTAAAAAAAAAAAAAAAAATTCTGCCGGTAAATACCCTTTACAGCTCACTTCCTGTTTCTTGTCTGGTAAAAGCCTAGGCTTATGACATCATGCACAGCGCTCTCTTTCTCACTCTCTAAACAAAGCCATAACCTTGGTGGTCAGCGGAAGTAAAGAAATGATGTCATTGGTGTCAGTGTAAGGAATAGCGCCCCATCACTGGTGTCAGTTTGAGAACTAGTTCCCCATCTCTGGTGTGAGTGGGAGGAATAGTACCCTTTTGATGGTGTCAGTGGGAGGAATAGTGCCCTGAGGCCTGGATGTAGGAAAGCAAAGGGCCACATTCAGCCCATGGGCCGCAGTTTGGAGACCTCTGCTGTAGAAGAGCTAGTGAGCTGGTTCAACCTCTAGTTTCTTATGACTTGAATACTCCAACATTGAGAACTCTTGCTATAGTTACTGTCCATCTGAAAATGTAGGATGTTCCCAACCACTTTTGTCTACTCCTGATTCCTCACTTCTATTCTCCATAATATACAATATACAGTATATACATATATTTTAAAAAAAAACAACAACAGAAAAAGGAGAAACACCTTGTAATGGCTAAAGCAGACCTGAGAACTCAAGCACAGAGATCTCGGCAATAGAGCCCTTGAGAAATAAATGAACTTGGCAGGTTCTTTAACCCTCCAGCATATACCAAACATTGAAATATCAGTACTGGATAGACTGAGTCCATGGATTTCATACCACCAAAGCATAGCCATGTACCTGTATACCATTGCCACTGATATTATAGATAGTAGGGGGGATTTCCCAACCAGAGTTCCGTGGAGCTCTAGGGTTCCTCCAGATGTTGCCAGCGGTTCCTTCAACAATAAGCAACACCTGCCTCTCAGATGAGTAATGAATGATACCAATGATCTTTTTGCCTATCTGTAAGAGGGGATTCTTACCAATGACCACAAGTGTGAGGAACATTCTTACCACTGACCATCGCACTAATGTTCCATGAGATGCAGATAGGTATTTAGTAGCAAGGGTTGGTAGGTAGCAAGCACTAAAGTTAAATACCAAAAATTTACCACGCTCTCAATTAATGATAATCAATAGTGCTAAACATTTAAAGAAGAAGTACAACCATAACTCATTTGGCTGTACTTCTCCTGTGGATCACAGGAGTGCAGTTTATTCTGAAACCCTCTGTCGATTGATATCACAGAGCTGGTCCAGGCTGGGGCAAGATCGCGAAAGTAGATTCAGGACCTGCCTAGGTAAGTATATACGATTTTAGTTTCACTGTGCATGTAACGGTGCCCCTGCACCTTTATGAGTTTCTGCATAGAACTCCCTCATCAGGGATAAAGATAGAGGGATCTCTCATAGTATATCAAAAATGTATTTAAAAAAAGGGTAAAGTGGTCGTAAAGCAGATCCCAGCCCCCCCATACTTAACTAAGCCACTTCCGAATCCAGCGATATCCACAAGAGCCTTGCCTCTCCGGAGACTCACACTCCGGATTTGCTATTGGCAGCAGGGGAAGCCATTGGCTGCTGCTGTCAATCACAGCCAATGAGCCAATCAGGAAATGGAGGGGGCAGGGCTAAGTCGCGACTCCATGTGTGAATAGACACACAGAGCAGGGGCTCGACCCGGGTGCCCCCATAGCAAGCTGCTTGCTGTGGGGGCAACGGACAGAATGAAAGAGCCAGGAACAGCAGCATGGGACCCGAGAAGAGGAGGATCTGGGCCACTCTATGCAAAACCAACTGCATAGAGGAGGTAAGTATAACATGTTTATCATTTTAATGAAAAAAAAATTTAAGTGCAACTTCACTTTTGTTGAGAAAAAAACATTCCCCCCTGGGTGATCTATGCACATTGCAGGGATTTTAGCAAACCTTGCTGCAGATTCTACCTTTTGTTATTCTGAAGAAATCCCTGTGTATTTGTCTGTGTCCATGTGGGAAAGTTAATCTAATGGGAGTGGTTTCCTAATTATCAATCAGCTGTGCACCTGCAGGGCACTAATTTGGAAAATTTGCTGGGCCTGCATCCCTTTAGATGTGATTTCCTATTGGGAGTACCTCAGCAAAAATTAAATTTTTTGTTGCAGGCGATGCCTGAAACCCGACTTGTATCTTAGTGCAGATGTCTGGAGAAATCAGTGAGCCAATCACACAAGCAGGAAATGATGTTTCTGGGGGGCGTTGTGCCATATTGCAGTTTCAGAAATATTACAGAGGCTGCAGATCGATAAGGAAAAGTCATTTTTAATAACATTAAATTATATTATGACTTGTGTCGCAATTGTACACACTATATTATTTTTTCTTTATTTGCTATTTTTTGCCCACGAAAGTGGAGTTGCCCTTTAACCCCTTCAGCCCGGAAGGATTTACCCTCTTCCTGACCAGAGCGCTTTTTCCGATTCGGCACTGTATTGTTTTAGCTGACAATTGCGCGGTCATGCAACGTTGCACCCAAACAAAATTGACATCCTTTTTTTTGCCCACAAATAGAGATTTCTTTTGGTGGTATTTGATCACCTCTGCAGTTTTAATTTTTTGCGTTATAAACAAAAAAAGAGTGACAATTTTGAAAAAAAAAGCAATATTTTTTACTTTTTGCTATAATAAATATCCCCAAAAATATATAAAAAAAACGAATTTCTTTCTCAGTTTAGGCCGATATATATTCTTCTACATATTTTTGGTAAGAAAAAATCGCAATAAGAGTATATTGATTGGTTTCTGCAAAAGTTATAGTGTCTAAAAATAGGGGATATTTTTATGCCATTTTTATTATATATTATTTTTTTATTAGTAATAGTGGCAATCTGTGATTTTTATCATGACTGCAACATTATGGCAGACACATCGTAAACTTTTGACACTATTTTGGGACCATTGTCATTTATACGGCTATAAAAATGCACTGATTACTGTGTAAATGACACTGGCAGGGAAGGGGTTAAACACTAGGGGGTGATCAAGGGGTTAAGTGTGTCCTAGGGAGTGATTCTAACTGTGGGGGGATGGGCTCGCACTCACATGACACCGATCACTGCTCCCGATGACACGGTGTACACGGTGGACGCAAGTGCCCACTAGCCCCGCCAATTAAAGGGGATGTACAGGTACGCCCATTTGCCCAACTCTGCCATTGTGCCAATGTATATTGGTGTGCAGCAGTTGGCAAGTGGTTAAAGTGCTTCTAAAGTCAGAAGGTTTTTTTATCTTAATGTGTGCAGCAGCCCCCCTCAGCCCCTAATACTTACCTGAGCCCTATCTCGATCCAGCGATGTTGCACGAGAGACGTGGCTGTTCGGGACTCTCTCTCCTCATTGGCTGAGACAGCAGCGAAGTGCCATTGACTCCGGCTGCTGTCAATCAAAGTCAGTGAGCCAATGAGGGGAGAGAGAGGGGGCGGCAGCAGACCATGGCTCCATGTCTGAATGAACACACGGAGCTGTGGCTCGGCTCGGGTACACCCATAGCAAGCTGCCAGTCAGGAGCATCAAAGAGGGACCTGAGAAGAGGAGGATCTGGGCTGGTCTGTGCAAAAGCACTGCACAGAGCAGGTAAGTATGACATATTTGTTATTTTTAACTAAAAAAAAAAAAAAAGACGAGACTTTAGTATCACTTTAACCTTAAAGACATTTTCCACAATGAAAAACAAAAAAAGGAGGAAAAACCTTGTGCATTACCTTTAAAAAGTTTTATTAAAATATAAAAGCCAAATTATACTCACAAAGGGCACTGAAGGGTACAGAGACCTCAAACTGACTGAGAGCCGGTTCACACAGGGGCGACACAACTTCCAGGACGACTTTGTGAGGCAACTTGGAGACGACTTGAACGCGACTTAGACACGACCTGGGGTGACTTACAACACGACTTTAAGTCGCCCCAGGCCAGGCGACTTTTGCCGTGGCCAATCAGAGAATGAGCTCTGAAGGGGGAAATCTACACCAAATTAAAAAAAAAAAAAATGGCATGGGTTCCCCCTCCGAGAGCATACCAGGCCCTTAGGTCTGGTATGGATTCTAAGGGGAACCCCCTACGCCGAAAAAACGGCGTGGGGGTCCCCCCAAATCCATACCAGACCCTTATCGGAGCATGCTACCCGGCCGGCCAGGAAAGGGGGTGGGGACGAGCGAGCGCCCCCCCCCTCCTGAGCCGTACCAGGCCGCGTGCCCTCAACATGGGGGGTGCCTTGGGGAAGGGGGGGCCCCCACCCCAAAGCACCTTGTCCCCATGTTGATGAGGACAAGGGCCTCTTCCCGACAACCCTGGCCGTTGGTTGTCGGGGTCTGCGGGCGGGGGGTTTATCGGAATCCGGGAGCCCCCTTTAATAAGGGGGCCCCCAGATCCCGGCCCCCCATCCTATGTGAATGAGTATGGGGTACAATGTACCCCTACCCATTCACCTGTGAAAAAAATTTTACAAAAAAACACAACACACAAGGGTTAAAATAGTTTATTGCACAGCTCCAGGGGTCTTCCGTCTTCGGGGGTCTTCTCGCCGGACTCCTCCGCTATCTTCTGCTCTTTTGCTAGCGCTTTCACTAGCGGAGGAGCCCGGCTTTCTTCTTTGTCGCCGCCGCCCTCTTCTTCTGACTTCGGGGGTCTTGTCCCCCTCTTCGGTTCTTCTTACCGGGCCACCGCTCCTTCTTCTAGCTCTTTTACAAGCGGTGGCCCAGTCTTCTGTCGCCGCTGTCGCCGTCTTCTGTTCTTCTCTTCAGGAGATGTTGCCTCGTCGCTGTCTCCGCTCACTATGACAGAACACACGGCTGGCGGCGACTTATATAGGGACATCACCGGATGATATCCCCGCCTATTATGATGTCACAGTCCCAGCATCCTCTGGGACTGTGACATCATAATGGGCGGGAACATCATCCGGTGATGTCCCTATACAAGTCGCCGCACGCTACGTGTTCTGTCATAGTGAACGGAGACAGCGACGAGGCAACATCTCCTGAAGAGAAGAACAGAAGACGGCGACAGCGGCAGCAGTTCCCTCTTGAGAGCTGATAATTCCGTGAGAGTTGCCTCCGTATAGACGGAGATCCGACTTGTAGGTGACCTCCATTGAAATCAGCGGGTACCGGTCGCCTACAAGTCGGATTGAAGTAGTACAGGAACCTTTTCTGAAGTCGGAGCGACTTCAGTAGTGTGCATTAAGACGGCTCTCATTCACTTACATTGATTTTTACATGTTGTCCGACTTGAGGCAACTAGGGGTGACCTGAAGTCGGATCTGAGTCGCCCCTGTGTGAACCGGCTCGAAGGAAACAGGATGTGAGGACTCCATGTGGCTTGGACATCACACTCTAACACACAGGCAAGCTGACGCATTTGGAGGGTGAGACCCTCTTCCTCAGAGCTCTGATGAATGTTGCCTTTTACCTTATAATTTTTGTGAGTATGTTTTTGGCTCATTTATTTTAATAATTTTGTTTTAAAAAATGAATACACAGGCTTTTGCTCCCTCTTTTTTGTTTTAAATTTGTTCACTGTGGAGTGAATCAGTAATTGAAGTGGATTTCTAATGCTACTTTATGCTTTCAGCATCACTATGATGCTTAAGCATTAATGCATTTAATCTTTAGCTGTTACTTAAAGGCATATTCCACCTTTTAAGAAATAATAAATATTGAAAAAAAAAGGAAAATGTGCCTCTATTAAGGCGGAACTACACTAGATCTGATCACCATAAACCAAAAAGGCTATTTAATAATTTTTTTGAATTCCAAACTACTCTCCCACCCATAAATGGCTCCATGCTTTATTTTGCTGAGAAATCACTTTGAAAAACACCCCCTGGCACACAATAGAATTAGAATTCTTCCTACTCTCTCCTCTCATTGGAGCTTATTTCAAACTGTCTTCATCTATCAGTGTTTCTGTTTCTTTTCTAAAGTATCACCTTACAAACGCCTCTATAAAGAATGACGGACCTAACCAAGATTCACCACTCGTGCAAAGAAGGGCCCCAACTATGCTAGCAAAAAAGAACAAAAAGAAAAATTACAGTTTGGGGACAATCGCCTCTTGTTCTAATTATTAGCACTTGTCTCACTGGGATTGATTTACTAAAACTGAAGAGTGCAAAATCTGGTCCATGTGTGCATGGTAGCCAATCAGCGGCTAACTCCAGCTCGTTCAATTAAGCTTTGAAATAAAAAAAACCTTGAAGCTGATTGGCTACAATGCAGAACTGCATCAGATTTTGCCCTCTCCAGGTTTAGTAAATCAACCGCACTGCTTTTATTTTAATAAAGCTAATTTTTTAATATAATAAAACCCTCCAGGCAACTTCGATTTAGCTGGGCCCTCCCTGAGTCTCAAAGGTTGCTTAGCTCCCTGAAGTTTTAACATTCTTGTAGATACACATTTAGACTGGTGGTCCTGTTGCAAGTCAAGGGATAAACGTGTTGGAATCTGAAATCTCCATATTTAAGTCTGTTCTATGAATGCATTGCATAGTGGTAAATTATGAGAAGGTTGTGATTATAGTTGTATAACTTTGTCTTTACCATTGCCTTTGCCATTGCCTTCGGCTGCTGTCAATCAAATCTTATAATGAGGGAGCAGGGGGCAGGGCAAAGCCCCGCTGGCTCTGTTTATGGACACAGCCAGGGGGGCTATGGAGCGAGCCTGCACAAATACCCCAATACCCCAAGCAAGTTGCTGGGGGGTACTCAGAGACAGGGACGTGCGGTGAGCACTAGCTAGTATTAGAGCCAGATACACACAGGTTACATACTCCGTGATCGTTACAGCGAGAGCAATACTTATAGCACTAGACCTCCTCTGTAACTCTAAACATTCAACCTGTAAAAAAATGTAAAATGTTGCCTATATAGATTTTTAAGTACTGAAGTTTGGCGCCATTCCACAAGTGTGCACAATTTTAAAGCATGACATGTAAGGTATTTATTTACTCTGCGTAACATCGTCTTTCATAGTATACAAAAAATCTGGCTAACTTTCATGTTTTTTTTTATTTATTTTTTATTTATGAAACTGTTTCTTTCCCCAAAAAAAAGCATTTGAAAAATTGCTGTGCAAATACCATGTAACATAAAAAGTTGCAATGACCTCCATTTTATTCCCTAGAGTGTCTGTTAAGACAATATATATAATGTTTGGGGGTTCTGAGTCATTTTCTAGCAAAAAAAAAAAAATGATGATTATTACACGTAGGAGAGAAGTGTCACAATTGACATGGGTGGCAAGGGGTTAATTACTATCAGTAAGATACAAAGAATTATTATATATTATTTTTAAGGTAATTTACTATATTTTCAAAAACTGTACTTAAGCAGGTGGCTTAACAGACAATTTACTGAAGTTTGAACTTATACCTTCAAACCATTAATTTCACAGTAAATAGATAAATAATAAATTATCTTATAACATATAGCATAATAATATATTATTTAGCTTGTACCTTTTCAAAAGCAGCAGATTCTCATTCTCCCTCTTAACTGCGTGAGAGAAACATGGAATTGTGGGTAAATTGTATACACATAAACAAGTTTTTTCCTTCAAGTTAAGAGGGTTGGGCTGGAAGGGAGTATTTGTCTATTAGACACATCCCCTTCTATGACACTGCAGTGAGAGGCTAACCTCCAATGCCGCATTTTTATTGGATAGCTTGAGCCAATGGTACTTTACCATTGGTCCAAGACTCCAAGCTGTCCATTGAGCTCAGTGCCTCAAGAAGTGAGGAAATGCACTGTGAGCTCAACCTCTCAGTCTTCTACAGAGTGTGCCAGCTTGTATTTAAACTGACTGCTTTGTATTTAGCTTCTGCCAGGCTGCACAAGGAGCCCTGTATCTCCATAACCATAGAGGATGTGAGCCCCAAATTTTGACCAGTGGTGGAGTAAGACTTCAACTACCTCTGGTCACCGAGCTACGACCCTTGAAGTCGATCTTTTTTTTCTGTGCTCATGGCACGTGCCTCCCCTGACTGCACATAGGAGGAGCCAGGAGCGCCGCCGGTGGACCCCAGAAGAAGAGGATTGGGCCTGCTCTGTGCAAAACCATTGTACAGAGCAGGTAAGTATAACATGTTTGTTATTAAAAAAAAAAAATTTAAGGTTTAAAATTAAATATAAATAATGTAAAATGAATCCTCTGAGTTTCTTAATTAGTTAATTGTATTCATTTGCTTATCTGTAATATTTGAATGTTTTTAACAGTATTTATAAATATGTGAAAAGAACTACTGTGAAAATATGTAAAAAGGACTATTGTGAAAATATGTAAAAAAAAAAAGGACTATTGTGAAGGGTTCCTGATTGTCATGAGTTGACGCCCCATACAAGGATGAGATGACTACAGGAGTATTGCTGTGTTGCCCTCTGGAGTCAAAAAGGAAATATTGCCCAAACAATACTCCTCTTTTACACTTTTGGCTATACTTATTTTCATAAACATATTGCAAATATTTATATAATAATTGAAAAAATATAAATATTTGTGCTTAAGGGCCGGTTCACACAGCGGGCGATGCGAGGCGACACGACTCGCCTCGCCTCGCTCCCGCAAGTCGCCCCCGTTCTGTACAATGGAACTGTTCTGAGAGGAGCGACTCGAGTCGCTCCGACTCAGAAAAAAGGTTCCTGTACTACTTTCGGGTGACCTTGGGGCGACTTGCATTGACTTCTATACAGAAGTCATTTGCAAGTTGCCGCCGAGGCCGCTGCAGGTCGCGGCGAGGCAAGTCGGAGTCGCCTCGCCTCGCCTGCAGTGTGAACCGGCCCTAAAGGGTAAGGGTTTATTCACTTTTGAATAAAATTCACTATGCAGTCAAAGGTTAAAAACCATTTGTCTACCATTGCTTATTTTAAATGTCAAACCTGTATGTTATGTGTGGCACCCCCATTGTGTAGAGATCCCACATCCTGCCTAGAAGGGATGGGATGTACAATACATTAAGTACTCATCACCAGCAACAAAGGAACACGTTCTCCAAATAGATTACAGGGCCATTAAATAGTAGCTGTGTATGGATTTGTTTTTTGGAGAATAAGGAAATCATTAATGCCGCGTACACACAACCGGACTTTTCGACTGACTTTCGGCGGAGTTCCGAATGACTTTCCGAATGAACGGA
This sequence comes from Lithobates pipiens, assembly GCF_037356315.1. Lineage (NCBI taxonomy): Eukaryota > Metazoa > Chordata > Amphibia > Anura > Ranidae > Lithobates > Lithobates pipiens. The sequence continues at coordinate 39,087,050 of NW_027507789.1, forward strand.
CTTGGCCACACACAATCACACCAAAGTCCGACGGATTCGAACGTGATGGCATATGACTGGACTAGAGTAAGGAGGTTCATAGCCAGTAGCCAATAGCTGCCCTAGTGTCGGTTTTTGTCCGTTGGACTAGCACACAGACGAACATATTTCTTGATAGGAACTGGGTCCGGCGGAAACATTTGAAACACGTTCTATTTCTAAAGTCTGTCAGATTTTTGGACAGCAAAGATCAGATGAAGCCCACACACGAATTGTCCGACGTATTCGTTCCGTCGCACCTTTGCTGTTGAAAAGTCCGGTCGTGTGTCACTTTAGCATAGCTCCCAACTGTCCCTGATTTTGAGGGACTGTCCCTGATTTGGAGCAATGTCCCTCTGTCCTTCTTTCCTCTTCATGTGTCCCTCATTTTGGTCTGATCCATATAGATGTATATAAAATGTACTTTTTATCTTTCAAAAAGTATTTCCCAGCGCTAAACCTTTCATTAAAATTCTAAATTGCTGTGTTTTTTACATTTTAAACGCCAATATAAAGGAATAGTAGCGGTGAAAAAAAGCCCTTGTGGAGTTAATTAACCTTTTTTTTTTGTTATATCTCCTTTAAGGGGGTGTGGCAGAGGGCCTGTCCTATGCCTACATACATTTGCTAGTAGGTGTCCCTCATTCCCATCTCAAAATGTTGGGAGGTATGCTTTAGGGCTGGATTCACACCTTGCATTTATTCCCCAATGATATCAATAGAATCACATTGAAACAAATGTTAATGCAAGTAAATGTGTGTTGCTGCTTGTTTTCAATAATGCCCTTTGTATTGGATGTCAACATATGTCATGAAGTACATCAGCACTCACTATGGTGCATGTGTATGACGCTGTGATTTGCATCATGAGGCATGTTGAATGTGTTTTGAAGCACTTCCATTGATCTTAATGAAAAACGCATCAACCAAAAATGCATAGCTGTAAGACCCCTTTCACACTGGGGCATTTTTCAGGCGTTTTTCAGGCGCTTTAGCATTAAAAAAAGCGCCTGTAAAGCGCTTGAAAGAAGCCTCATCTGCAATCCCAAGGTGAAATCCCGAGTGCTTTAAGAGCCCCTTCACACTGCCAGCGCCCGAAAAACGCTCGTAAAGCCCCGCTTAAACTAGCGGCGCTTTACCGGCATTTTTCGAGCGCTAGTGGGGCACTTTTAACCCCTGCTAGTGGCCAAATAAAAGCGCCCACAAAGCGCCACTGACAAAATGGATTTACAGGCGCTTTTCAGGCGTTTTGCAGGCGCTTCTCATTGATTTCAATGGGAAGGGGCGCTTTAGGAGCGGTGTATTCACCGCTCCAAAAGCGATGCAAAGAAGCTGCTTGCAGGACTTTTTTGACGCCCTGCCAGCGCAGTGCCTGAGTGTGAAAGCACTCTGGCTTTCACATTGGGATTGCAGTTGTGGCTTCTTTCAGGTGCTTTACAGGTGCTTTTTTTCAAGCTAAAGCACCTGAAAAATACCCCAGTGTGAAAGGGATCTCAGTGTGAAAGCACTCAAGCTTTCAAATTGCCGCCAGCCACTGCTGTTTGTTGTGGGGAGTGTGTGTCGTATGGCCACTCCCTACGCGTTTTGTCATTCAGACGTCATCTGGAGCGGCCATATTGGTGCACCTCTCCACTTAAATAGGGTGCAGTGTTCCTCATATTGTACCACACATTGCCTTGAACTCAGATAGCCCTAGTAAAGAAATAGGGCAATACCTCTAAGAATTCCTGTTTTTAAATATAATCTTCTGACATTTGACCTGCTTGAAATACCCTTTCTAGTGTTAGGGCCCTTAGGGCCTTCCCATTTGATCTGTGCAGGTTAAGACAGAACCTGCACAGGTTGTAATGGAATAAAAATCCGTATAGGTAGAACGTCAATTTGTTCAGAAAAGTATTGTATACCCTCTATGTATATCTGAAAATGCACCATATTTTTTGGAGTCCGGCTCTTGAATCAAATGACATATAAAGGTCGAAAGTTATGCATACATAAGAATTTTGCACTTGCAGACATATATAAGGATATAGTACATTCCTCAATTCTTCAATCTCATTTATAAAATAGGATATAGCATATATGTAAAACATTCCATATATCCCTTATATATGCATATAGGTAGGTATATAGGAACCCCTAGAAACATTCTTTTCCCATTCTCTCTCAGGCTAGTGTAATAAATATACTTGTGAGAACATGATAAACATCTGTATTCTCCTAAAATAAACTTTTAATTAGGCTTTGAATTACAACCTAAGATTGAGTACACCTACAAAAAATTTTTTTTATAGATGCTCATATGCGTTCATGTTTATTGGTTTTATATTTTAAATTTTTATATTTTATTATTATTTTTTTATTTTATTAAATTGGTAATTTTTTTTTTTCATTAAATATTTTAGAATGTATTAATAGTTTTTACTAGGATGAAATATGGACTATTTAAAACATTTTCATTTTTGTTGCTGAATTCATTCACTTTCCTATATGTCACCAGCTTGGAAATCACTAAGTGAATGTCATTTAATGCTGTGGGAGGTTCCTAGGTAGGATATAGGATTTATTTGTCTGGTTATAATATTGTATGTACATTTTAACGTAGGATGCAGTTTTCCAAGCTGGAATTAATAACTTGTTTTTTATTTTTTCCTTTTGTAATGAGTAGCGCCATAATGAATAGTACCTTCGGTTTCCGAGGGTCATGTTATACCAGGTTCCCTTAATATATATGGCGGCTAAGGTTTCCGCACACTCAGTTGAATTAACTACATTGCTGGCAGTCGCGTAGGCTCCTGTCAACAAGTAGAACATCCGACGGTATTCAATTTCCCTTAACTAAAATGGCGTCTAAGGATTCTGCGCAGGCGCGGAACACTACACCCTATTTAAGTGGAGAAGTGCACCAATATGGCGGCTCCAGATGACGTCTGATTGACGAAACGCGTAGGGCGTGGCCATACGATGCACACTCTCCACAACAAACAGCAGCGGCCGGCGGCAATTTTAAAGTACTGCGATTTTAACCACAGTTGAATGGGAGTAGTTCTCTATTTAAATAAAGGATTGTTGTTACATACTATACCATGTATAAGTCTTTCTTCTATACATACAAACGAGGACATAACATCAGTGAATAAACAGGCATCTCCCAGGATAATGCCAGAGAACAACACAGGGGCTCACACTGTGGAGGCGAACTCACCCCAGCAGGGGTAGAATCTCTGGTGAGGGCAATTACAGTATTGAGCACTGAAAGTGCACCGCGAGATTTTTGTCCAACTGTGACACACCAGGACATTTTTGCACAAGTCACTTTTCTCATTCTGTGGGACTTTTCACTCATATATTTATTCTTTTAGCTGCACTGGATTATTAATTCACATGTATTATTATTACTATTTAATAAATTATTTATTACCATTATTTATTCTATATGAATTATATGTACACTGATATTTTATATGAATTATATGTGCACTGATTGTTTTATGGGAAGCGAATTGATAAGATATAGGTAGGGATAGTAAATACGTTTTTTTTTTTTTTTTTTTTCAATTAATTCAGGTGGTTAATACACTTTGACAGATTTAATCATGATCACTATAGGAAGTATAATATAGATTATGTTTTAAGAGGAATACACATAAAAAAAATTCTTATATACTCAAAAAATAATTTTTATATACTCAATTTTTCACACTCGGGGTTTTTTGATCCTAAAGGTATAGCGCCAAATCTACTTATTTTTTTCTTTTTATATTATATAGTCCACCTTAACTGGTTAGACTAAGGCTGCTTTCACACTGGGGCGGTGCGGGCGTCGGCGGTAAAGCACCGCTATTTTTAGCGGCGCTTTACCGTCGTTTTAGTGGCGGTCTGCGGGCGCTAGCGGGGTGGTTTTAACCCCCGCTAGCAGCCAAAAAAGGGTTAAACCCGCCCGCAAAGCGCCACTGCGCTGTCCCATTGATTTCAATGGGTAGGAGCGGTTTAGGAGCGGTGAATACACCGCTCCTTCACCGCTCCAAAGATGCGGCTAGCAGGACTTTTTTCACTGTCCTGCCAGCGCACCGCCCCAGCGTGAAAGCCCTCCGGCTTTCACACTGGAGTGAAAGGGGCCTTTTTTTTTCAGGCGCTACACAGGCGCTATTTTTAGCGCTGTAACGCCTGAATACCGCCCCAGTGTGAAAGCAGCCTTACTCGGTAGAGGCAGCTTGTTACCAAAAAGTCTCTAAAGTAATAACCATAGCGCAATCTCACTTATATTTGATACTCGGGCTTTCACATTGGAATTTCCGATGAGGCTTCTTTCAAGTGCTTTACAGGCGCTTTTTTTAACGCTAAAGTGCCTGAAAAATGCCTAAAAAACGCCCCAGTGTGACTGTGAAAGGGGTCTAAATGTCTAGGTAACATGTCCTGAAACAGTCATAGGATATCATAAGACAGTCCCATGCCGCGTACACACGACCGGGCTTTCCGGCGGACTAGGTCCGATGGTCTTCCCGACGGACTTTCGGCGGAGTTCCGACGGACTTTCTGAAACAAACGGACTTGGCACCACACAAAACCGGACTAAGTCCGTTTCGAAAGTCCGTCCGTTTTGAACGTGATGACGTAAGACGGGACTAAAAAAGGAAGTTCAATAGCCAGTAGCCAATAGCTTCCCTTGCGTCGTATTTGGTCCATCGGACCAGCATACAGACGAACGGTTTTGCCGATAGGAATTGAGTCAGTTGGACAGATTTGAAACATGATCTATTTATAAGTCCGTCGGATTCTTTTTATGAAAAACGATCGGATTAGCCCACACACGATCGCATTGTCCGACAGACTGATTCCGTCGGATCTAGTCTGCCGGAAAGTCCGGTTGCGTGTACTCGGCATTAGGAGTAGAATAGGATGCAAATCAGCAGGCAACATTTTCTCATGTTACAAAGTTCCTTCCTTTTCCAGTTTTCTCCAGTGAGGAGAGGTTTAACTTTTTATTATTTTCTTGCCGTAAATTGGCAAGTTTATGGTTTCTAAATTGTGTATTTCTAGTTTCTTTCTTCTTGATCTGGCCATACACAGGACAACATTTTACCAATTTCAACCACTTTCTGCCAGCTTCAATGGCAAACATTATTTAACAGCACACCGCAGCATTCCACCTTTTCCCATGCAGGTGTAAATTTAAATATACACTATATTACCAAAAGTATTGGGACGCCTGCCTTTACAACGCACATAACCTTTAATGGCATCCCGGTCTTAAGCCCCATACACACTATCAGATTTTTTTCTGATTTTTGTCTTCAGATTTACCAAAACCATGTAGTGCAAGGGCCTGCCTGATTGCATACAAATTGAAACTCCTAAGGTTTGACCTCATATTATATGGCTTTGGTAAATCTGAAGACAAAAATCTGCAGAAAATCTGATAGTGTGTATGGGGCTTTAGTCCGTAGGGTTCAATATTGCATTTTCCCACCCTTTGCAGCTATAACAGCTTCAACTCTTCTGGGAAGGCTGTCCACAAGGTTTAGGAGTGTGTCTATGGGAATGTTGGATCATTCTTCCAAAAGCACATCGGTGAGGTTAGGCACTGATGTGGATGAGAAGGCCTGGCTCGCAGTCTCCGCTCTAATTCATCCCAAAGGTGTTCTGTTGGGTTGAGGTCAGGACTCTGTGCAGGCCAGTCAAGTTGCTTCACCCCAAACTCGCTCATCCATGTCTTTATGGACCTTGCTTTGTGCACTGGTCCAAATCATATGGTGGAGGGGGGATTACGGTGTGGTGTTGTTATTCAGGGGTTGGGCTTGGCCCCTTAGTTCCAGTGAAGGGAACTCTTAAAGGATATGTAAAGGTCCGTTTTAAAAAAACAAACATGTCATACTTCCTGACATCAAGCTGAAAGAACACCTTTAAAATTAATTTGTGCGGAGACTGTGAGCCAGACCTTTTCATCCACATTAGCACCTGACCTCACAAATGCACTTCTGGAGGAATGGTCACACATTCCCATAGTCGCACTCCTAAACCTTGTGGACGGCCTTCCCAGAAGAGATGAAGCTGTTATAGCTGCAAAGGGTGGGCCAACTGAATATTGAACCCTACAGACTAAGACTGAAATGCCATTAAAGTTCATGTGCGTGTAAAATCAGGTGTCCCAATACTTTTGGTAATATATGGTACATTAACCACTTGGGATCCGCGCTATTGCCGAATGACGGCATTAGCGCGGACCTAGATTGCCGGGACTACATCTATTGACGTAGTCCCGGTTACGAGCGGCCTGCGCGCCCCCTGAGGGGCGCGCGCGGCGCGCTCTGTGATCGGCGAGTCCGTGAGACTCGCCTGATCACCGATCCGTGTAAGGGGTCGATCCCGACCCCTTATCACGTGATCAGCTGTCAGCCAATGACAGCTGATCATGTGATAAAACGGAGCCGGTAATCGGCTAGTATTCCTCCTCGCGCTGACAGCACGAGGAGAAAAAAAAAAAGCCGATCGCCGGCGGCCGTGTTCGGGACATCAGTCCCGATCACGGCCAGCAATTCAAGCGGACACCTGCCCCCTGCCAGTGCCCACCTGCCACCCGCAGTGCCATCCTGAAATAAAGTAAGTGCCCCCCTGTCAGTGCCACCCAGCAGTGCCCATAGTGCCCACAGTGCCACCCAGCAGTGCCCACAGTGCCACCCAGCAGTGCCCACAGTGCCACCCACAGTGCCACCCAAAATCTGCCTCAAAGGTGCTGCACCCCAGTGCCGCCCATCAGTGCCCAGCAGTGCCGCCCATCAGTGCCCAGCAGTGCCGCCCATCAGTGCCCAGCAGTGCCACCTATCAGAGCCACCTATCAGTGCCACCTATCAGTGCCCATCAGTCCCATCTATCTGTGGTACCTATCAGTGCCCATCCGTGCCACCCATCCGTGCCACTTATCCGTGCCACCCATCCGTGCCATCTTATCTGTGCCCATCTTTGCCCATCAGTGCCGCCTTATCTGTGCCCATCGGTGCCGCCTTATCTGTGCCTATTATTGCCGCCTTAACTATGCCTATCAGTGCCCACCAGTGCAGCCTATCAGTGCCCACCAATGCAGCCCATCAGTGCCCACCAATGCAGCCCATCAGTGCCCACCAATGCAGCCTATCAGTGCCGCCTAATCAGCGCACTTCAATGAAGGAGAAAAATGACCCGTTTGCAAAATTTTATAACAAACTATTAAAACATGATTTTTTTTTTTTTGCATCTTTTTTTGTTTGTTTAGCAAAAAATAAAACTCCGAGCTGTAACTAAATACCACCAAAAGAAAGCTCTATTTGTGGGAAAAAAATGATAAAAATTTCATTTGGGTACAGTGTTGTATGCCCGCGCAATTGTCATTCAAAGTGCATCAGCGCTGAAAGCTGAAAATTGGTCTGGGACTGAGGGGGGTTTAAGTGCCCAGTAAGCAAGTGGTTAATATATAAATGTTGTGTTGAATTGCATCTGACCTGTTCAATCATTTTTTAAAGGGAACGCTGGTTGGAATTGCTAGAAAATGACTGTGTGCAGGGCCAGTGTTAGACTGTACAGTTTATACTTGCTCTTTTTTTTTATTTTTTTTTTTTATACTTTCTCAGTTATTATCCCCTTTAAGAAAGCTAGGGCATGTGGGCCTTATTTGGGCCATATGTGCATTGCTGTGCTGTCCTGCGGAGCACTCCATTGGCGCCCCCCGAACTGTAGGACAGTCTCCCGATGATGTCAGCAATGTGCAGCCAATCACGGTGCAATCTAAACAGGAGCCCCTCCTTACAGCCCTGGAGTCACAGCCCATTCAAGAGTTGGCTCTTGCTGGTGTAATGGGGTTAAAGCTGTAGGGCAGGCTCCTGAAGACATCAGCACTGTGCAGCCAATCACAGTGCCACACAAGAGGGAGCCATTCCTACCAGCGCAGGCACCACAGCCAATTTAAGTTCTGCTCCTGCTGACGGAAAGGGGTTAAAGCCGTAATTAAACCCATAACCAAAAATGTTGTACATTGCTGCTTTACCAATTCTTAGATGTGGTGGCTGCGTTCGTTTTCCTTGTTGTTTTTTTCTTCATTTTCGCCTTTTGATCTGGCCACTAGGTCTGTTATTTTTCAAGAGACCTAGCTACCCAGCAAAAGTGTCAGTTAGAGGTGTGAGACAAATCATTTAATATTGACAGGGGTGCTTACAATGGTCAGCTTTTTTGCTTTTATTAATTTGCAGTCTCTAAAAACCTTTATCCCAAAAGGAAAAAAAAAAAACTGTTGCTGTAAGTTCCTAAAAAGAATTAGCTGCAGCTGAGCTTTGTTAGTCAAGTCCATCCAAATCTGCTAGTGCACTTCACATTACCCTCTCCCCAGATTGACAATGCTTCTGTCTAACAGTGTCTCCACTGATCCTCCACTGGAAAGGAGACACCCTAAGGGCCAGTTCACATTGCATTGCCGTGGAATTGCACAGTAGAGCGCTGTGAGTTCCTGTGCGATTCACGCGTGGTTCAGTGCAGTGCAATTTCAGCCCTTTCAGTTTGAATGTGCTAAAATCGCACAGCACCACACCAAAAGTAGTGCATGTACTACTTTTGGAAACTAACTGTAACCAGATCACATTGTACTTCTGTGTCATGTGATCCAGAGCAGGCAAATGCCCTGCATTTGGGGTGTCGTTAAAGTGGATGTAAACCCGGATTTTTTTGATGTCATAATGTACAGTATAAGGTTTCCCATCATTTGAGCCCAGTCTTGCCACAAAGAGTTAATCCAGCTCTGAGCAATTCTCTTTTATTGTTTGGTGACAAACAGAGAAAAACGTTGTCAAACCCCCCCCCCCCCTTGCTGTGAGTGACAGGTGGTGATTTACATATCTCGTGCACTAGCCTAAGAGACATGCATTATTTTTTAATTCCCTCCCACTCCTTTCTTCTGCTGCTCTGCAAGGATTGGATGTTCCACACCTCAGCATGATTGGGCATGCTGAAGTCATGTGGTTACTTTCCTGTCTTTCACTGGATGTTAGAGATCATAGCAGAAGTTCAGTGTAAGAAATACACAGGAGAAAATGCATGCTGATAAGGGGAGTGTAGAGGTGGGCGGGGAGTCTACTGACATCACGACTCCACCCACTAAAACAGAACCACCCACAAAATCTGCAGTTTTTCGGGTCTCGTAGCAGACAGAGGGGAGACATTTGACAGATAAGTATACATGCAGGAGGCATGTATATCCTTCTAGATAACCAATATTGCAGTAGTTTAGAAAAGATGAGAGGGGGTTTACATCCACTTTAAGTTAACACTGACACCCTCTACAGATCGTAACTGCAGTGTGTTTTAAACGTGCATGGAAAGCAGGTTTCCCACACCGCTTTCTGGTGTAAACGGCGTCTAGGATGGGAAGGGTGCTACTGGCTAGATCACTGGGTGAAAATAAAGGGAAAAAAAAAAGACTAAAAAAAAGGAAACTAATGCAGCCACCTAATGTAAGAATTAGCAAGCGGAAAGAAAATCCATCTTTGTTTATGGGTTTAATGCAACTTTAAATCAGCTAAATACATATTCAAAGTTACTGTTTTGCCTATAAAGTAGCCAGAGCATGAGCAGAGAAGAATGTCCCCTGCCAGCAATGCTATAGAGAAGGTCCCTGACTCTGTGTGGAAGCAGTGGTCACTCTGTATTGAGCATAAGCTTAGCTAATTGGAGAGCTCCATTTCTGACTCGGCAAGGGGGTGTGCAAAGAGTCCTGCAATGTATTTAGCTAATTTAAATTGAAAGTTTAATTGGATTTTAACAAAAAAAAAACATAAAATGAATTTGTTTATCTGCTGTACAAGTTTTTCAAAATGCAGCCTTAGTTAGATTCACTAGCAAGTGCTCCAGAGTATATAAGTGGTAGTAACCAGGGTCGGCCCTGTTTCTCTATCAACTTGGAGCTGTAGTAGTAAAACTGGATGCAAATCATAAGCCGACATATTCAAATATTAATGTTACTTCCTTTTCCAGTTTTCTCCAGTGAAGAGAGGTGAGATATGTTTAATTAAGAATGAAGTATGCAGTTTTTTTTTTTTCAATTTTCTTGCTATAAATTGGCAAGTTTATGGTTTCTAAATTTTGAAGGCAGCACGATTACTAAGTGGTTAGGTTATATATATTTCTGCATGGACACTGTATGCCCTCCATATGTTTGCATGGGTTTCCTCTGGGTATTCCAGTTTTCAGCCCAAAAGCATGCTGATAATTAAATTGGCTTCTTCCCAGATTATTCCTACTGTGTGTAGGCTTCTGAGGACATACTTGTGTTGGGGACATCAGAATGCAAGTTCCTTTAATGGTAGATGATTCAGGGTTCTTGCAAAAGGCTTTAGTGCTATATAATAACATATTTATATTATATTACATATAAATTATTAATTTTATATATATATATATATATATATATATATATATATATATATACATACATATATATATATATAGATATATATCTATATCTATATATATATATATATATAGATATATATAGATATATATATATAGATATAAATGAATATATATATATTTTTTTAATTTTTTTTTTTGCCTATTGAACACCTATGGAAAAAAAAAAAATGTCTGGTGAGAAGGTGATATAGGGGGTTATTTACGAAAGGCAAATCCATTTGCACTGAAAGTGCACTTGGAAGTGCGGTCACTCTAAATCTAATGGGTAGATCTTAAATGAGGGAAGCTCTGCTGATTTTATCATCCAATCATGTGCAAGCTAAAATGCTGTTTTTTATTTTCCTTGCATGTCCCCCTCGGATCTACAGCGACTTTACTTCCAAGTGCACTTGCAGCGCAAAGTGGATTTTCCTTTAGTAAATAACCCCCATAGTTTCCTTCAAGTATAGTAAAGGCATACCCCACTTTTAAGTACACAATGGGGTTTATTTACTAAAGCTGGAAAGTGCAAAATCAGGCTCACTTCTGCATAGAAACCAATGAGCTTCTAACCTCAGCTTGTTCAATTAAACTTTGGTAATAAAACCTGGAATCTCATTGGTTTCTATGCAGAAGTGAGCCTGATTTTGCACTTTCCAGCTTTAGTAAATAAACCCCATTGTGTACTTAAAAGTGGGGTATGCCTGTAATATATATTAGCAATACAGCTACATAACACATAGCAGCTGTGGGATACAATATGTAAAGAACATAGCTAGGGATGGTTTTATTTATTTTTTTGCATAGTAAATGTCTTCAACAAATCCAGAGCTATGCAGTGTCCCATATGTGATATAAAAGGACTAAAGGTAAATATATATATATATATAAGAACTTGCTGTAAATAAAACACATTGTCACTCATTACATAGCTTGATGTCTAAATTTTAGGAACCCCATTCAACAGTCACGTATATAAGACTGAACTAGAAAAGACCTGATTAAAATAAAAAGATTAAAAAAAAAGAAATGAGACACCAATACTGTCCTATATATAGATAATTAGTCACTTATTTAGCTAAAGCAAAAAAAAAAAAAAAGGACTGCCAATGTAAAAAAAAGGGGGGGGGGGGCATTAAATAATTGTTTCATGTTGCCATATTCCCTAAGCATGAACATCAAGTTTATACAATAGTAAGGGCCCATTGATGCCACAACACTGAGCACCTTAACACACACATTTTTATGCATTGAGGCAATTTCATTAGCTAGCCCATTCATGTTTTAAAGGAAAAAAATAGAAAAAAGAAAGAAAGAAAGAATAGGTTCCTGTTCTATTTATCAAACCCCAATGCACCAATTATTTACATCAGTGCATTGCATTGCAGTGCGCTATATACTGTATGTGCATTGGAGCCAAATTACAATAAATGGTAACACACATCACCACACATATACAGTGCATTGCTGTGCATTATAAAATGCATTGTGCTGTGAACAAGCACCAAATCTAAGATGTAGCAATGCACATACAAATGAAAAACATTTGAATAGCTATCATGCAGTCACTATGGGGTAGATTTACTAAAACTGGAGCTCTCAGAATCTGGTGCAGCTCTGCATAATAACCAATCAGCTTCTAACTTCAGCTTGTTCAATTACGCTTTGACAATAAAACATGGAAGCTAATTGGTTTCTATGAAGAGCTGCACCAGATTTTGCACACTCCAGTATTTGCAAATCAACCTCAATGCACCATAGAGAGTAATGATAAGGAGCAAAGTGCAGAAACCAATAGCAGCCCAACTGCATAGTAGCACAGTCAGAGCAGAATATTCATAGGGGTTGATTTACTAAAACTGGAGATTGCAAAATCTGGAGCAGCTGTGCATAGAAACCAGATATCATTGTCAAAGCATAATTGAACATGCTAAAGTTAGAAGCTGATTGGCTAACATGCACTGCTGCACCAGGTTTTGCACTCTCTAGTTTTAGTAAATTAATGTTATGACTGTTAGAAACTCGTTTTTGCCCTTTTCCTAGTTATTACATTTTTTTAGTCTTGTAAACATAAGATAGAAATAAAGATAATGTAGTCTCCAGTCCAATCTACAGGGAAAAAAATGGCAGCTGGCCTTTTGGTCCCATCTCAATGCTGTAGGGCCTCCTCTTTTGCAACCTGTAATCCCCAATCATTCCACTCGGCGGCGCTCACCTCCACAGCAAAAAACGCACAGATAATCAGTTTGTACAGGCACGCAGAATTGGACTGCCATCTTTTACCAGTGCCCATCTTCCCTCTCTATGGAGGATTTAATTAAAAAAATAAGCTGAAAGGGCGATACATAGTAACTGATCGCATAATCAATAACCATCATAACTAAATCAGACTTATCTGTTTGCAAAAATGTAGATTTGCTGTGCTTCAAAATAGTGTGTCTTGCAGTATAATTGGCACAGTTCAATTATCTTACCGACATTTGTGTTGTTCAACATTTGTATCCATTCTCGGTTTATTACACGTTAATTGAAGTGATTTTTGTAACTATTCATTACCAAAGAATGTTACAATAAATAAATACAAGAGATTAGGGTAAAGATATGTAAAAGGATGAACAGAGAAATGAAGATAGATAGATAGATAGATAGATAGATAGATAGATAGATAGATAGATAGATAGTAAAGC